>NW_021604578.1:3654320-3671144 GCF_004785775.1 Grammomys surdaster
GAAGGAAGGAAGGAAATGAGTTTTCCACCTTCTAATCCTCCCTATCCAAATATTCTCTCCACACACACACAAACATACACACACACAGACACTCACACACACACACTAGAATATAAACAAGCATCTAAAAGCAATTATAAGATAAAATAGAACAAAATCAACAGCACAATAAAACAAAACAAGAAACACATATAGATACGGAGACATATGCCGTCACACACAGAAACAACATAAAATCAAAATCAGAACCTATACTATATAAGCAAAAGGTTTATAAGCTTTATAAAAAAGGCTCAGACAAAAACCTCTCCAGAAATACAACTGACTTTATTCTGTGCTGACCATCTACTGCTGGGCATAGGGACTGCCCTTAAGTATGGTTTATATACCAAGTGCAATTCCATTGCAGAAAACGAACTTTTTTTTGCAAGTGACTATAGCTTCTGGGTTATGGATGGGGTTTGTGTCTTCTTGTCCTCTCAGCACTTAGACCTATGCAGCTCTTGTGTGACTACCACACTTTCTGTGAGTTGACATGTGCTGAGTTCCATTGTGTCAAGAAGACCTTGTTTACTTTATGTCCTCCATCCCCACTGGTTTTTACAGACTCTTTGCCTCATCTTCTGTGGGATTACCTGAGACCCTAGGGGAGGAATTTTATGAAAAAAAAATCCCATTTAGGACTTAATATTACAAGGTCTCTCACTCTCTGCACACTGTACAGTTATGAGCATCTATATTGATTTCTATTTGCTGTAGGAGACATATCTAAGTTCCTGTTGACCTATCTCTTGTGGACCTTTACTAGAAAATCAAGTTCTTAATAGAAGTGTTTAAAAGTCATTGCTTCCCATATTTACCAGAATATGATACTGAATACTAAAACCTATTGAGTGATTAATACACATACAATGTTTTATATGCACATCAACATGGCTCAGGTGATGGCACAGACTTCAGATATGTACATAATCCTCAGTGGCAACATGGGTCACATACATTAAGAAGACTCCTAGCTACAGGGTGTCTGGAAGGAGTAGAGATGTGAGGACAGGTAGATGTCTTTTGGCCAGTGCTGCCCCCAAGGGCTATGATGGTGCTGATGCCTGAGAAGATGTGGGAGCTCATAATCTTTGTTTCCATTTAATGTAAAGGTTAAGGAAGCTACTTGTTGCCATGATATTGATGACTGCGGAGTCACAGCTGAAAGGGGAGGGGGCATAGAAAGCCTATGTGACAACTTCTAGAGCTCCAGAAAAATATCAGCT
Source organism: Grammomys surdaster (assembly GCF_004785775.1). Taxonomy (NCBI): domain Eukaryota; kingdom Metazoa; phylum Chordata; class Mammalia; order Rodentia; family Muridae; genus Grammomys; species Grammomys surdaster. Next base: position 3,655,589 of record NW_021604578.1, read on the forward strand.
TAGACATAAAGCCTACAAAAAGAACTCTTAAAAACTGTGGAAAGGTACAGGGAATGCTCTGCATCTCCTCTGGGCAGCACAGTAGAGCTCTTTCTAAGGGTATGCCTTCCATTTGCCTGAGCAGTACTAGAGAGCTGGCCTGATAGTATGAGCACAGGAGAGTTGGTCTCACTCTTTGCCAAGTACCACGGGCCTGAGGGTTGTCCCTGCTCTTCTCCTGGGCAAAGTTAAAGAGCTGACCCTGCTACTACAAGCATAGGATAGCTGGCAGGCTAACCAATTCAACTTTCACCCAGCCCCAGATCTAGGCCTTTGAGTTGGCCCACCCCAACATCTACCCATTCTATAATCTGTTGGAGAGCCTGAAAGGGCTGGTCCTGCAGATCTAAAGCTGCAGGATTTCCATAACACAGGCTAACAACAGGATATTTGAGAGGAGTCCAGTGAGGATCCAGTATTAAGAGTGTAGTAGAAGTCAGGGGCCTCAAACAAGACCATGACTGATTGCAATGAACGTATGCAAATAAAGGTATTGCAACAATTCGGTATATTATGTGACACATCATATACACTACAAATTCCATAGTGATATATTTTTTAATATTATTTTTTGTTTTCTTTTGCAGAGGAGGGTGAAAAGTTGAAGGGGAGATATGGAGGGATGAAGAGATGAATGGGATTGGGCTGCATAATGTGAAACTAACAAAAACTCAACTATAAGTTTTAAAAACAGATGAAGATAACCCCTTCAAATGTGAGGATGTAGCATTAGTACAGCTCTTCATAATTGATAGCTCCTCGGAGGGTTTCGGTGGAGAGGGACTCAGTTTTTTTTTAGGGGCTGGCCACTAAGAGTTTAACCATGCTCCGTTAAGTATATGGGTAACAAAAAAATTGGACTTGTTTTGCCCCCTCTTCCTACTCCTCTTTCTCCTCCACCTCCTCCTCTTCTCCCATTTCTTCCTCCTCCTCCTCCTCCTCCTCCTCCTCCTCTTCTTCTTCCTCTTCTTCTTCCTCTTCTTCTTCTTCTTCTTCTTCCTCCTTTTCCTCCTTGTCGTCCTCTTTCTCGTCCTTCTTCTTAGAAGGAAGGAGGATCACAAAAATGTCAAGCAGACCTATGAGTACTGGGAAGTGAGTGTACTCAGGTTCATGATGCGAATTTCCCAATAATTAATAAAAATATTATTAAAAGAAAAATGTTTTACATTCAATGTGTCTTTTAAACATTAAAAACACTAAATGGAACTTGTCTCCCTTTGAGTTGATGAAGAAACTGAAAGAAAACAAAATAAAACATTAGTACATTTCATAGCTGGGCAGGTGAGCAAGGATTCTAAGGAAAGACCCTTGAACATTATATGAGATATAATAAGCTATTTTATTTTAGAATTAAAGAATTGATGTGTATCAATGATTCTGTTTGAATACAAGGCAAATAATCAGAAGAAAGCCTCCAAGTAGTTATACTTACTGAAATGTCTCCAATTGCTTTTTCTTATGCGATGATGAATTAAGTGATACCTATACTTTGGATTGATTGATATAGTCATGGATATTTCCCCACAGGAAAATAGATCACCTTATCACCTCTATGGAAGTTTATTTCACTAATTTTGAAGTATGATTATAGTTTGACACAAAAAGTCAAATAATATCCTCTCTATGAACAGCTTATGACAGTCCATTTTAATATTACTGGGAAGTGTCAAAGCTTTTTTGAGGAGGCTTGTGGAATGAACTTCGACATATCTTGACAATTAGTATTTTTCATCTTATGATATTGCTTCAAGCTGTTAATTTGAGCCCAAGAGACAGCAAAACCAATTTCAAGTCTAGAAGATGACAGTTGAGAAATGTATTCAGTTACTAGCTATTTGACCATTGTTGTCTTCCTTTTTAAAAGAAGAAGCGGAAGAATATTATTTACAGCTTTCTGTCCTGGAAGCTTGAGAGCTTTCTGCATGTATGAATCCACATGCCATAATGATGCTCCTTGAAAAATGCACAACCAAGTTTCATATTCTGCTGTTAAGCAGCATGGTTTGGAAAGCCTGTAGTTTTAACTGTAGAACATATGTAGGCAGTTTCCAACTTTCTAAACTTATATTTGTAAGTAGTTTGCCCACACACACACCTGTGCATCATGTGGTTGCTGGGGAACTGGAGTTACAGATGGTTGTGAGCTGCCATGTGGATGCCATGAGAATTTAACCTGGGTCCTTGAAAGTGCAGCCAGTGCTTTTAATGAATGAGTCACCTGTGCAGCCCCTCATTATGCATAGTTTATGTGAGAGCAGTTGAGTGTCGTTTGTAGGTTGCAGGAGCAATGCCTTGCTGTAAGAAACATGTCTTTTTCCCTTTCCAATAACTTCAAGTATTTCTCTTGTTTTCTATATGACTTAAATTCCTGTCTGGATCATTACCAAATGGACTCCTAATCAATCCGGATAGGGGGTTCAATGTTATGCTATTTTTAGGATTGAATTTTCATAACAGCATTAGGTTTTAAAATTAGTTTTTCCATGGGAAATATCTATGTTCACTCCTTTGTACTTCAGTTTATAGTTTACATCTTTTAAAGATATTTTATATACCTTGATGTCTGCATATCTAAGAGCTTTTAAGTATATCTTCCTATGATGTTATTTCTACTGCTTCTTTTTTTTCCTTCTTATATTTGTTATCTTTTCACACTTGGGTAATTGTTACATTGATTATTTATCACAATTTGAATCCGAATGGTAGGAACGGAGGTGTATCCACAGCATCTGCTCCATAGCCGTGACAGATACGAGAATTGTTTTTCATAGACTGGTATTCCAATAAGGGTTAGTATTAATTCTAAATATCAATGCAAAAATAATGTTTGAACACAACCATTCTACTCAAGAAAAAGCAGAAGAGTAAGAGATTGAGAAAAAATGAACCAAAAAACATTGTTAATTCTTGGAATTTGTGACTTTGTTTTTGGGGAGAAAATATCATTTTCAGCCAAAAAAAGTGGATACACTTACAATACTGAAATCAAAATATGCTAAACCAAAAAGAGTAGGGATGAAGTGCAAAGACAAATGAAAGGCTTATTGTTTTATTTTGATTTTGTCTTTCTCTCTCATCTCTTTAGAAGAAAATAATTGTATCTCATCTTATTCTTATTTATTAGATTTAATTGTGAGAGATAGGAAGAAGATTAAAAAAGATTTTCTTAGAAGATGAATCAGTTTAGTTTGGAATGTTTTACAAACTCTAAAAAGTAAAGAGTAGCTAGCCCCTCATTTGGGAAAATAAGGCACATAATTTTGGAAAGGTTTAAATACAAAAGACCATGGTGATTTTTTCTAGTTAAAAGGTCACATTGAACCCTAGCTTCACTAATCTAAGGAGCTTCTCTTCTGAAACTTCACTGAGGTTATTGGCTATTTATGTAACTTGTTTCAATAATAAGATGCAGCCCGTCTATTCCAAGACAGAAAGTTATAATTAAGAAATCCTGTCTATTCTATTCAGCTTATATTTGGAGAATTAAAAATTTTATCTTGACAGTCTATAATTAATCAATTCCATAGTCCAAAAGAAGCAAATGACCTATACTGTCGGACAATATTTTAAATTTTACTTTTTATTCCCATTTTCATATAATGTTTCATTGGTATTAGTGGGCTTATGGATTGGCTATTTATTTCATTGGTTACATAGCTATTTAAATGCTGTGAACATTTGAACAATAAGAATATTTTTCAGATTCCAAGAAACTACATGTAAGTAGTTTTTTTCCATTGAAGTCCTAAATCATGTTTATCATTTCTTAAAGTGTATTTGGACTTAAGATGTTCCTGTTTTATTTTACTTTTGTTTGGGATATTTTGGCAGTTTAAAATATGTCCTAAGAGATGGACTTAACAGTTTACTAAATCAGTCTTAATTTAGAGCTTTAATATAAAAATAGAATAATATAGAATAGATAAGATAGGTATTTTAATACTAGGTGAGTAATGTATCTTCTCTTGGTTGCTGTGATAAAATATTCTGGTAAAGAACAACAGAAGGGAGAGAAGGATTATTATTTAACAATTCTAGGTTATAGTCCATCCCAGAGGGGAAGTCACAGAGGAAGAATCTTGAAGCAGCAAGTTGCAACATTCCCACAATCAAGACCAGAGAAAAATAAATACATGCACAGTTCCTTCCTGGCCAGCTCCCAGTTAAATTTCTTCACTTTTATGGAGATTAGCCTTTTACTCAGCCACCATCAGATAAACCTCCCCTGTAGCAGTTGGGAACAGACACAGAGACCCACAGCCAGATATCATACAGACAAAACCCTTGGAACACATAGCTCTAAATGGGATGTTTCCATCAAAACTCTCCTCAGAGTTAGGGAACTTCATAAGACTTTGAAGTTGAAGGACTATGGGACCCAGAGGAGCTGGGGAACTTCAGGAGAACATCGATGCCTAAAGCCACTGATCAAAAGTCATATAAACTCACAGGATATCAGCAAGAATATTTCACATTGGGCTAGGACAAGAAAGCAGGCTCAAGACAAACACAGTTGAAGAATGTGTTCCTTATATCTTAATTATCTTGATAAATTCCTAGATACAGTGACTACAGGACTTTTTTATTGCCTTGTTTGTTTCTTGACTATTTTGTTTATGCTTTGTTCCTTGACCTAGAACAGACCTTATTCTTAGTATGTACTTAGAATGGTATAGAAGTAGACTGAGAAAAAAATAAACTTTTTTCAGCACTTGCTGGAGTCATACCATATTATTGTCTAATGGTCTTTTCTTTAATCTTCACTGCCTCCCTCAAGACCCTGTTGACTGACTGAGTGGGCTTGGTCAAAGCAACAAGCACAGGCCTGATACAAGTTTATATAAGGTTTTCTGCTTATATATTGTAGCTTTAAGATTATATTTTATGGGACTTCTGAGTGAGTTTGTGAATGAATAGGTCTCTGATTCTTGTGCCTTCTCTTGGGTCTCCTTGGGCAAGGAGATATGATATGATGTATTTTGTCTTCTCTTATTATATTTTATTGTTTTTGGCTGTTATTTTTTAGAAACCTGTACTTTGCTTCTTTTCTTTTTTATTGGATATTTTATTTACATTTCAGATGCTTCTTTTCTAATTTAATGTACGTTTTTGGCCAGAGAAAAAATTGGAAAAATGATAAAGATTTAAAACAATGGAAACAGAAATGACTGCATCTTATGAACATAGTAAGGCAGGAAGACTGAGGAAAGAGTCTCTGAGCTGGATGATATGCCAGAGAGACGGTTAATGTTAGAAATTAAAGAGAGAGAAAAAGAGCTAGAAAATAACAGTAAAATATCCAGGAACTAGGGAACAACTCTAATAACTAATACCCTAAAATGTAAAGTAAAAACTAACTACAATTGAAGAGAATTGGGTGTAAGGGGGGATGGGAGAAAAGGGACAGGGTTGGTTGATACAATGGAGCCTCTTCTGTTCTAATGAGGGTTAGAAAGGGAGTGGATCTAGCATGGTGTTGGGAGCCGACTCTTATCCGAAAGTGGCTATCATCTTTAAAGCCATCTCTAGCCATATAACCTGACAAGTGACTTGTTTTCAACAGCCTGAAATAGCTGACTGCACTCTGATAAACATCTTGTTACACTGTTTAGTGCCCCCAGCTGCAAGGTGCTCCTGGTATCCATGGCTACAAGGCACGTGACATAGTGCCTTCAATTGAGCTTGTCCACGAGGGCAAGTCACGTGGTAAAGGGTATAAATACCCAGGATTTCCTTTCTATGTGTGGGAGGAGGGGGAGACTGAAGGAGTGAGGAGAATATAGAAGGAGTGAGGAGAATATAGAAGAAGAGAGGAAAATAAACAAGAGACTTGAAGAGACTCCACCGGACCCTGTCTTGTATCTATCTTTTGCGTCTCTCGCCCCTTTTCCGCTCTTCCTCCATCCCCACTCTCTCTCTTGCTAGACCCTGACCAGCAGACCGCAGCAGCAGAACCGGCCTGCCTTTACAAAGTAGCAGAACCAGCCGTTACAAAAGAAACGGCCGTTACAGCATGGAGGGGAGGAACTGGGAGGAATTGAAGGAAAAATGTAATCAGGATATACTGTATGAGAAAAGAAACTATTTTTAATAAAAGTGGGGGAGACAACCTTATGCTGATTTAAAAATTTTGTCAGTAGCCTAGGTGGGCTTTTTGCTTGTTTGTTTGTTTGTTTGCTTGCTTGTTTGTTTCATGTTTGTTTCTTCTTAGAGGTGCATCAGAGCCTTTTTCATTGTATGCTTGACCAGATGGAGTTGGTGATTTTTATATAAGTACAAAGTCAGTTCAAAGTTAATGATTTGCAAACAAAAAAGAGTTTTAGTTTTAATGGTAGGCCCAAACCACAATTGTTTAATAGGCTTCCAATAATGTTGTCATATTTAATATTGTTGAAGATAGTAATAATAGTCCAGCTTAAATCTATTGTTTAAAATTCTAAGTTAATACCGTAAATCAGAATGGGAATGAAACATACATACACGTATGTCAGGGACACAAGCAAGGAGAATTTAGTCTTGGTAAATATCTAATGCCTACTTTTTAAATTGTTGTCTCCAGCCTATACTGGGACATATGGTTTTGAGTTATGTATTAAAGCAAGCTGAGAACACCATGCGCAGCAAGTCAGTAAGTGGCATTCCTCTGGGGTCCTACATCCAGAGTCTAATCTTGAGGTCCTGCCTTAGTTTTTCTTAATGATGGACTACAACTTTTAATTAAAACGAATACTTTCCTCCAGAAGCTATTTTGGTCATGGCATCTGTTACAGCCACAGAGAATAGGACTTCCTACAGAAAGTGGTCTAATGCAATGATGAACCTGAACATATCTGATTTTTGTGGAGGATTTTGGAGCATTTCGGAGTTTGGGGCTGGATAAGTTGTTGCCTGCTAGGGCTTAGTTAGCTGTCTCTGTAGGAATATGGAATATAAGAATGTAGAGAGAAATGCAGACCCTCAAGGCCCAGTTTTTGAGTTTCATCTGTCTCATCTTTGAAGTAGGAACCTGCAGAAGTCTTAAGCATCCTTTTCCATATTCCATGTAGCCTTTCTTCCCAACCCACATTTTTGATCCCTTTCTGTTCCATTATCCTCTTTCTCCTTTTATTCCACCGTGTTGTATGCGGTGTCTTGAAAACCTTTCCCCAAAGTTCCCTTACTAAGTTCCTGACTTTTACAAATGTTCCAAAGGAAAAACGTACATCTGAAGAGTCAAAACCAACATCCATAAATGAGAGAAAACGTGATGTTCACCTTTATGATTCCGCGCTACCTCAACCAGAGTGCTTCATCCACGCACTTGTGAATTTCATCATTTTATCTTCTTAGCAGCCGAATAATGTCCACTCTGAAAATGTTTTCCATTTTTATTATGTATTCATCATTGGATGGATATCCAAGTTGCTTCTAATTCCTAGATGTAGTAATTACAACAGCCATGGACGTGGATGAGCAAGGATCTTGGTAGTAAGACATCATCTACACAGAGGATAGTATGGAGAGGGTAAACGTGGGAGAGGCTGAGGGAGAGAAGTTGAATATGATTGACAGTGTGGAATCTTTTACATTATACTGTGTTTTATATTCTAATAGTATCATGAAATCATGTGGATAAGCAAAAACGAATAAAATAAAAACATGAAAGGCCAAGGTTTAATAATGATGCATTTGTGAAGTCAACAAGCATTTCTAGGGCATAAGCTTTCCACGAGTGATTCTCCCCTTCCCACGGGTGACTCCTCCCTTCCCACCTGCTGCACTACATATACATCTGCTGGTGCAACCCCAGTGATTAAAGGATGGGCTTCTCTCTTCACCGTCTGGCTGCCACTAAGCAGTCCTGTCCTTATGGCTCACTCTCTAGCTGTGTACCACGTCGCTGGCCCGTGTTTTCCACTGGTGCTAATTGTTAGATGAGTATTAAAACAGGTGCCCTGTGGAGAAATACAAAGAGAGTGTTAGAGGATTCTGAAGTGTAAAGAAGCCAAGGAAAGAACCCTGATGTTGAAATAAATCATGTGGGAGTAAATTTGCAGATCCTTTCAGGAAACAATGTAACTACAATATTTCATGCCTTTAATCCCAGAACACTGGAGGCAGAGGCAGGCAGATATCTAAGTTCAAGGTCAGACTGATCTACAGAGTGAGTCTCAAAACAGCCAGGTCTATACGGAGACACCCTGTCTCAAATAAAGCAAACCAAAACCCTTTTAAAAATATGAAGCATGCAAATATACATGTAAAAACAGAGAGATTAAACAGTACAATGACTTACAAGTTAGGCCGTAGTAGGATAGACAAACTCACCGGGCACTTTGTGGAATATCTCACTATGTTTTCTTTATATTTTCTGGGATAAAGAAAGGCTAGAATTTTGTTTTGTATAAAATTCATACATCTATCTCTGTCTCTATCGCTGTATCTATATATCATTTCTGTCGAAACTTATACCTATATCCAAATCATCTATATCAATATCACCTGTCTTTATCTATATCCATATGTCCAAATCATCTACAGCTAATTTATATCTATATCTTTCTATCTATATCCTCTATATATGTGTGCATATGTACTTGTCCAAACACCTCCACATCTTTAATTTTAACTACAATTTTTTAAAGTATCTTTTATGCAAATATTCTGCAAGTCTGTCTACTCAGTCAACCATGAAAACAATTATTCTATTGGTTATCATCTCAAGAAAATGTATAGCGAAGCAGGTAGGTATGATAGGATGTAAAATCAGGTTTCATTTTTTTTTTTATGTGACTCAAAGCTGTTTGCTTGCTGAATGGTTTGTATAAACCACTATTCTTAAAGAAGTTGAACTGTGCCAAGGCTAAAATTCCCAGATTCATCCTCCATCTGCCAAATGTTATGAACAGCAAGTTGAAAGTAGGCCTGCTGTCACTGTGACCCTAGCTGACCTCTTAATTTCTTGAGTTCAAGTCCAATTAACCTCTAGGAAGAGGCACAACTGTTCTTAGCAGACAAGTCAATAGAATCCAATAGTAATCATTTCATTTTCTGCCTTGTCAAAGGGTGGCCCTCCCACCTAACCCATTTCACACAAAGGTGGTCATTTATCACCGTTTAGAAAACTGTACTGTGCCTTATCCTAGCCCTGCTTGAAGTACATTCATCAACTGCAAAGACAGGGTACTGGGTAAGCTGTGAGAAGGCTCTACAGAGGAGCTTTAGCAATTCTGCCTGGTCCTGGCAACCTGTTGGTGCTCTGTGGAAATACACACCAAAGTCTGGACCCAGACTGAAAGTGGTCTGTGGGTAAGACCTTTCTTTCAAAGAAAGTTACCTTCTCATCTGCATTAATATATAAATCTCCTTCCTAGGGAAGTCGGTTGATCTTATTGTTTTATGAGACTCATGTTTAGAGTAGATGGCTAAAAATACATTTAAAAGATATAAATATTCATATCCAAAGAGACTTCCTTATTGAGTGGCTTGTGCAAAATGAGGGAAGGAAAATTATCTGGATTCTTTACACAAAACCGAGTTTCTTTTGATTAATTTCCCAGATAATATAAAGAATTTAATCATTCATTACAATTTATGTATTACTGTAGCTTTATGATATAAATTAGGTTTTTTCTAGGACTGAAATATTTTACACCAGTATTAATATAACTTCAAAATTTAGTTTGTTAAAAACTGAATTCTAGAGATTATTAACAAGTGATGCTAAGCTATTTTCAATATACCTAATTGAATCAAATGTCAGTACGGAAAGCTGAAGTATGATTTAAATTCCCATGCCAAGGTTATATATTCTACTCATGTCAATTTTATTTAAGTTTATATGAAATTATAAGAAACTAAGGTTTGAGAAAATGCATACATTTTCTACTTTGAGAGACATTTAAAAATTTAAAAATTCGCATTATCCTACAGTAGTTTCTTTTTTCTTCCATATTTGCTTCTTAAGTATTTGAAGTCCAGTCCCTCTTAGGAGAAAGATGTTATGGGCTCTGTGGTGTAAAGCACCAACCTTTGGCTTCCTAAAGCAGATGCTTTTGAAAGGAATGTCTCTGCAAATAAGAATCTTCCATAGCTATGCTTTCTTATACACTGATCAATACAGTTCTATGTGGTGCTTAACTGCTTCAAACAGGACTACAAGAGAGAATGTTCTTTGTTCACTGGGTAAGACTTGTTGGCTAAATTCTATCTTCAAATACCACAACACAAAGACCTCATTTTCTCAAATGTACAGCTAACCTTCAACGTCATACTGTTTCACATTCTCTTGGGGTCTGTGTGTTTAAGTTCTGTAGGTAGAAATTGGATCATGGAAGACCCATATCCCCCAATATCAGGACCTGACTCTTAGGAAGGATAGCTCCATAGACATGGGGATTGGTGTTATTTGAAGTCTCGTACCTACCAGCAAGACAGGTGATCTATCCAGATTTATGTGGCCCAAGCAGCCAATTTAAAGGATTTATGTTCTTTAGGCACTTGGATCTTCTCACTTCTCATGAGCATTTTTTCCCTAGGGTTAGCTGAATGCTTTCTAAAAATAAGTGGATTTTGGATGTAAATAGTTTAGTGTCTACACAGAATTGACATCAGTAAAAACTTAGTCAGCTTCCGTGTTAACCACAAGGTTTGAAATATTGTTCCTATGAATTAGAATACTATCCCAAGATTGTTCATATACATGAGACACAAAACAGCTGTGCAAAAATGCCTGTAATTTATTTGTTCAGTTTCCCATTCTCCTGTATTAAAAGCTACCTAATAGAATTTATAGTTAGAGAAACCTTTTAGGCAGCACTCTTTGTATTTTTTATTAAGTCCAAACTCGGAGAATCTACTTAATGTCAATTTTGCTCCCTGGTTATACTGCACAGTGTATTTTACTTTAAATCTGTAGGCCATGATGATAAATTGATAATTGACCCCAAGGCCATTATAAATAAAGCACCCCTGTTTTTCATTAGTACAGTAATAGCTAGTCATAGTGGTCAGAAGTCATATGCTAATCTTTCCCCAAGAAATGAACAATCAAGAACCCATGGATTTTAAAACATCTATTGGGCTTTAAAACATCCATTTAAAAAAAAAAAAACAAATTTCTAGTTGTTAGCAGTTCCAGAAAAGATCATTTTAGGAGTGTATGATTAGGATATCCTCCAGTCTGTGCTGTATGATGGTCAATAGAATATTCCTAATCTACTTTATTTTTTAAAATATCCAGCTGAGAAACAAACAAAATTGTATCTGAAGATGCAATGCCTTGAGATATTTTTTGTTTAGAAATATATGAGAGTAACGGCCATATCTCTTCCATAGGAGAAAGCCCCATTTCTAAAGGTCCATTCATGTAGAGATGTAACAATACGTTCTATGGCTTCATATACACTTCATTTAATTAAGTGTAGACTACCTGACTTAGCCTTAAGGGGCAAGGTGCTCTGCTTGATTGCCAAGTTAACAAGATTGTGTGTGTGTGTGTGTGTCTTTTAAAACTAAGTTTTAACTGAGAATGCAAAATCTGTAAGTGTGGCCAATAGTTTTATAAACTCAAATATAGAGAAAACCACCATTTCTAGAAGGGGAAGAATTAATCAGGAAAGTAAAAAGATAATGGCCTTTGACAAACAAAACTTCCTATACCATTTATCATTTAAAATATCATTAAGTTAAAAGATGGCATTATTTTCACAGTGTTGTGAACTTACACATACATAAAAGGAGTGGATTTTATGATCTGTGAAAATTATATGCCAATCTAAAGGCAAAAAAGATGTGTGCTTTAGATAATTTAAGGAAAGATATGAAGAAAAAAATGGGAATAGAAAGAATAAGACAAATCTGTATAGAATAGGGCCAGGCGTCTCACCTATTCACGTCTTGGGTCTTAACCTTGGATTCTCATGCAAGCAAATACACATAAGAATAAGCCAGACACTTTTGAAGGCAGATCACAAAATTAAGTATTTTTTATACTCATGGGTCAAATTAGATTGCTCTTGTTAGCTTATTTAAATTGCAAGGAGGAGAACTTGAAAAAGGTAAAATAACTACCCACAATGCATAGCTGCCAAACTGAAAGATGAAGCATACCTTGTCTCATGGCTGAGCTGATGTGGCCAGGGGTAATTCATGTTGTGGAGTCAAAAATAAAAGCAGCTCCATCAGTCAAGAATTCCATTCTGACTAGAAGAAAACGTCTGTTGGTCTCTATCATAGGTAGTTAGTAAAGGGAGATTTATACCTCTGAGAAAATTAAGAAAAGCAATCTGTAGCTTTTACTTTGGAAACATTACTAGACATTAGTTACAAGTCTTCTTGAGATTTTGCTAAGTGTTTTTGACATGAGCTTTGAAAATTTTGGAAAAATTATTCTTTGACAATTTCATAGGTGTGTAAAATACATCCAGGCTATAACTTGTCTTTTATTCCTCTCTCCTTAGCCTCCAGCTCTTCCTCTTTCCAAGTTCTTGTCCCTCTGAAACAAAGCCCTTTTAACATATAGAATAACAAAATGATGAATCAGTAGTTACGAAAGACAGTGTTATGCAGTTCAAAATTTAGATAAATTAGCAAAGGGTCCAGAAACATAAAAAAATAGGGTAGTTTTAAGAAGTTTCTTTGTATAGAGGCAACCAGAGCCATGTGGTAGCTGGGCTATCTTCCACCATAATAAAATAATATATTAACTGCATCTATGGAAGTATTTAGAGATTATATGTACAGAAAAAATCCAAAACAATTTCCAAAAAACAAAAAACAAAAACAAAGTGAAACAAAAATAAACAAAACCCCCCAAACCAACCAATGAAACAAAAACCCCACAGAAAACAAAAAACAAAAACCCTGAAGTTAGGACAACTAATAAGTCTAAATATGAAATTGTTTCTGATTACCAAAGTTGTTTACTGTGTTGCCAGAATTTGTTTGTTACTAAAATCATTATACTAATGATTTATACAGATAGTGATAAACAATTAATTGTATACCGTTTCAACATTAATTTTAGAACCGATCATAGGAAAGTTTTAGAATACTTGAGGAAGTTTACCCAGGATACCTACGTTCACCTCAAGGAAGAGGAGGTTAATTGGCAAATAGAAAGATAGAATATATTTTTAGTAAGTGTATTCCACAGCAGGTAGAAAGATATATTCGGAGTCCTTTAGCAGAAAAATAATAGAGAAAAAATTGAGTTTATATTTAGTACACGGAGGAAAGTAGTCGAACAGAGGTTTCCAGGATGAACAAGACTGTAGAGGACTCAACATTTGTACCTGTGAAATTACAGTAAATGCAGTGGATGCTTTGAAATGGCAGATTCATTAAAGACCCCAGATTAAAAAAAAAGTTTGTCATTTTAGAGGGAAGAGAAATGCAGAGAATGTAGAAAATAGCAATAAGTTTTAGGCAGATACAAACGTGGCTGATTCAATAGTGTGAACTAGCTCCGGGGTAGGCAGTCAAGGCTACACAATATGAACACTGTTATGAAGCATAGGAAACGTTTGCCCTACCAGATGGCTGATTTTTTGTTTAACCAGATAGACAAGTGAAGCAATCACAATATGAACAAAGAAAGGAAAACCTAGAAACCATCAAGTTTAAAATAAAAAACATGTAGATAGGACCACTAATAAGCCTGAATATGAAATTGTTTCTGATTACCAAGTTTGTTTATTGTGTTATCAGAACTTGCTTGTTACTAAAATCATTTTACTAATAATTTATATAGAGAGCAATAAGCGGTTTTAGCTGTATGCTGTTTCAGCATTAATTTTAGAACAGTTGGTTGAAAACCTCAGCTTTTCTAAACTATCCGATACAGCTAGAGTCTAGCTGCTAGACCTTCATCAAGAGTAAAGTAAAGGAAAATAGTGTCCTGTTTGCACTGCTTAGATGCTCAGAATCACCGAGAAATCATGTATTCTTTTATAAAATCTAAGTATCATGTGTGATGCCTGATCTGACAGTACATGGAAGCGTGCGAGTTGCTCACCACAGATGTTGTTGCAAAAGAAGATCTCGATATTGAAGATAATCATTAAAAATGAACAGAGGAGCACTGTGGCAGACTCCCCAGGAAAAAACAAGCAAACACATCATGAATCATAAAAGGTTAGAGCAAATTTTTAGACCTGGAAAAATAATAAATACCAAGTATTCTCTGTCCTGACAGGTGAAGAAATGATGTACGGAAGAAGGAAGATGATGGAAGGTTCTGATGATAATGTCGACTTCAGGCTTTATTCTCTAGGCAAGAGGGAGCCAGTAAAGGTCATAAGAAAAAGAACTTCCTGATTATATCCACATTCTAATAAAACAATCGATGTTGTGATAGAATCTTTGTAGGAGAGATTGAGAGGTAAGCTAGGATTATACTCTAGAATAGAAACCAACTCTAAGACTTGTTGGGGACATGAAAGAAAAGGAAACAGATTTAGGAATAATTTGGGACATTGAATGAAGAGTAATAAATTATCTAAGTACGGAGAGGGAGGGAGAGAGCAGAAGAAATTATCAAGATGACTGCAAAGATTTCTGTTCTGGGCCATATAAAGAAGATGTCATTTAGTACAATGCCAAGGACTGGAAGGTTAGCAGGTCTGTAATAGCTAGTATCCAAATTAGACATCTGGGTGTTAAATATCTGGGTGAATGCAATGTATCTTTCGTTTTAAGCATGAGTGGGCCACTGCATCTGTGATAAGACTCTGGCTAGAAAACTTTCATGTTAAATGCTTCAACATAAGGAAGCATGATTGTTTTAGGTGAAAACCTTTATTATTACAAAATTCTGTAGTGCATTTTAAACTCCCACTGTTAAGAAATTGATTTAAATATGTGTTGCCATCACCTGGAGAGAATCAAATATTTTCTTGCAAGGTACCTGAGGGAACAAGGAGTCTAGAAGGATAACTGGAGAAGAACAAAATACAGCTCTCTGGCAAAATATTTCTCTCTCTTCCTCTCCCCCTCCTCCACACCCTCCCTCTCCTTCTCCCTCTTCCTAACCCCTCCCCATTGATCCCTCCCCCTCACTATGTGTGTGCACATGTGTGTACAAAGTTAAAGAAATTTACAAAACTGGAAGTTGGTAAAAACAAGGATGTAACTAAGAATTTTAAATTCTACCCCTTATATTCACCATCAAGACTCCCAAATCCTGAATGTTTCTCTTCAGTGACTTTCCAAATAGGCAAGATAATAGACTGTTATAACCAAGTCAACTTGGTTATACTAAATACTAAGAGGTGAAAACATGAAACACTAACCTTTGAAAATATTTTTAGATGCCTAAATATATGTTTTCAAAACCCTGATGGTAGAACAAAGAGTATAGCCCTTTAGGGATTGGAATTTTCATAATGAATACTTAATCAGAAACTGAAATTAACTCTAAGTATTTGGGATTATAATAGCTTCCCAGCAAGTTGGGGGACAAACAAAAAGATAAAGGAAAAAGATGAGAGAGAGAGAGAGGCAGAGAGAGAGAGAGAGAGAGAGAGAGAGAGGAAGA
>NW_021604578.1:3671244-3676993 GCF_004785775.1 Grammomys surdaster
AATAAAAAGAAGGTCTGGGAAGACAAGAGGAGAGGAGTGAAATAAAATAATTTTCATAAGATACAATTTTTTTTGTCAAAGAGTCTACCTTCAATTAACCAAATAGGTGATAGAGAATAGTAATTGAATTAAAGTTATGAATGTTTAGTAATTAGATCTTAAATGAGGCTATCTACCTGCATTCATTTGTATCTTGTCACTACTAAGCTGTTGTTACTGAAATAAGTGTGAAATAAGCAAATGCACGCACATTTACTGTAGCAAACAGGCCTCCCAGAATCTAATTAGACAAAACTCTGCCATCTGCTCTGCATTATCCTGGTGCCTGCTCAGATGGATGCTGTTTCATTACTAAAAGGCAGAGGGATGCAAATTGAATTGAGCTGGACTTCCTCTCAGACAGAGACCAGGGCATGAAGTCAAACCCTTGCTGTGAACTAACAAAGCACCACTGTGGAAAAAGTGGATGAGAGGGGATTTCTTTTTCTAAGGCCACATGTCTAGTGCTTAGCCGAGGCCATAAGGGAGTGTTCATCCCATTGTTCCGAACCAGGGAACATGAGTCACCACAATATAAACCTTGTTCGCTATGCAAATTGTTGATTTTGGTACTTAGTCCCTTGTGACAGATGCCCTTTTATTAGCTGTATGTCATGGCATGTTGAGCTGCATTTAACATGAGAAAGACAAAAAGCTCGTGGGACTGATATGAGAGTCTATTTGTAAAGTGAACAAGTTTCATTCAGTTTTTGAAATGCTCTGGTAAAATTATTGCTGAAGAAAATACCCATTGTATGTCATGATTTTCAAAGCCCTGTTTTTTTTTTTAGTGAAGGTGCTACACAGAAAGCTTTGAACTGGTTTAGACAATTTCTATATCCATAAGGAAAATTAATTGCTGATGTTTTTCTAAAGGACTGAAAATGATCCTTTGGCTTAAAAAAGTTATAGATCCACAGAAGGTAAAAGCTAATATATTAAATGTTCTACATTTTTTGGTCTTGAAAATCAGCTTTGAAATGACATTTTTCTCCATATGATGAATTTGTGCCATTTTCTTCACTAAAAGCTATTTTCCTGTACAAATGGATGCATTTTATCCTGGATTCCATTCATGCTTGTTTTTTAAAATGTTTATCTCTTTGTAGAAATGCACTTTAATAAAGACACTCTCCCCAGCTTCAATAGGAGCAGGAGAATTAGATTTTGTGTTAAATTTAAGGGTTTTCTCCAAAAAGTATTTTTCCTGATAAAAGGTTACAAAGTATCAAACTAAAACTACACATAACTGGTAAAAGCATAAAATCGAGAGACTTTGGTGAGAATTGAGTGTTTTCTTCTTTTCTTGTACATTCGGAAAGGGCAGAGGATCCTGTTACAGGAATCAAAAACTGTGACTCAAGTCTTTGCTATCCTTCCCCCAAATGTCTCATTCCTAAGATTTTCCCAGGATTCTCTCAGCCAGTAAAATCCATTTCTCAGTTTCCAGGGAAGAGTCCGATAAATAGTACAACCCTTCAGTAAAATTTACTGAATTTTTTTTAAAGTTTACATCTCTCAATAATCTAAATTTTGCCTTCTACATATTTTCCTACTGCCAAATTGGAAATAGTACTGGGAAGGCAGACTATCGTGTCTCCATAACAACAACTATTAATGACGTCATAGAACACTTAGTAGGCAAAATTTTACTCAAATATTATAATTATCAGCACATTCCAGTTGTGTGATAGAATATCCATCTTTGCTCTAGTGAGTGGATAGTTAGCCATCAACCATGGATGGGAGTGGCTTTTTGAGTTTGTAAAAGAGCAAATCCATTGACATCATTGACATGAATGTCAAGGTGAAAACTATGAATGGATGCTGTGCCTTAAGCAGAAATCTTTGTGCAGTTTGCTGAATGAAGCATAGACCAGAGACTGTTCTTAACTAATGCTCCCTTTTACTCATACAATGTCTATTGACCAATCCACAATTTCAGTGTATTCCTTTGTGGTGTTATCTGGTACAGAACACCTTTGAATATGCCCTTTGTCTTATGCTTTAATTGCTGCCCCCACTACTCATTCTTGTTTGGCAGGTACACAGCATCTTCCAGCTCTAACACACTGCATTTTTCTCTTGCCCATTGGTTGTTGTTTCTTGTCATTTTTTTGAGTGTTGTCAATTATATAAACTTGTAAATAGATATCCCGTTTATATATGGTCTTTCATAGTACTATGTCAAGACTTCTATTCATAGATGTTACTTTCATCATTGTTACAATGAACTCATGGGCATTTAACTTTGAGCATGGCAGAAAGCTGTGCTTTTTATACCTTCTGCCACTTGGGAGCATTTTACTATGATCTTCTGCCCCTGTTCAGCATCAAATTCTCAGCTGATATGCTGCTGGGAACAGCCATTGACACACAAGAAAAAGATAGTATTGAAAGATGTTAGATAATATATTAAACAACACAGGGGATCCTCATGCATCCTAACTATTCTAACAATTTAAAGTAAAATCATTAAGAAAAATTGGTTAAAGCCAGAAATCTGTTTGATGCTTACGACTTTTTAATATTCTAAATTTTAATTTTATTTCTTGCAATTCAATTAAATTACATGTAACATATAATTCATTTCAATTATTAAATCAAGAAAATGTACATATTTGGATATATTATTGACATGTTGGTTATATCAGTGCTGGGAAATATTTAAACACAAATTGGAACATGACAAGAAATAGAAAATTATATTCTTCACATATTATACTACAAAGCATGGAGGAAGAGACACATATTCAAAGCCTAACATCAAGGACTGGAAGGCAATGCTATAAACTTCAAATGGAATACGAAGAATTAAATCACCTGGATATTTCCAAGTTGTAAAGAATGTTGGAACCTGACACATATACCTGCTTCAGAACCATGTGCTCATAGTATTCTCTAGTACTGCACAGGAAACTGCAGTACTAAGCTAACTGTTTATATATCTACAAGAACTCTCCTTCTATGTCTCTAGTCCACACTGAGGCATGGTGCCTGCTAGTTTAAATTCTATGAACTGATCTTTTTAATTAAATTGTTGATTCTCATGGAGAATTCTATCTTCAGTAATGGCTTGGCTAATGTTGATTTTGGTCACACTAGGGCTGGTTTGCAATGAGGACTTATTATACCTTCCTCCCATGGGCTAACTGCTACTACTAAGGTGTATTAACACTTTCCTATTGTACTCTTACAGTCCAGCAGGTTTAGGTGTCTGATTATTACAATGGTGTTGTAGGTATAGTCACTAAAAGACTCAATTATTGAAAATAATAACTTCAATTTTCTATTTTCTTCGGTTTATTTTGTGGCTTTAACAATCTAAGATTTTCTGAATTTAATAAGGTTTAAATGATATGGAAAAAGATTTGATGTTTTTCATATTTCTATATTTGTATAAATAGCATAGTTTGTGAGTGTATTTTCATTGGGAATTTTTTCCAGATCTGAATAATACAAAATGGATGTTGTAGCACAGGAAATCATAAAACAATTGCAACAAAATTACAGAAACTATACCAACTGGAACTTGGTACCCCATGGTCAGTCCTAGTTGTATCCTGCACTTTGATCTATTGACACTTTAGTCTAATAGTTACAATCTTCTCTCTCCTTCTTCTTCTCCCTTTCTTCCTCCTCCTCCTTCTCCTTTTCCTTCTCCTTCTTCTTCAAAAAATAGTTTTTGATAAGGAGCAAGAGCTACATTTATCTGTAAGTATAAGGATACATATTTAGAATGCAGTTAGAAATTATGCAAGCAAAGTGCCAATAGCACATTCTTCCCAAAGATCTATGGCCTCACTAGACCCTGGTAACTGGCTACATATCCAGTACAAGGCATGTTTTCCTCTGTTGAGCAAGTACACCAACAGTCCTTACCACCAAGGAATGAGTATCACTATTGAACCTTGAAGAATATCTTATTTTGATTGTCCTTCTTGTGGTTCACAGACATCTGCACACCACTATTGATTATGCTTCTCCCTTGGAAGTTAATGTAATCCCTTCTGGTACTATAAGAGATAGTCCTTAGGGAAGAGACTTCTAGATCAGTACTTTGACAGGGGCAGAAAGATCATAATAGCCAGAGGAGGATCTGGGCATTTTCTCCTAGATATTTTCTTCTGCATATGAGAGAAGAAGTTATACTCATGGAATCTCAACATTATTCTTGCCTAAGCAAGACCTACCTGATTGAAGTACTACAATACTCATAAAATAGACCTGGGAAATTTAACTAGATCCTAAACCTTGATGAAATGATGCTAAAAGAAGAATCCATTTTCTTCAGGGATGAATTTTCTGGCAGGCTATCCAATACCAATTAGTCAACTATAAACACATGTGTATATGAAGAACAAGAAATGGGTACAGTTGGTTATACATACATGTGTATATATATATGTATGCATGTATATATGTAAGAAAAATAAAGAACAACATGTTGTAAATTTAAGAGGGAATATATAGGCATATGTAAAGTTTGAAGAAAAGTGTAAAGAGTAGAAAAATAAAATAGAAGTATAAATTCTCAAAAATATAAAAAGTAAAAAATTAATGTAAATCATTTGAAAATATAATTATCAGAAGCATCTTTTAATAAAAATAAACTTCTGTAAGTTATAATTATGCAGCTTTCTTACATATATACTTTATTACAAAATTATTGTTAATTTGTGTGTCACAAAACTGACCATGTCCATGAAGTAAGAATTATAAAATCTAAAATATGTTGATAATTGAAATATACCACCAACACCTCCATGAAATCTAGGTGGCTAATAATCTCCTTCTGATATAACCGCTTCTTTCCAAGTTATTATTCTAATAGGCTTAATTTACTTGATTTTTATTATTATTTATAGGATATAATACTTGGTACATTTCAACGATTAGTATATTCTGAATTTAGGTACCTGAAACATTTCATCTTGAGTAAAATGTAAATTTGTTTACTTTTTATGAGTGAAGACTATTGCATCTGTATATATCCATCATATCACCGGATGGCTTAATAGTTCTTCTCCAAAACAACATAAACTTGGAAAACTCTTGGTTTAGTTCGCAAAATGTCCTTAATAAACTAAATAATGTCATTAATTACTCTACTTAGGTAGTATCTAAAAATTTAACGATGTTTCATTTTGGAAATTCATCATGCATCCAAATGATGTACATTTTCTGATATATAATGGATGGTTTTCAGATGAGGAATCAAACAGGATTTAAATGCCCAACATAAACCAATAATATGTATTATGACGATCAATTTTCAAGATACTAAATCTAACTTCTTTTTCTCATCAAAGAAATGTACCAGAATTCAGATTGGAGATGGCTACATTTAGAAATAAACAGAAGTTTATTTGAGAATAAAAGTAATTATAATATTTTTGATGACTCTTTCAATGTAGCTGAAAAGTAGTGCTCATAAAAGAAGCAGAAGGAGCTGAAGGGGCTTGTAGCCCCATGGGAAGAGCGACAGTACCAACCAACCAGAGCTCTCAGGGTCAAAACCACTAGCCTGAGAACATGCATGGAGGGACCCATGTGTCCAGCTGTATATGCAGTGGAGGGTGGCCTTATCGGGCATAGGTGGGAGTGAAGGTCCTTGGTCCTGTGAAAGCGGGATGCCTCAGTGTGGGGAATTTGAGGACAGGGAGGGGGGAATGGGTGGATGGGTGGATGGGTGGATGGGTGGATGGGT
>NW_021604578.1:3677093-3692042 GCF_004785775.1 Grammomys surdaster
TCTCTCTCTCTCTCTCTCTCTCTCTCTCTCTCTCTCTCTGACATACATTTTGTTTAAACACAAGACAGAACTATTGCATTGCATGGGAATTATCAAGTTTTTGACTTTTCAAATAATTTTATATTTACTCTTAGAAATTTCAATAAACTTCCTACATTTGAGAAGTTCTATATAAACACTTAGGTTGGTAAATCTCTAATCAGCTTTATATTAACTACCAAATATAAATGTATTTTACCTACATTGGCATATAACTTTTGTATGGTTTGTTGAGTAAATATCTGATTTTTCTGACACAGGTTTAAAATAACATTTATTGAGAGGTTCTCAAATCTTCTTTTAAAAATATGTGTTCCTTGTAAACAAAACAGTTCAGCCTTTACTCAAAGGAAGGGAAGCTAAAATTACAATTATCTTCTGTGTAGTAAGAAAATATATATTTTTTTTTAGTTTGAGATAACCAACTTGCCAGGTGTACACAGCCATATATTATAAGCATTTTTTTATCCTAGAAAGGGGAGGTAACTAAACATATATTTTACTATCTTACTACATATCTTATACTATTAACTTATAGAGCTTTTTACACTGTATATAGTCCACGTTATGGTAAGCAAGCAAACAAATCCAAAACCTCAGTGGTCTTTAACCACAAAGATCTACTCCATTCGTATGCTTCATATCTGTTGTCACTATAGCCTGGCTTCCCCTCCAATATCACTCAATGATGGAGGTTGAGAGGACAGCTGCAGTGGGAAATACTGCAGTGGTGATGTCATGCTTCTTTTCCAGAGTGGCAGACGTCACTTTCACACACAGTTATGGCTAAAATGTTTGGCATTTAACAATAGGCAATGAATAGGGCAATGAAGCACAGCTCTCTTCTATGGGGAGTTCAGAAGACCTTGATATTACTGAACAGTACAATGCCATCCTATCTATCTACAGTTATGAACCCAATGCCAAGTGCGAAATAATTACTTTAATGCTTCTCAACTGATAAACAGATTGAGAAAATGTGATACATGTGTACAATGGGATATAATTCAACTATAAAATATTAAATCTATCATTTATGAGAACATGCATAATGTTCATGATAATCTCCTTTGATTAACAATATTAAGAAAAATAAAAGGCACTGAAATACAAACATTGCATGATCTCACTTACATGTAGAATCCAATGAGTTTTCCTGTAGAAACTGAGAGGAAAATGGTAGCTACCAGCAGATGGGGAGGGTTGACTTTGGGAGGGAAGAGGAGAGGCTGTTTCGTGACTGTTAATGTAAACTTGGTCATTAAGTACTGGGTTACAGAAACAATGGCTTTTGGTATGCTACTGTACAGTAGAAGAATTTTATGTTGACAGTAAGGTACTATCCATTCCAAATGCTAAAAGAAGGCTTTTGAGTGTTTACACATTAAAGACATAATCATTGTTTGAAGAGATATACATCCTAAGTTTGCTTTTATCACGACACAATACATACAGTATAGTAAACTACATATATATTCCCAGCATTGCAGAAGCTTAGTCAGGAAGATCATGAGTTTTAGATCAGCCTAAACTGCATGGAAAATTCCAGATCAACCTTGGTTGTAAAGAAATCCTCCATTTAAAACAGTAAAATACAACAAACAACAACAAAAACAGTGCTGCCCAATATCTACATGTATTAGAACATTACACGCCTTCCCTTAATTAAGGCAATATTAGTTGAAATAAATCTTTACATTCCCCCCAAATAGTAGCTTAAAATTCTAAGTTTACTTTTGAATTATACCAAAATATAACAAAACAGAATAGAGGCAATTCTTTAGAGATCTATCATGAGGTTGCTAGAAAGAGTGACATTTAAGTTCTAAAATGGCAGCAGTAATAACAATATCAGGCATCACTGGAAAGTTTTTTGACAATCATATCATGCCACCGCATGGCATCTCCTAAGCTTCCTCTCCCTGGTAAGGCATGTTCATCGCTTTTGTCTACTCATAACGACAGCTTTAGAAATTCACACCGAGAAACCACTTGATTCTTTTCCACAGTAGTTTTTAAAACGTTTCATTCAAACATTCCTTAATAGGTGTGATAGATATGGCAAGAAGAAGGCAGATATCATCCACAAAAAAAAAAAAAAATCACCTAATCGTTCCTGCTTTGAACAACAGCAAGAGTGGTGACATTTTACAGGTTCTCATTAACTCTTTTGAAAATGCTATAAATTGACATTTGGCAAAAATAAAAAATAAAAAGCGTTTCCTAATATGTGGTGCATAGACAGACATTTGAAAAAATGATGGAAATATTATGCTAATATAGTTATACCTTTATAACTAGTAATAAAAATGCCCTGCTCGCCAGATTTCTTGAAACAAGTTGGAGCTACCTAGATATACTCTGACAATGACAGGGGAATGTTTTATTCTACAAGAAGGTTTGCACTTTTTGTGAAACTTTGGACTTTCAGAAACAAAAGTTTTTGATGTATCTTTAGGAAGAGGCACATCCCAAATCTAAGGACCCCGTGTGACATGTATCCTGAGGGAAGATTGCCACCTACTGGATAGCTGACTGCTCTCTCAGGTCTTGAATGTAAATATCCTCCCTTTAGTATAAGATCCTTCATAAATCTAACCCCAGTTTGTCAGCAAGGCCTTCCTCCAGTCATCTCAGCTGAAGCTTCTAAGTGTTTGGGATGTTAGTCACCCAACAAATGTAGCTAATATTAAGATGCTGCCGCTCTACTCTGCCCCATACGTATAGGGCCTTGGAAGGTAAAATAGAAGATCTTAGGATCTTGAAACGTTACAGAATCAGAAGATGCTATCATGACTCAATCTAGGAAACATGTTTTATAATGAATAGCTATTCTAACAAACATATATAAATTTCTTTTAAAAGTTGACTGCTCAGAGCTTTATAGTCTGGAAAATTTTATCTATTAACTTTTTATGTAACATTTAAGAATTTAATTAAGAATATTCACTTTAATAGATAAATCACTGGTTATTTCTATACACAAATATGAAGCAGAATAAATCCTTTCCACAATGAAGACTGAATGAATTAATGTAACAGTTCTCCATTTTGTCTTTTGAATATCAGAGTGAAGAAATAGTATAAGAATTACCATATCTCTGTTGCCAACTTGAAACCCAAAGTGGATAGAAACACGGTGTTAACATAATGACGAGGATTGAGAAGATCGGGATAAGGAAGAAAATGAAAAAAAAAGACAGAATAGGTAGACTCTAAGTGAAGAGTGTCTATCAGAGAGAAGAGCTTAAATAACAAAAGTTAAAAGGAAAGAGAATGGAAGAGAAACAAATACAACAGATAGGATGGGATCCACTAGCAACAAGGTAAAGTCTAATCTTTAAAACCACATAACCTGTAGACATGGCTAGATGGCTCACTGGTTAAGAGTGCATACTGCTCTTAAACTTTCTGTCCAAAGCACATTGTGGAAGGTTTGAAATCACCTGTAAATAATATGATGTCATCTTCTGTAATGTGTAGGCACCTGCACTTGCTTGGCACTTACCCACAGGTAGACACCCATATGTCCACATAATTATTAATGAATAAAACTTAGCCATAAAAGAAATTTCATAAACCTGGGGAGGGGGAGTAGAATGATATGGGCAAACAGTTCAACTTCACGTGTGAATAATAGATTGTTTTTAGCTTCATCATGAAACGTGACACTAATTCTTGCTTTTTGGATGGATGTCATTGTTTTCTTCTGTCTTCATGCAGAGTTTCCTGAGCCCTGTACGTCTACAATTGCTTGTCCTAGTCATTCTCTCATCACTTGCTCGTGTCCATGAGGTATGGTTTCGGTGTTTGTGTAAGGTAGAGGTGGTAGTAATGAATTTAAGATGGACGTGGGAAGTATGGTGTGGGGGAGATGAAGAGGGAGACGAAGTATAATTTTATAATTAATAATATGTTAAGATTATGTTATATTTTCCTAAAAGTTCTTCTGCTAACTCCCTAGCCACTTTTAATCTAATCAAGAGGGAAACATTTTTATTTTCTTGAAAGTATTAATAAGATGCCTGGTCAGCCCATAAGTTTTAAGGTCTCAGCTCTTAAGAGCTCCAGGTCATCCTGAGAATAAACTGGGATGTCCCTGATAAAAAGAATACGCAGATTCATGTGTGTATCCTCAGTGGTACATAACCATTCATAATTTTTTTGTTTGTTGAGAAAGTTACTCAAATATCACTGTGAGATATTTTATATGAGGGTGTTCTGCTAATTTTAAATTACTGGCCTATTTTATAATCCAATTCCAAATCTTGCCAAGTAGTTATCTATTTAGGTTATTATTTAAAATAATAAATAATAAGGCCATGGAAACTGGTGAACTGTCTTCTTCCTCTCTCCCTTTCTTTGTTCCCTCCCCTCTTCCCTCCTTTTCCTCTCCCTCTTTCTCTCCTCCTCTCTGTATCTCTCTGTCTCTCCTCTCCCACCCCCTTTCTCTTTCTCTCTCTCACACTCTCTCAACAACGTATTTTAAAAGATTAAATGTCAAATTTGTTATTCTTATCATATTTATTCTCTTGTTTTATAATAAATAAAGTTTGGAGATTTCTCGACTAGCATCCAGAACAACAACCTTGTCTTTCTTTTTTTAAACAAAAGTCTTAGATAGCCGCATATTACATGACATTATGAGCAGTTGCATGCAGTAGACATCAGAAACCACACACCTCATGTTAAAGCTTAGGCACAACTCCTAGTAACAATTGACACCCTGTCTTGGGTTTTACAGAGATGATGTAGTTTAAATGAGTTATGAAGACTTAAAATAACTAGTAAGGTGAACTTTTAGTCAGCATACTATAAAAATAGCATTAAAGATTTGAAACGCACAAACACACACACACACACACACACACACACAGTGTGCTTTATCCAATAAGACTGTTGTGATTAAATACAACTTTCTAAAAGCAAGTATACCCTTCCAGCAGCTGTATGAATTTTCTGGTGTTCTCCCCACCCCGTGAATTTTAGATTTATAAAAACCACATCTCAGCTGCTACCTTTCAACAATTTTACTCCGAGGCAATAAATAATTCAATGTGCTAATTTGACAGATGACTCTCCAGGAGCCTCCCGCCATTACGAGCATCATTAGGCCATAATATGCGTGACGAGGAGGATGGTCATTCAGCAAATGCCCTTCACTTGTTTACTCCTAAAGAGCTGTACTCTGCACAATTAACTAATGAAGCATTATGGGCTTTTCCCCCTTTCCCTGCTATTTCAGCATCCCAGTGTGGAGAGCCTGAAGGAAAACACATTCTGTCTCTTTTTGCTAAATAAGTGTTTCCAGGATGGTTTAAACTGAACTGGAGCTCCCAGAGGAATAAGGAAAAAATAAAATAGGAAAAAGAGATTGGTATCATGTCCAACAGTAACCCTTCCTTTCTTTTTTTATTCATGTGTAAGGAAAATTCAAAAGGAATTTGGCCATGAAAAAGAGAGAAGGGAAATCAAGAAACCTTCGCAACATAAAAGAGAGACTACGTTCCTGCAAATAAGTCTCATACATCGTTCAATATTTGCTACTTACAACAATTTCGCACTGTCCTTATGATATTAGATAATTTTATCCCGACTTAAGAGCTTGATTAGAGGTAAATGTCCTCTGAGTCTTCCTCGATTTTACATTTTAAATCCAGCTGAAATTACTAAAATGTTCCAGGACTAAGGGGTTTGGTGTATACAGGCTTTCTCTGGCTGAGCAAATCAACAAAACCTTGTATCTCTAAAGTTTCAAATTTCCAAGTTTTTTGCCTAAAGCCACAGACATGAATTAAACAAGCAAACATCAGCTGTTATTAAGTACTAAACATCACAAGATCAGTATCTTTTGTTCTCAAGAAAAGATGGCCAGCAGTGGAAATGATTTTAAAAATGTCCTTGTCACGTGTGCACAGTACACTGGAGAGTCATACTTTGCAAATGGTGCCCTTTACTGCAGTTACAATGGTTATGGTTGTAAATACAGAAAACAGTCTTTGTTAAAGGCATAACAAATGGAATGAATGAAGGTGGTGGGAGGCGGTGCAGATCTCAAACGCCTTTCCAGTCTTCATGAGACTGTGGTTCATGTCAGAAAGGTTTTAGTCTTAGATCTAAAAACTATGATTTCCTGGCTGAGGATACAGCTTGATAGTGATGATCGTCATGTTCCCCTTAGACGAATAAAATTAGGATTAATAATAATGCATTCTGATATGAATCAAAGAAGGGTATCTATGCATGTCAAGTTTCAAGTTAAGATCTTAGTGTTTATTTCTTGTATGAGAAAAACATGACAAGTGATACGAAGGTCTTCGTGATTCCAGTCATTGTGGTTCTAGGAGACGTAGAGAGTCAGGATCATTGTGTTTCAAATCCTGCAGATAAATCCTGGTAGACTGGCAATATCTTATCACACTTGAACATTTGTCATATTAGTTATTATTATGAATTGCAAATTTCTATTCACTCTTCACTTATATCATCTACATGGTTCCCCTTTCAGTAGAATGAGTGCAGGACATGCTAAGTCAAAAATACAGGGGATTAGTGAAAACTTGACACTTCTGAATATGAATATGTCTAATGGCTTTACTATGACTAGAGTATTATAGTAACGAGAACAACAAATCTGATATTGTTTACCATTGGTGAGTACAGTTTAACGCCTGGAGAATTTTCTCCTCTCTTTTCACACAAAGGGTGGTAAATAACTAGTCAGAGTGTGCAAAGTTATTTTTCAAACCATAGTTCAAAATGAGAAATCATGTTTAAATGCCAAACATTACATGACTCTTTTTGCTCTCGTGTAGTAGAAAAGGCCACACATGTCCTTCATACAACATAGTCCATCTGATGAAATCTGAAAGGCATCAACAAAGCTTGCAAACATTATCAATTTCCTAGGTTGTAGGAAGTTAATGGAACAATGCATTTGTTGTAAGTGTTCTTAAAAAATTCAAAAATTACATTTTCTGATGTCCCTACCTTTCTTTATGAAACCTTAAATACAAGGTTTAATTTCAAATTTGTTAAAGAAGATGTAAAGTTGTTTCATTATATGATCTATGTAGTGAACCTCTTGTAAATAAGGGACTATACTTTAACCCAGATATGTTAAAAACTGGAAAAAAGTATATAATATCTTGTAGCATAATTAAATATTTATGCGTATAAAGAAGCAAACAGGTTTAAATGGTTGATCATTTGTCTTTAGAAGCTATCCAGTGGAAAATGCAATAACATCAAAATTATAACTAATACAACCCCCTTTATTTTTTCAGGATTGTGACATTTAAAATGTGTTTAGAGATCTTAGTAAATATTGGACATTAGAAAATATTGCACACTGGTGTTTATTTTGAAATATAAATTATTTAAAAAATATTATGAATTCATAATGCATTCAGCGGGGTTCAAGAATTCTAATTACCGAATCAATTGCACATAGTTCCCATGTAGTCAATTCGATTTAACTAAAATTATTTCAAATTTTATTTAAGACTCATAATGAAGTCTTATTTTTGTTAAAAAAAATTTAAAAGCTGCATGTGGCTTTATTTAGAGGTTGGTTCATTATTATGCAGTAATTTCTTTTACAGTGTGATTTTGCTAAAAATTCAATAATGTGTTATTAAATAAATCATACCTATGCTAAATGCATCTCAGCAAAACACACTCCCTTGCATGTGCCACTTGCCTGCAGGCTCACAATTCATTGAAGACATTTCTGTTTATTTTGATATCTTTTGTTGAAGAAATGCACAGTAACAATGATGAGCGGACAAAGAGAGGGGGAAAAGCCATTCATCCATTCATGGGTAATTGAATTCCCTCATATTTCATAAACAGACTGCCTATCTGTAGGGTTGTGCTTTATACGAATAACTTTCTTTAAAATGATTTTTCCGTATAAGATGTTGGAATTACAATAATATTTAAGAACTCAAGGTCAAAGCATTTTTTAAGTTAGTTTATTTGATGAATGTATTCACGGGAAAAAAGGTGCCCCCTCCTTTTCCTTCTCTCCTCTTGCCTACAAATTGCCTTTAGACTGGATGTTTATTGCCCGATGTAAAGAACAAAACAGGGAGGTAATTAAGCCTAGAATTGCCTGCTGGTACTTAATGACAGTCAGGCCATGGGCAAGAGCTTCTGAGTCCACCCAAATCTGCAAAGAAGGAGGCTTGTTTCTGAAACAAAGTCAAGCAGCAAGACATCATTACTGTTAATTACCTGGTAAACAAAAGAGACTTGGTGTCTGTGGCAATGCACCAAACTTGCTACAGCAGCTGATGCTGTAAAAGACAGTTGGTCTGACTTTGTCCCCAGGAGCATTGTTCTGTGAGATGATCCACCTCAGTAAAGAGCTTAAGTAATTACACTCCAACAACTGTGTTTGTAAGCTCCGTCCCTTGTATTGTGCTTTAATGACAACAAACAACCTGTCCACGGGAAACAGGTGGCATCTGCTAAGCATCATGCTCGGAACAAAAAAGACATGATCTCAAAGAGAAATTCATTATTTTCGAAGCCAAAGGGCACAGTGTATAAAAGCAGGTGAAAGTATTGAGGCCCATTGAAGTTTAGAAATCCTTTAATAAATAATTATGGATTAAATGAATCAACTATATTTAACACAGTTATCAATTGCTTTTGTGAGACACTGATAAAAGAGCAAAACAGAAAGGCTCTGATAACAGTATGCATGTGTAAATACACATGTATACGTCATGTATTTAATATATATGAATAGATTTATTATATTGCATTGTTTTTGTTTCTACCTTTATCAATTATGCCTGATAACCAACATAGATAAACTCAGAGGGATGGCTTACACAGTATATTCAAGCTCAAAGGAGATTGTACGGGATGGCTTACACAGTATATTCAAGGTCCATGGTCACTTGTATATGAGATATTTGATTCGATGGATTTTAAAGTCTTAGAAAGATGATATAGATTTAATGATTTTATCATATGGACTTGTTATTTTTTTTCCTTTGCAGCTATGTAGTCTTGCATAGATTTCCCCTCCTGATTATGTCCCACACAAAATAAAACGAAAATTACATTTCTCACAGATACAGTGCACATCTGCCCTGGTCTACTACGTCACATGGTTGATCACCAACACGATAAAGCGAGGCATTATTTGCTTAGATGTGACTTGTCAGCTAAGACAACAACAACAACAACAACAACAAAACAGTGTGGCCCAAATCAGTACCTACTCGAGCATATTCGCCATGCGCATGCGCAGAGACGCAAGCTGTGTATCAAAAGGCTCATGGTTTGAATGTCTTCTTACCTGAGACACTGCTCTCATTTGTGAGAAGCGAATGAGAAGGTTAGGAACACCTAGATTTTTGTTTTTAACAGTATTAGCGCTTGTTCATAATACACAACAATGGGTTTCATAACATTTCCACTTCTATTCTAACCTTCTGTTGTCCTCTGCTGCCTCCTTCCCCCATCCTATCCTTCCAATTTCTTTTTGTATTCATTTCCATATGCATATATATTCTATACACTCATAAATATTTATAAATTTCATATAGACCATGCATGAAATCTATGATGTGATGTTGGTCTTTCTAATTCTGGATTATTTAATTTAGCGTTCTTATTATCTCTGGTTCTATCCACTTTCTTGAAAATAACATATTTTATACTTTATAAGTGAATGGAACTCCAAGTCTGTTGAAACCTTTGGCTGAGTCCGCAGTTCAGCCATTGTGAACGGTGCCTCAGTAAACATGGTTGTTCCAACTGTCAGCTGACTTTCACTTCCTGAGGTGTTTTACCAGGAATGCTACAACTGGATTGTATGGTAATCCTACTTTTCTGTCAGAATGACCACATTCAAATTTAAGCATTGTGGTTGCTAGTTTTATACCTTGAAGTGTGACCAATTTCATAACTTTGTTTCTTCCCCTAAATAGTGAGGTATACAGGCCTAACCACTTCAGAACATGAAGGACACTATCAACTACTTTGTATTATTATGTACTATGACTTATAAAATATGTCTAATTCTTATAACTGATTTGAAAAGTAGATTCACGTGAATACTACAGTCATTATACAAAACAATCCTTACAGGAAGACCTGATAATACTATGCATGTATTGTTTTGTGTCTCTGTGTGTTTTTGTTTCATTTTTTTATTACTTGTTATAAACTTTGATACCATATCTAGTTGAGATATGACTCACTTGTGATACTAAATATTAGGTGTAGTAAACCTCCCCATGAGGGGACTTTGAAATATACCTTTGTACCCACTTACAGTACAATTAGACCCCAGTGTGATCATAACAGTTATTGAATGACTCAATCCACATGTTTTTCTTCCTGCTTTGGTTAACTTTGTTTTATATGGTGTGTCAGATAAGCCATGTGCAAAGGCTCAGCCTCCAGAGCTGTTATGGACATACCACTACAAGTATCTGTCACTCAAGGCTGTAAGAGTCTTGTTCTCATCTTCCTTTTCAAAAGCCACAAAGCCAAGGGAAAGAATATTTCTCTTTTCTGTGGATCATGTTCTCACTCAAATCCAGAAAGCTCCAAAACCTAAGGCACAAAAACTCTCACGGACTTTAGAACTCCCGCTTGTCCTAGCCTGTGCCAGTGCAGAATTGGAAGGAATTCAACTCATCATTTTCACTCCTGAGCTTTCTCACAATTTTTACTCCCAAACTTCGATGGCATCATCTTCACATAAGGGGATTTTAAAAAAAGACCGGAAACTTTCTTAGAACTAATTATGTGTCTTTGCATATGCAGCAAAATCATCTGCTTATACAATTTTGATATTTTTAAGTTTTGAAAGTATGTAATAATTACCTCATTGTTCCCTGTCCTTTCAATTGATAAAAATTAAACTGAATTTGCTCATTTTGATAGCCAGAGCCTGATGTTTAGTTTTTTTTCTTCTCTCTTTTTGGTTTTGTTTTGAAATGGAGGTTGCTACTTATAAAACCTCATCCCTTTATTATACACACAAATGCCTTGCTTACATTTGGTGATAAGAATATTATCCTGACACAGCAGCACTCTACTCACTATGGCATCTCAGAGGAGTAAACTCTTCTGAGATTTTTACGACATCAATAATTTATATAAATGGCAAGTGTCTTGAAGAGCACATACCACAGTGCTAGGATAATGAAGGCAGCATTGCACCTACCAAAACAAGCGAGTACACAGAGCAAAATCAACCAAGAAATGACAAAACAACAGCATGCCTATTATGCATTAGCCTTTTGAGTACTTTGGCTTATGCAACTCCAAATTCAGCGGTAATAACTCCACAGTCTAAAATGCTTAATGATACATACTCTAAAGCTATTTCAGGGACTTGCCAAAGCACAATCATAAGTCGCAGATGACTCTAAGTTCCTCTTCATTAACTCCTGTCTTTCCTTGTATGTGGGCTCTTTTACATGAAGACTTAATAGCCTATTTGTTCTTAGCATGTTGATTAAAACGTCTACCATGAGGAAATTTGATAATCTATTACCATGTACATGTATTTTAATAGTTAAATTAAACATGTACCAAATACTTTTGCTGAAACATTATAAATGTGTGCTAACATATCCCCTTTATTTCTATCTGCATGCATTTGTATGGCATGTCAGTGACATATAAGTTATCATGAAACATACAATAAAGTTACTATTCAAGTATTATAAGCAAATTTTTAAGTCTTAACAAGAAAACTGCAAAAATGTTACTGAAATGCAAAGATCCTTAAGCTGTCTCTTTGTAGTAGAACAACTAGCCTATGCATCTCAGTGAAACATTTCCTTACATGAAGGTAGATGATCTTGAGCAATTACAGAAGCCACCCTTGGGAGATGCACAGCAAGACACCTTCACTATGCAGACAACCTGGCTCTCTGATGTCACCTCTACAGTGTTGTCATCAATGGAACAAAAGCTTTGTCATTTTCTGCCTTGTTTCTTCTCCTAGTTTGGAGTTTACTTTTTTCCAAAATTCATTCACTCTTTGACTAGCAATTTTATAGTATCTGTAACATAATATTGTCCTTTTATGAAATATGAGTCATATTCTTTATGAACACTGCAAATACTCCAATCCTTATTCAGACTGTTGGGGTAGATTATTAACCAATTAATAATCTAATTTGGGGCAAAAGTAACCCCATTATTTAAAATTAATCATTTATCTTAGGCCTGCCAACCAAAATATGGCTTTCTAAATTTCGAAAACTGTCACTTATTTAATAATATACTGGGGAATGCAGATTTTTCTACTAACCAAATTATTTATGCTGACATATCAAATATTTCCTGCTGAGTTTGTCATATGCTTCATTTTATTTGTGTTAAATGACCTTAAGTTTCTTGTCTATAGCAATAAAGAGAATGCTTCCTGTTCTATCATTTAAGAAAAGGCTTATTTTCACACTAATAAAATGAGAAGCTAAGTTTAATAAAATTCTTTTTTGTGTATTGGCTATAAGGAAACAGAGACTTGCATGCTGACAAAGGAAGCCTGAGGGGACAGAGGTCAGAACTGCAGTAAATCAGCTTGCAGGAACAAGTCACTGGACACTATAAAAATCAAAAGTGGTTCTTTAAGAGACCAACTTGACCCTCCTTAACCAGAAAATAACATCTGACCCGGCAGTGAAATTTATCACAACATTTCAATTAAAACTTGGCAGGAACGTGAGCAGCAAGATGCTCTTCTCCAGTTGACCTTGTTCTAGGAGACATAGTGAATGAGGAGGACATGGATTCTCTTGCCTTGGATTGTATACGAGTATGACTGGTAAAATAAAAATTTCTCAGCCTTGTGGAATTTTCTAGAAAGTAACATGCTAACATGTGGGTGAAAAGCAGATTTGCACCACTATTTTCTATCTTTTTTCCCCTCTCTTCTTTGTTGTATTATAAATTTGCCTGGAGTTAAACAGTTGCCTGAATAATCTTTTAATTTATGTAAGACTCACTGTCAAGTGTCTGTCATGCACTTTTAGGATTTTCCAATTTTAATTGTTTTCGATCCTTTCTGCAGCTGTACCCTAATATTTCAAGCAACTTTTTTACCTTGTTATCTAATTTTCCCCTTGTGTTAGCAAAGATAAGTATGATAAAAAGTCAGGAGAAAAAATATGTTTATACATGTCAAGACTTATGAAGAAACTGGGAGCTTAATAACTCTTATTACATAGTATATTAAAAGCTATTTTTAAACAAAATGATGTGCATTGTCTCAGGCGTTCTACTAGAAAGGAAATAATAGGAAAGTATGAATACCTTGACTTAAACTGCACTGAGTCAGACCATACAGAATCAATAAACTTTAAAAGTTATAAATGATACCACAGTTTGTTAAAACTCATCAATCACTTCATAACAAATTATGGCATATATGTGTAAATCAAAGCAAACATGGACAGAGCTTTCCTTGCCAACAGTTACCTTTATTATCAACCAAGAGCAAGTAATTGAGGACATTGTCATGAGAAGAACAAAAGACAGGACTACTTTAGTGCTATTTTGAGATTCAAAAAAGTCTTTAAACATTTCAAATATAAATAATATTTTGTCAATGCTCACATTATCACTGTTCTTTTTAAAATTTCCTATTTCCTTTTTATTCTTTTGTTTGTGGCAACAGAAATACATGGCAAAATGTACGTGTAGGAATTCTTCTTTTATCAGATGGCTTAGAACTGTCTTTATGGTAGTAAATGACTTAACCTCTATAAAAAATAATGGTACAGTTCCAGTGGATTACAGAATCAAAATTAAGCTCAAACCAATGTGAAAGAATTAGACAACTTCAAAAAAATATAGGTATTAGTCAGAAAATAGAGAGCATGCATAAATTATCTAATCAATACAGACAACTCTGAAAATTAAATATACTTTAAGGCTAGTATAGACGAATAAACAGATGATAAATATGAGGCAACGCTTGGTTATAGCATCTTTTAATTAAACAGATAATAATTTATGTACATTGAATTATTTTACTTAGTTAATGTTAATGATATTAGAATTGGTTAATAACCTTTTAACAGCTGCCTATATTAATATATCAAGTCAAATTTAGGTTTGTCAATGCTAATGAAATAATCTCAGATGAATGAGCTACATTCTGAGATAGACTACATACTTAAGGCAGGTCAAAATCTTTGTAATATGCCAATTAAAGATTTTCTATAAACTCAAATAGGACAGAATGGAGAGAGAAATGATGTAGGTTCTGATGCCCAAACGTGGTATTCTGAAAGATGCTTCTCTTTAGAAAGTTCCTTGCACACTGACTTCTGTAAACATCCACCATTTATACAGGACAAATATTTTAGATGTTTATCATGGATGTTTGCATTTTTCCCTTTTTAATTTGAAACTCCACTCTGTACCAAAAAAGCTGATTCTTGTTGGTAGAGTATGCAAGCATGAAAAGAGACGCAACTATAAAGGAAGGGAATGAAAGTATGTGTATAAGGTGAGTGGCATCATCGAGACTTAAGGAACGATATTATTTATAATATTCTCCCCCATCCGAGAAAGAGAGAGAGAGAGAGGGAGAGAGAGAGAGAGGAGTTCATACTACTCTGTTGAGAGAGAATCCTTAAGTTGACAAAACCATTTCCTTCTCAGTTATAATAACATCCGAACATCATTACGGCTTCCAATCACTCCAGTATTTCAATGGAATTTTAAATTATCCGGTTGTAATTTACATATTTATAAGTAAAAGGCTTGATGTGTTAACTCAGAATATTCCTGGTCAATATTCTTCTCAAGTGATTCTTTTGGGTTAAAGCAGACATTAAGATTCTCAGCTTGGGAATTCTTTCAAAGGAGATAGATAGATAGATAGATAGATAGATAGATAGATAGATAGATAGATAG
>NW_021604578.1:3692052-3715261 GCF_004785775.1 Grammomys surdaster
AGATAGGGAGATAGGGAGATAGGGAGATAGGGAGATAGGGAGATAGGGAGATAGGGAGATAGAGATATGTGAAGAAATAATTGCTGATTGGCTGATTGGCTACCAACTTTCTATAGTCCTCTCTTCCAATGGATTTATATGCTTCTTTGTGACCCCTCCTCCCCCAATTTGCACCACAGCTACTAATAACTGGGCATGGAGGAGACACTTGGATTGGCCATTTTGTAGGCTTGTATCTCCTCCACGGCAGCTTTGCCTGGATATCCCACATCTGCCTGGCAGATACTTTCTCAGAAGGATGTTGTGATCTGAGCTTTAGATTTTCCCACTCAACCCTACCTCTGGTTTTTGCAAATATGTCCTTGTTCCTTACTTCTTTGTTATTCCCAGGTGAATCATACAATTTGCTACTTGCTTATGCAAATAGCATAGCTATTACTTCTTTTCCCCACAAATACTGCCATAGCTACATTAGCACAGTTTTAAAGCATTTGCCTTCTTTTCATTTCTCAATGTCACCTATTGATCTCAAAATTCCAGTTTTCAACAGAAACTCATTTTCATTTTTATGCCACCTTTATTCCTGGTGATTGGCACATCCTTGTATTTGAAATTCATAATAATAAAAAAATGATGTATTCATTCATCAGTCATAGTATACACAGTAAAAGGTTCTATTTTCCCTTGATACTCTAATTTAGTGTGGATTAAGAACACTAATTCTAGATAATTGAAAATAACAGTATTCCAAAGATTTAAGATGGATATGACCTGATGGCCTCCTCTATGACTTGTAACTTTCATGTTGGAAGAAGTTGCAATTCTAGCTATTAAGAGAAGAAAACTATCAACAATCCTACTCAGATGTTATTTGGATGAATCACAACAATGATAACAATGATATCTCTAAGAGTACTATAGTGGTACTCATAGCATGGTGATAACAAACAGATATCTAGTTGGATTTAAAGTTCTACTAAACAAGAGAGATATCAGGACTGGTATTGTAAATGCTTAAGCAACAGAGGTCATGGTCCTCAGAGAACCTACTACTGCCACTGTCCTAAAACACTATATTTTTTTTTACAGTATTCTAAATAGTTCACGTTATAATCACATACAAATATAGCTTTTGCCTCTCGTTAAAGAAATATCTTTTTGCAGCAGATACAGACCACTACAACAAACTGTAACTGGTCAAATGCTGCAGAGAACAATTTATTATGAGATTCACAGCCCCAACAGATACATCTACAGTACAACTTTTGCACCTACGACTCGGGCAGTGGAGCATATTGGAAGATGTTGGAGAAAAATATTTAGGAGCCGGAACACAGAAATCTGCTGTGAGACTGTGTCTCCTATAAACGACAATTAAAAAGTATGACTGTCTGAACAATGATAGAAAAGACATGCTAAGGTGTAAGGTTGAAAACTCATGAGTCCCCACTCCTAGGAATAAAAACACAGACAACTGTGATTGTTGGGAGAGAGACAATTAGTCTTCCCATGAATGAACTCTCTCAATGGTTATCTAATACCTACTGATCAACCGTGAAGTTCTATTTATATAAAGAGCAGAAACAGACTCAATAGATTGATTATATACATTCATACGTGTATATACATACATATATGTAACAACAATAATGAAATTAAAAGTGATTATGAATTTGAGATGAAGTAAGGGAACATGGGAAGAATAGGTAGAGAAAAGTTAGAACTAGGTGCAGTTACATTTTAATTGAAAATTTAAAAAGAAAGTAATAGAATGACCTTTCAAAATTTTAATCAAATAATTGAAATGTTGGAGACTATAAGATAAAATTCTATATTCTGTCCAAAGCTCTCTAATAGCAAAATCCGCTAATGTTGAAAATATATCTGTTAAAATATAATGACTACAATATTTTAATGTATGTAACATGTCTGAAGAAACTACTTATTAATATAAAATAACAGTAAATGTATTTTGAAATGTTATTGTAACTGTAACATTATATGTTATAGAAATGCTCCTGATAATTTACTCAAATTCTCAAATATTAGAAAAGCCCCAATATAATTGTATTGAGTCATCAATTATAGTATTGTATAGCAGAAATGCTACTTAGACACCAAATAAAGTGCAATAGTTTGGATGGTAAATAATTTCAGTAGTTAAATAATAAACTAATTACTGATGTCTCATGAGTGTATTGTTTTGTGATTAATAAGATATATGACTCTTGTGAATATTCAGTATTTTTAAAAATAAAACATTATATGAAGATTCAAAATAAAGAGTTTTAGTAGCTAATATTAGGTCTTTCAAACAAATTATATTAAATTCAGAATGAACAAATGTATACAAGTTTACAGTTTAGAGTAGTTTTGGAAGTGCTAAATTATGTCTGTAAATTTTAATTGTATATATAACACATATTAAATATTTATGAATAAACAAAATTGGTAACTGCACTAAGATAAAGACTAACAATATGTAAAAATTACAATTAATCATAAAAATATAAAACAACAACACTAAATTTGTTCGTTTAGCTGGCTGATTGATAGAAATTGTCAAACTTCAAATTTATTGAAGAAAATTGTACCTGTTGGTTTGCTACAGAATTCTTTTGTCCATATTTTATTTAGAAATTGCTCATGTAGTCTAAAACAACCATTAATTTTTATTTCTAGAATCTAAGAATGGAGCATGATGAACATTCTATTTCTTATATTTAGTATTTTAGTAATAAACTTCCAGTTCAGTTGTATTTAGACAGTCAAATTTAAAAACTTAAGTCTTAAAATTTCTGAGGAGACAGTATCTCACACTGTCTGCCCTTCTGTAGTATTTTGTGAAGTGTTGAGTTTTCTTGGGCTTTCATTGTTCATGTTGTCATGTCTGTTGCTCTTTCTCAGCTCATGTTTAAGCAGTCATGCTGATGAAACTTCAGGGTTTTAGCTTCTGACATTCCTAGAAGGGAAAAGGAAAGTTATATAATAATACTGTATTCTCAAAAAGAAAGAAATTAATTCTAAATTTTGTTAATGATTATTTGCCTATCATTACCTTTCTGAAGTTAATTCTATAGTTATACATTAAAAGAATTTTACTACCATAGTATGTGTCAAAAGTTATACATAAAATAAAATTAAGAATTACTATTTAATTTTTTCAAGTCCCAACAACTTTCCAGATCAAAAAGTTAGCTCATAGGTGCAGAAAACCACAGTGTATGACCTCATTCATATTTCTAGTAAAAATCTGCTCTCATAAAATCTGATGGTCAAGAATACAGAATAACAATAGACAATAGACGTTCAAGGATGGGAAAATAACCCTCTGTGTATATTATAGTGGAATTATTGTACAATAGAGTTAAAAATACAGGGTGATAATGAACTTTACCTTTCAAAGCAACTAGAGGTAAGATTTTCCACTGCCAACAAATGATAAACATGTGTGAACTATGTTTGCACTTCCCCTGATTTATACACTATATAAGTGTATTGAAACTAAAACCTACAAATATCTAGGGTTTTTTTTATGTTTTTATGTATCAGTTAAAAAAGAAAAAAAAAGCCTATAAAATTGATTTAATTTCTCAGGTTCACTTCTGTGCTGAGCGATAAGAACTAGGTTAGCTGTCCTGTGACTCTTTCAGCTCTATAACAGTCTTTGTTCATGGTTTATTTCTAATAGAATTTGAATGGAACAGAGCAGCTGAATGCCATGGTTATTATTCATAATTAGTATTGACACTTAGGAACCAGATCTACTCACTCTATTCTGTCTATTTCAAGTAAATCATATATTCAACTGATATTTGCAAATGAAAATGTAAAAAGGGAATATTTTTAAATATTCATGAATCAAACCCTAAGTAGTTAAGATACTCTCTTTGCAAACTAGCTTCACTTGAGAAATGGAAAGGCATTCCAAATATATGGAACAAGGAATCAATGACGTATTTACGTATCAGTAACTGACAAAAATGTCTTCAGCCAAAAGTAATTAGAAGAAATAGAAGAGGTTACTTTATTCTAGAGAGAGAAAGAGAGAGAGAGAGAGAGAGAGAGAGAGAGAGAGAGAGAGAGAGAGAGAGAGAGAGAGTCCTAATTCACTGAAATAGCATTGAAATTCTAAACATATATGCATCAAACTCAAGTGCACCAGTTACATTAAGCAAATATTAATGGGCCATATATCACTGATTAACTCCAACACACTACCTAGAGGAGAACTTAATATCCCACTGTCACCATTGGACAGGTCATTCACAGGAAAAGTTACCACAGCCCTAATGAATGGCACGATGAAAAAAAAGAAAGAAAAGAAAGGCATGATGGCAAGAAATAATCACTCTGAACAGAAAACTTAGAAACAAAATAGATCGTGGTCACATTGTATCAATAATGTCCATAGTCAATACATTCCTAATAATAGAAACTTACACATTGATAAATATATTGAAAGATTTCATTAGAAAAAGAGGAATAGAGAAGTAGCTGAATGGTTGAGCACTATACAAAGGAGCCCAAGGCTAGTGTTTTGATTCCCAGCACTATGATAGATAATAATTAAATGAATAAATGAAGAAAGCTAAATGCCCAATACACATAGGTAAATGTTAAATATCTTTACTATATAGTCAGTGTTTACTTTTTATGACTCTGTGTGTGTCTTCTGTGTGCGCAGTGTGTGTGTGTGTGTTTCTGTGTGTGTGTGTGTGTGTCTGAGCATGAACACGCGTGCGTGAACACGTGTGTGCTTGTATAGGCTAAAGAACATCTTGGGAGATGGTTCCTTCCTTCTACCATATGTGTTCCAGGGATTGAACTCAAGGGATCTTCCTTTAAGCCACTACTCATTGAGACATCTTACTGCTGCTTGATTATCATTTTCAAAAACAAAGCAACAACAACAAAAACAAAGAGCTTCCAGTATATAAGAAAAACCCCAATAGTTTAATATTTTATACATTAACAATTCCTAGAGTGGCAGAGAAAGTAAGATCCTTAGCCGGCTAGTCTAATAAGGTCTGAGCTCCAGTGTGGGAGATGTGGAGGTCATCCTTGAGAAGGTAAAAAGTTGAATGGAGAGCAAGGTACCACAGGCTCCTGCAACTCATCAAAGAATCCTGATCTGCCACACAGGGCATTAGAAGTGAGATGGCTCCAGGAGCACCTGTGAGACAGCAAAACAGAAATGAGCCCAGGGCAGTGACTGCTTCCTGTCTTTGCGAAAGTCCTAACAAGTGGTGATGCACCCCTCCTCAGCTCCTTCTGTGTAAAGTCATCAGGCAGGGCTTTCTTTGGGATACCGTGATGGTGTGACGAGCCATAATAGGCCAAGGATCTAGGAACTTGGAATTAGTTCAAACACTGTATATAAGCTTCTATGTTGTGAAATAAACTCAGATCTGCACCCTGATGGTCTCTGGAGTCTGATTCCCGAGATTTGTCATGTGACTCCGTTGCCTCTCACTCCCTGGCCCCATCCTTGGTCCTGTTCCCACAATCCAGGTTCACTGAGAGACCATGTCTCAAAACCTAAGATGTAAAGAGATAAAAGAAGTTTTTCTACTGTCAGCTTCTGGTGTCCACACGTATCTTCATGTGTGAGAATTTGGGTAAAGAGTACACACACACAACAAGAGATTGTGAGATTTTCTAAGCCTGAAAAAAAGTTACCTAATGTAATAGAGCTTACTTGGAAGGTATAAGACTGAATCATATAGAGACAATATTGGTCAATAAGTAATGGGAACCTTGTCAGTAGGTACATGAAGGGTAAAGTATATAACTAACAAGTTATGGTTGGTGGGATGGAAATCAGTGCACCCACCAGGGAAAACCCAAATGAAAAATCTAATGTCACTTATGTCTAAGTACATACTTTAAGTGCATACAGCAGGCTTACTGCAGAGCCTCTGGCAACTACATACTCATGTTTTTATAGCTCCACAGTTGACAGTAGCTAAGATAATAAGAAATCAGCCTATGGGCTCATCAACAATAAATGTGTGGTATATACATACACATTTTATTCAGAGTTTTATTGTCTGTAAAAAGGAGTGAATGATTCCATTCATAAGAAAATGGATGGGACTGGACATCATCATGTCTGTCAAAAAGTAATCACTGAATAATAGAAGAGTAAGGATGGAGGTACTGGAAGTTGGGAATCACAGAAACAGCACTCCCTGATGGATGGTTTCTGACTATTGAAAATGAAGAGCAATTTAAAATAATTTGAGATTTGCAACTGTGATTATAAGAAGAATATGGAGTAGCATCAGGACAAGTGCTGTGATCCTCTCAGTGTATGTGTGTTAATGCTGTTGCAACCAGACAGGGAGTTATATTGATCCATAATAGGTTTGTAATACATTCTCCTTTAAGAAATATGTATTGAAAATATCCTATACTTATCTCTAGATAATGAAGAGCCTAAAACAATGATTAAGATACATATTAACTTTCTCAGATTCATTGACAGTGTGTTGGTTTTGTGATGATCATATTCTATATTGTTCCTCATAATAAAGTTCTACACACGAAGGCTCATTAATCATCTACCTATTTTTAATTTCTCCAGCATGAAGAATATTTGGAATATGAACACACACACAAACATACATACACACACACACACACACACGTGAATGAACACATGAATCCAGTGAAGTTCTCTCAAATGGCATAAAAATCACACTCATTTAACATAGTAATTATGTTAAAAGAACAATAGCTATATGAATAACATTATAACAAGGCTGGTAGCATAATGAGAAACTTCAGGTGGAGGGAGTACTAAAGCACAATGATTGCCCTTAAGAAATAGAATACCCAGGGAGTTTAAGTTACCCCAATGTCGAACTGACTCTCTGTGCTATTCCTGTCTCTCCTTCCCCTTATCCTGCCCTAATCCCTAAAGAAAGAAGGAAGAATGGACCTTATAGGTATTTACAGCTAGATAGCAATCACTTTCCCAGTTGGAAACAGAATTAGCCTTTCTTGTCAATTTCTATGAAGCATTTACCCCCCTCCCCATATTTAAAGAAAAAGTCTGTTTTTACATGTCAGCCTAACTCTCAAGTGTATGTAGAAAAATAGTCTCTAAAAAATGAAATGATTCTTCATAGAATGTGGGAGGGTTTTTTAAATCTTCAATTACTCTATTACATCACTCAATGTCAGCTTCCAGGAGGCGTGCCTTCAATTTTCAACATATACACAGCATCAACACAGTGTCAAAGAGTGTCTTTGTCACAGCTGGTATCCCAATGGAGCTATTAATTTCTTTTGAAATCATGCTCCCTTTGTGATATAAGCAGATTATAAATAAATGTGTGAGAAGGAATTATTTTCATGATTTTTATTATGTTATCTGCAGTCATGATACAGATCATGATCAAACATGTTCTCATTTGAAATATTAGCTAGACAGATGATTCACAATACGTTTGGGTTAAAAATGCTAAGAAATACTTTTAAATCATGAATGCCGACATCAGGATTGATATTGCATAAGGTTACTCTAATTTTCATGTGAAGTCCAAGTATTGTAACAATTATGGCTCATTATGTTGTCAAAGACAGACCTGTATTCAGTAACTCTTTCCAACTGGAGACAGACTCTGTTGTTGCCCATGGCTTTTCAATAACCTGTGACAATCCAGCCTGCAGAGGTTAGAATTTAGCTATGACATTGTCATCATTTTGTCTCAGTTCTTAAATTATCCAGCTTTTTTTCTCCCTGCAGAGATCACAGATAAGTCCCTTGTTTTTGTTCATTCTTGAAGAGTTCCTCTCAGTTCTCCACATAATAAACATGATTTTCTAATGATTATATTCTTCATACAGAGGCTTTCATCTAGAGCAGTGCATGAAGGCTGAAAAAAAGGGATGAGGGGAAGTGCATAGAAATGGACAACACCACTTTTAACTCGCTTTTGCAGAGAGAATCATAGTCTCTAATTCAAAAGTGCTTCAAGGCCTCCTTAGCTGTGGACTTTGTCTTTTGTCCCTTCTTATGTCGTCTTGAATACTCCAGGTTACTCTGAAGTCCGCTCCTTCTCATACTAACAAACATTAGTGGGTTTTTTTTTGTTTGTTCATCTGTTTGTCTGTTTTTTCAGCATCATCGTCAACTACTCTGATCTTCTTTAAAACATAATGAAAATCATTCTTCTGATAGATACACAAATAAGGTGTTTGTATGACAAGCATTTTGATCTTGCAATCCTTAAATCCGAGGTTGCGATTGAACCTTATAAGTAAGATTGTGATCTTTGAAATGGAATTCCCTTTCTTCCGTGTAAACATGAAATACTGTGAAAGTCTGAGGGTAACAATCGATTTTTGGATGGAAAGAAGTTTAAAGAAAGAAACAGTGCTTGGTTACGTCGATCGCAATGCAAACTACTGATTTTCAATCTGACAAGGGCATTCACGACACATTGCCAGATTTTTAACACAAACTTTCATGTTTAGAGATCTAAAACAAGGTCTCTGGTCAAGTTCATTGAAATGTGAGAAAAACATGTTTAAAAAAAAAGATAACTACAGCCTTTCAAATGAAATAAGCCACAAAATCACCATCGCTATTATTAAAACTGTAATCACCCTGGGTTATAACAATTATGACAGTGGTGTTTTAATGAAAGACTGAGAGGAGACAGAGGAGTAGCTACACTGTGAAAATTACTTGATATCATCA
Source organism: Grammomys surdaster (assembly GCF_004785775.1). Classification (NCBI taxonomy): domain Eukaryota; kingdom Metazoa; phylum Chordata; class Mammalia; order Rodentia; family Muridae; genus Grammomys; species Grammomys surdaster. The sequence continues at coordinate 3,700,766 of NW_021604578.1, forward strand.
TCTTTGATTTTAGTGTGAGCTGGTCAATGGAAATAAGTTTTTGCTGAAATTTGTCTTATACGAAAAGTCGCAGAAACTATTACATGAGTGGATGCATTTATATGTCCTGTATCCAGTTAAAAACATGCATATTTGCCTGTGTATATTTCTACCTGTGTACACATAGAGTATAGAGCCACATGTTCCCACAAATGGACATGTTTAATTCATTCAGATTTAGGTCTGGAAACAGTGTTGTGTTTTTCCTTTTTTAAGTCCAAGATGAATTTGGAGATGAAAGACTAATCCAAAGCTTTCATTGAAATTTGCATCTGCAGATGAAGGAGCTGGGAAATCTACAGTCAGACCTTCTGACAGACAACTACTCTATAATCACACAGGATTTTCTCTTTTCTTTGATTCAGAGATTTACATTCTCTTTCTAAAAATTGAAAATAGATTTTTAATACAATTTATTCTGATTATGATTTCCCTCCCCCAAGTACTCCAAGATCCTCCTAGACTCACCACACACCATAGCCTTTGCTTATCTCTCTTATGAGAATAAAAATAGACATCAAAATAAAATGATACTACAGAATACAATCAAATGAAAACAAACTGCAATAAGACAAAGAAAACTAATAGAAAAAAAAGGTGCAAAGAAAAGCACAAGGAACAGATATGGACACAGAGACACATGTGATTTTACATACCAAAATTCTTTAAGACATAATACCATAAACTATTATAAATACATATATATACATATATATGCAAAAATGTAAAGAAAAAATAGAAAATGAATAAATATAATGCTCAGACAAAGAATTATGAGTCAAAAAACCTCACAAAAATACCAGCGAGGTCATTGTTTGTTGGCCGTCAACTGTTGAGTATTCAGCTATCCTAGTTTGTACTCACAGTGAGACTGTTGAAGAAAACTAAAACCAACCATTATTTTTAAATCTCCTGTCAACTGTATACAGTCTCTGGTTTAGTGATGGGGGCTTCTGTCCACTTGCCCTGTCAGCACTGGGACCCCATCTGGTTTAGGCCTGTGCAGGCCCTGTGCATGCTACTCCAGTCTCTGTGAGTTCCTCTGTGCAGCCATCCTGCTATGCTTGGGAAGGCTTGTTTTCTTGTATCCTCCATTCACTCTGGTTATTATAGTCTTTCCAACACATAATAGTCAAAATGTAATGTTTATTTAGCGCATTCGAGTCAATGTACATGCTTGTAAGCTTTAAGAATTTGATCGTCTTTAAGTTTCTATTTAGCAGGATAAGCATCAGAGTAGGAAAAGGGCAGTTTGGACCATTGTGTCTATGATAAATAAGATCACCAAAATAACGGCACACATACAACTCCTTCAAATGACATGATTTGTTTTCCTGCATTTCCTTCTACTAAACTTTCGTATAACTTTCTGTATACAGCCATGCTGCTTTCTTTTTTCATGAAAGGATTAAGATTTTCAATTGTGTGAAAATAAGCTTCTGTAGTTCTGATCTACTTTCCATATTAACGATTCACATTTGTATGTTGGATTTTGATTATTAAATGCTGTTATGCGAAGATGATATTGCTCTATGGTTTAGACTTACCATCACTTCAGTCTACCATCTTCTATCTTGAGAACCTTATATCAGGCATAGGATCACCAGAACCAATGACAGTGTGGATTCTTTCAGAAACTGAGGCTGCCAAGGGGACAGAAGAAGCAATTAGAAAGTAACTTTCAAAAATTATCACTGCTATTTCCTCTCTGCTATGAAGTAGAGAAGTATACTGATTTAATATTTAAGCTAGACAAACCAGCATTATATTCTGAGACATGCATATGTTATTGACAATATCTGGCTGACATTTTGCCTCCTTTCTGTGGCACTTGTCTCTCAGTCTAAGAAAGGTATCATTTTCTTCAATGTTCTTCCCACCATCAATTTCTAGACACCGCCCCCGACCACCACCTCCCCAGTTTCATGTAGCAGGGTGAAATAAAAGACCTTGGCTTGATCTTTTCTTCATACTGGATTATTTAAAAATACTCTCTATATGTGAAAGTCAGACTCTTGTGATGTTGCTTGATTTAGTGTTATTTATTTAATTATTCACTTTCCAGATAATGGGAAGAAGCAGTGGAGCTGAGGTCAAATTGAAATATACCATATGAAGTGTGATTTGAGGGCTAGAGACAGCTCCACAGACATGGGATGATTGTCACTGACTGTACAACTGTCATCCCGTCATGGCTAGGCATATTAAATGGCATGACACGTTAGCAGGGCATGTCAATTCGGTGATGACTGAAAAGGACTCAGCTACACGCATGCTAATCTGGAAAGTGTGAAGCAGCTTGTGATTCTCTTTTGAGAAACGACAATTTACAGGGTCTTGTCAGAGCAGGGAAAGAGAATTGCTCCCCAAATTGCAGCTCCAACTTGACTTCTCCTCACTTTTACTAGTTGTAAGGAGTATGAATAGATATCGGAATTCAGAACACAGACATGCGAGTGTCATCCAGATTTGGAGTAAAACAGGCATTATGTACATGTTTGTGAGATATACACACCTAGCTAAAATTCCTTGTTCCTGAACAAATATGATTCGAAAGTTAGTTTGTATAAAAATGGACAGGAAACAGAAGACCTTAGTGACAATCAATTGAGACATTAAGCATGAAAATAAGTCACTTTTCTACTTTTTCTATAAATATGGACTATTTATTTCAGAAGAAAAATTACACATTTTAAAACTTAATAAGTAGTATTCATATATTTTCATCTCTGGAGTTTTGTTGTTATTGTTTTTTGATAAGAAACCTTTTTTTTTTTTTTAAAGAACTCAATACCCTGACCGGAGAAAAATTGACATCTAACATTGTGATTTATGCAGATATATATTCCAAACAGATAAAAAAAAACCTGAACTCAACATATTCTGAAATGAAATGTAAGTTGAACCAAGTTTCTTTCTAAAAATCTATTTAAGATTTGTTTATTCCATGTGTATAAATGTTAGTTTTCATGTATGTATGTGTTCCACAAGCAAACCCGGAACAGGCAGACATCAAGAGAGTGCTTCAGATACTTTCTAACTGGAGTTAAAGATAGTTGTAAGTCACCATGTCAGTACTTGGACCAGTAACAAGGCTCTCTGTGAAACCAACAAGTGCTCTTAACCACAGAGCCCTATCTACAGTCCTCTGAACACCATTCTAGTGAGCATTACACCCATTCCTAAGCTACATTCCAACCCATTAGAATATGATTTCAGATTAGTTGCAAAACATTTGGGCATCTTCTGTAAGAGGATAGTGCTGCTTGCACAACTACATAAAGTCAAGGAAATACATATTTTAAGTGGAACAAAGATATCCTTAAAATTTTTCTGGCCTGTTCAATATTGTGCATAATTATATATGAATGGTCATTTTTTCCAGAAAATTGATTGTTTACTCTTGATTTTTTTTTCATTTTAATGTGTGTAGCCAATTAAAGATTGCTGTGTTATTTTTCAAAATAGGGTCTTTTTGATTCTTAGATTTCAAGCAAAGTCCTGGGCAACAAATGAAGTGACTTTGATCAAAGTCTTTGGAAAATGTGATGCTTCAAGGATACATTTAATTGAATCACAGTTTGAAGTGGTAGCAAAGTAAGTTTGCCCTTTGTGGTAACATACCTAGGAATCCTGATCTATATTCCTGATTGCCATTGATTTTTCTAGATTTCATTATGAAATCAATAACTGTTGCACAGGGTAAAATAGTTTACAAGGGTCGCAACATACTGTGGACTTCTGAAAACATACTGGGCTCGGTGAAGCCACCCAGGCAGCCAATTAAGAGAAAACATCTATTAGGTAAAAACAGGGCAGTCCCATTGACTGTTATTGATTTTCTTAGCCCTGTGAAAAGACAATCAATTAGATAAAGAAGGCTAATGTTACAGCTGCAATTTAATAACCCCTAAAAAAGGAAAGAGGACTATTGATTCCTGACATGGAATGTTGAAGTTTAGTGAAATACTCTGAACTTCACCTGTCTTTTAATCAGGCCTGTGGAGAAGGAAGAGGCCAGCCTTTCTGTTTGTATAGAATCCCAATTAATAAAGATCTTTGGTGATGCCCAGACCTAAGAGATGCAAATGAAACAGAACTTTGAGGAAACACAAGGCCAGATTGAATAGGAGATCATGGAAGCTATTGACAGAAACTGTCTTGAAGGAGGTTGTTTCTTTTGCTACAGAGAGCTCACCAGAGTACCACCTGTCATTTTCAAAAGCAAAGTCAGTTTTGCCAACCAGCCGTGAATGACAAATAAAGCTTTATATGAAACACAAGGGCATATTATGTGCTATTGTGAATTCAGCTAAGTGCTAATTTATCTGGCTTGTTCTCTTCAGCAAACACAGGCACAGACACATGAAATAATCCATCTAATTATGGAGCTATTTAGGAGAAAAACAAAGCAAGGTGTTTTTGTGTGGTGCAGAGGTGCATGATACAAGGAAGGTTTTTCACAAAATCTAATGTTGCTAATGAAAAGAGCTGAAGTGTTGTAAGCTGCTACAATTTTAGAACAAATAAACTTTTTTTTTTTCCAGTTTTGGGTTTAGGGAGTCCTAGCTGCTTTTCATAAACAGATACATACATGCTTTTCTGCCTTTCTTCTTTTATTTTTTTAGTTTCTAATTGTGAATGGTTAATAGACCTTGTCTCTTTCAAATATAAATTCTGGGCTAAGAAACCTCATATAGATATTTTCTTTATGCTTAGCTCGGCTATTGCATGTATTTGATCCTTTCTCCCCTATTATATATATGCCTTTCTACCAGCAGACAGCTGCTATTCACAATAATTGCTAGGGCAGTCAATTATACTTTAAATAGACCTACTTGAGGACAAATGGTGGTCTAAATTGTACTAAAGGCATACCATACACAAAGACTGTGTCATTTCTAGTATCTGAAACATTCTAAATATTCTCCAGCAGCCATGTGGTTTATGTACTTTACTCTAGTATGTCAAACTATTTCTTCAAAATATTTATAGAATACAATTGAACTATTCTATGGGCTGTTGCTTAATTATTTAAATTTGTATTTATAAACAGGAAAATCTATTGCACTAATTTCCACATGTGTATATGTGTATTTAGATAGCCAAAATTAACACAATGGGTTATCTAATTTGTTAACAATAGTTTTCCTTTTATTAAAACTATATGTATTCAATATGTATGTATGCCTAATTGTTAGCTCTTATATTTAAAGCATTATAATCTTTACAATGTTTCTTGTTCTTTAGTGATTAGAAATACATAAAAAGCAGCTGCTGACTTGAGCAAAGAATTTGATTTTAGATTTTAAGAACAAAATCCAGTGGCAAATGTACCAGGTTTTTTTTCTGTACACAGCACCTTATTTACATTGTAGCATTGATATTTTAAGAAAGATTAGAAACTATGTTATAATTAAGAGTAGCATAGGTCTGTTAAAAATACTATAATTGATATAGTATTATATCAATTATTAATTAGTTAGTATTATATCAATTATTAATTAATTATATCAATTATTAATTAGTTAGAGTTCAATACACAGAAGCATAAATGCAACATTTATAACAAATAATTAAGAATTTTTTTAAAAAAATCATTATTTGGGGTAAAGATTTTTTCTAATCCATATATGAAAAATAATAAGTCATCAGACCTTTGGATCTACCAAATGCTTGTTATTTCCTAATGTTTTGTTCTTGGTTTCAAATATAGTATGTAAGTCATTTCTTCTTCTTTTATGTTTTGTTAAATTTATAAAATGCATGTTTACTCTCTATTCTCAGATGTATCTGCAATGTTAGTAATATGCGTCTTAAATGCTCTAATGTTTCTAATTTGGTCTTAAACAACTAACACAATATGCTGCCTTATCATATTATTAAGTCTATGAGACAATGTTGAATATATGAGACAGCAAGAATGAAGAAAAACAATCTAGCTTTTGCTTTAAAGAGATTAAAATTGATAAAAAGGAGAGTAAGTAAATTATATTTGTAAACATCAAGAAAGACTGTTTTCAACATTATACCTCAACTAGAGACAGTGAAGGACCATTTGAGTGTCCATTTATAGTAGAACAGTTTTTCTCTAAGACACATTGCCAGTTTTCACAGACTTTCAAGATGAAAACTTTACTTTAAATCATATGGTTATTGTATAGGTATGACTCAGTTAAAATTTCAACTTCTTAAGTGGTTCAAAATCAATGATGACAACTGAATAGAGCAAAAGCTTTGCTGGAAGTTGTATTGGAGTTTGATTAGTAATACTGGGAGCATATCTGAACTGATTGATCCACATTCATTCGTAATTGACCATTTTATAAAAGCACAGATCCAGGTAACTGCTTTAATGCCATTCAAATGCTATCATTTACCAAAAATAGTAGTTATTTTTTCAATTATCTTTTTCTGTAGATACAGTGAATTTGACAAAAACAAAGAACAGGAGAAAGTATGATGAATAAACTACTTTGTTCCTATTGTTATTATGGTTATATTTGCATTTTAAATCACATTCTTGGTGTGCTAAAACCATTGCAAGAAGAGCAATTTAGGAATTACACAAAGATTCATTTGAATGTTTTGTATTGTGGTTTTTAGGTTAATTATGGACATTTACATGCATATATTTTTGAAAAATATTTCAAACCAATTAGAAATTATAGTGACTTAAAATTTGAATTTTTTCATTTCCTTATTTTAATCATCATATAAATAATGATCATCATGTAAACACTTCAAAAAGAAATAAGAAGGAATACATCCAATTATCCCTTTATGTGCATGAGTGTCCAGGGTGGGTGGGTGTTGTGTGTGTATGCAGGTGTGTGATTTACATGTACAATGAGATATTGAATAATAACTGATTTCTAGCCATGTACTGTTGGAATGGACTGATAATTCTAGATGGTCTAAAATTATCTTTTTATGAAGCCTCAATTATCCTACACCTAAGCCATGTAAAGACCCAATACAGAAATAGAATTGCAAATCAGTTTCCCTTATGATCACAAATGCAAAAATTCTCAATACCTTGAGTACTGTTTACAAGAAGACAGCAAACAGACAGAATCCACTGTGATCAAGTAGGCTTCAACCTGAAGGTACAGGGATGGTTCAACTTACATAAACTCATAAATGTAATCTATCATATAAACAACCCAATAACAAAGAAAAATTGTGTAATCATTTCATTAAATATAGAAAAGACATTAGACAAAATTAAACACCCTTTAATGATCAATGTCCTGGAGAGATTAAGGATACAAGAGACATACATACAAGTATAACAAAAAGCAGTTTAAATGAAGCCTATAACCAACATCAAGCTAAATGCAAAGAACTTCAAAACAATTTCACTAAAATCAGGAACAAGACAGGATGGTCCACTCTCTCCATATCCACTCAGTATAGTACTTAAGGTCTTAGACAAAACAATAAAATAGTTAAAGGAGTTCAAGAGACTCAAATAGGAAAGGAGAAAGTCAAAGTGTCTTTATTTGCAGAAGACTGTATGCATAACTGACCATAAAATACTCCACCAGGAAACTTCTACAGCTGATAAACATTTTCAGGCTTAAAGACAGGTATTGTTAATATACAATAATCAGTAGTCTTACTATATATAGATAACAAAAAGAATGAGAAACTAATTAAGAAATAATTTCTTTCAAAATAAAATATTTTGGAGAAATTCTAACAAATAACTGAAAGGCTTTTCTGATAAAAAAACAAAAACAAAAAAAAATCTTTCAGACATTCAAGAAAGAAATTGACGAAGATATCAAAAAATGGAAAACTCTCACATATTTGTTGATAGGTAGGATTAATTACTGATAATTGCTCTCCTGCAAAAATTAAGCTACAGAATCAGTGCAATCCTTATAAAAAATCTAACACAATTCTTATTAAAATTTGAAAGGACAATTTTCATCTTCCTATGAAAGCATACACACACACTCACACAAAGAGGGTGGGGAAGCATCTTCAATAAATGGTACTAGCCAAACTGGATACCTCCTTGTAGAAGAATCCATATAGATTCAAAATTATCACACTGCAGAAAAACTCAACTTCAAATGGTTAAAATATCTCACTATAAGTTTAGATACACTGATTTTTATAGAATAGAAAATGAAAAATACCTTTGCACCCACTGGCACAGTAAAAGACATTTTGATCAGAACACCAATAGCAAAGTCACTAAAAACAATTAATTCATGGTACCTCATGTAACTGAAAAGGTTTTGTGGGGTAAAGGAAATGTGTATCTTTTGCTAGAGACAATGCAAAATTGTATAGCCACTAAGAAAATCAATGTGACATGAGAAAGATATACCTCAATATTCAGCTATATGAGTCTTAGCCGTATACCCAAAGTACTCTACATCCTACTCTTCAGATATACAGTTCAAAAATGTTACTTGCTGTTCTATCCATAATAGCCAGAAACTGGAAACAGCCTAGATGCCCATCAATAGGTAAATGGAAATTTTGGTATATGTAGACAACTGAATATTAGTTGTATATAAAAATAATGAAATCATGAAATTCTCATGTAAATTGGTGGCATTAGAAAATATCCTGAGTTAGGTAACTCAGACCTCAAAAGAGAAATATGGCATGCATTTGCATATACATGGATGTTGGCTGCTAATTCTTCAATGAGCAGGCTGCAATTCATACAACAATAGTGACAATCACAATTCACCATGTACATATATGAAACTATCAAAGAATAAGCTAAACAATATTATTTTAAAATACAAAAAAGTGAGAAAATCTCTAGTTTACGCATATGAAAGAAAGCATGTGATATGCAAATTTTTAGTCTAGTATAACATTTTTCTTAATATAATTATCTTTAGTTTCATTAACATCCTTACAAATTTTATACTGTTATTTATGGAAAATAATGCTTCTCTATGGGTGTGTTTTTTATTTATCAGTTTATGGATATCTATACTTTAAAAGACATTAAAAATAAGAAAGAACACAAATAAAAGACTTACTGACGCAGTTCAAATTCTTGAAAAACTATAACAAACCAAATCTAAACCCAGCAGATGGCAGGAAATTATAAAAATCAGTGTAGAAATCAATGAAATAGAAACAAAGTATATAATACAAAAGACCAATCAAAGACTTGGTTCTTTGAGATAATAAACAAGATTGACAGATACTTGGACCAACTAGTCAAAAGAAAAAAAAGAAAAGAAAGAGAAAAAGAAAAGGGAAAAGAAAAAGAAAAACACCCAAATTAACATCTTCAGAAATGAATAGGCAAATACTACAACAGACACAAAAGATATTCAGAATATTATAATGAAATATTTTTAAAGCCTATACATTGTTAAGCTGGAAAAACTAAAAGAAATGAATAGATTTCTAGATTAAATCATAAAAATTCAACTGAGAGGAAAGCAGCAAATTAAACAGTCCTAAAAATTAATGGTAAATATGGAAACTGAAATATTAATTAAAATACTTCCCACTAAAATGAAGTTTAGGGCAAAATGGATTCACAACAGAATTCTACAGAACTTTTTTAAGACTTTTAAGACGATCTTCAGATTAAGCTCATTAAAGTATTTAAAAACAGAAATTGAAGGAGCACTCCTATTCTCTGTCTACAAAGCCAGTATCACTCTAAAACCAAAACCAGTGAATGAAAGAACAAGAACAACAAAAGAAAATTACAAGCCAATGCCCCCCTAACAAACATCTATTTAAAAATGCTCAGTAGGAAAAAACAAGCAAAACAAAACAAACAAATAAATAAACTTGCAAACAGAATAAAGATACTTATCACTTACAAAGAAAAATTGTCCACCATGACCCTTGGCTTTATCAGTGGAATAATCCCATGGTTCAACATATCCAAGTCATTAAAGGCAATAACAATCATGAATGACCATTAAGACAAAAATCACATGATTTTTTAATAGATGAAGAAATATTCTTTAACAAAATGCAGTATGTCTTCATGATGAAAGTTCTAGAAAGGTTTAAGATAGCACACCCAATATAATAAAAGTTAAACATGGAAAACTCACAGCCAAAATCATCCTAAATGGAGAACAATTTTAGGAAATCCCTCTGAAGTTAGGAATAAGACAGGATGATCACTATCCATGCTTTGTTGTTCTTGTTGTTGTTTTAATTTGTTGTTTTCTTTTGTTTTGTTTTGCTTTGAGGCAGGGTTTCTCTGTGTAGCCCTGGCTGGCTTCAAACTTGGAGACCTGCCTGCCTCTGCTTTCCAAGTACTGTGATTAAATGCATGTGCCACCACCATGTATCCACACTTCTTTTCAATACAGTGTCTAAAGTAGTTACAAAAGCAATAAAGAATTGAAGGCATAAAAATAGGGAAAGAAGTCAGACTGTCTTTATTTGCTGATGGCATACTATACATTAAGATTGCTGACAGGCACCTGATATAGCTGCCTCTTGAGAGGCTCTGTCAGAGCCTGAACAATACAGATGTGAATGCTTGGAGCCAACCATCAAACTGAGCACAGGAATCACAACAGAGAAGTTAGAGGAAGGACTGAAGGAGCTGAAGGGGTTTGTATCCCCATCAGAAGAACCATATCAACAAACCAGGACTCCTAGAGCTTCCAATGGATAAACCACCAACCAAAGAGAACACATGGAGGGACCCATGTCTCTAGCTGCATAGGCAGAAGAGGATGGCCTTATCTGGCATCAGTGGGAGAGGAGGCCCTTGGTCTTGTGAAGGCCTGATGCTCCAGTGTAGGAGAATGCTAGAACAGTGAGGTGGGAGTGGGTGGGTGGATCCACAATTCTATGGATCTCTGTCTTGTGTACTTATCTTTTGTTTTCTATTTTAAGATTTATTTTATTATTTTATTTATATGAGTACACTGCAGCTCTCTTCAGACACACCAGAAGAGTGTATTGGATCCCATTACAGATGGTTGTGAGCAGTCAGTGGCAGAGCAGTCAGTGCTCTTAACCACTGAACCATCTCTCCAGCCCTGTCTTCTTCTTCTTCTTCTTCTTCTTCTTCTTCTTCTTCTTCTTCTTCATCTCCTCCTCCTCCTCCTCCTCCTGCTCCTTCCCCTTCTCCTTCCTCTTCTTTTTAAAGATTTATTTTACATATGTGAGTGCTCTATCTGCGTTTGCATTTTTATGTCAGAAGACGGCATACCATTACAGATGGTTGTGAGCCTCCATGTGGTTGTTGGGGATTGAACTGGGGACCTCTGGAAGAACAGTTAGTGCTCTTAATCACTGAGCTGTCTTTCTAGTCCACGTTTTGTTTACTTTTAACTTAAGCTAGTATATGTCTTACGGAAGTAACATGTGCAACCTTACTTCATTATCGAATCATATGGTAAACTACATGAAAGACTCAGGCTAGTTTTAAATTCTTTCTGTCTTCTTCATTGTTATGGTTCAATATATAAGTCCTCAAAATCTTTTCCTGCGACTCTTTCTCCACTCTGCCCCCATAGAATCTATGGACTATACTGTAGCTTCTTGTATTTAGTGCTAATTTGTATCCCCCAAATTGGTTTGCACACACACACATTGTACAAAAACATACATTCAAGGAAATACTCCCATGTAAAGTAAATCTAAACAAAATATGTTTAAATAAATAAAAAGTCAACTATCATTTTATACAAATTGGCAAAGCACTGGTGACAGTGACAATATCAACAAAGCAGACTAAGGAAATGTCTTAGTTAGGGTTTCACTTCTGTGAAGAGACACCATGATCACAGCGAGTCTTGTAAAAGTAAACATTTAATTGGGGGCTTCTTACAGTATTTGAGGTTTAGTTCCTCATCATTATGGTGAGAATCATGACAGAATCCAGACAGGCATGATGCTGGAGAAAGAGCTAAGTGTTCTATATATTGATTTGAAGGAGGAGCCAAGAGGAGACTGTTCTACACTAGGAGGATCTTGAACATAGTTCGTGTCAAAGCCCATTCCCACAGTGGCACACTTCCTCAACGGCCACACCTACTCCAACAAGGCCACATCTCCTAATAGTGTCACTCCCTATGGGCCCAGCATTCAAACACAGGAGTCTCTGGGGTCATACCTATTAGAACCACAAGAAGAAATAGTTATTACTGATACTTCCATATAATTCCATAAATTGTAAATATTTATAATTAAATCATGTTCTTGAACCTAAATAAACTTAATTTATTTAATTAATATAGTAATAAATAATAATGCAATGGTGTTATAAACATTACACTAATATAAATACCATAATTTAGATTTACACATTTGATGCACTCTTCCCACTCTTCTCTCCAAAATATTTATTTTTAGATCAAGCATTGAGATGATTAGTTACACTTACCTTTGTGTAAACATTTTTGAAGTAATAGAGCAATGTTAACGATTTTGCTTTCTCCTGAGCCCAGATTTCCAAAACTTTTTTGTTGTTGTTGTTGTTTTTCTTCACAGATTCTTAATGACACTGGATGTGTAAAGTAATGAAGACTTACTGTGTTCAAGATATCTGTAGCATCAAACTAGACTAGAACAGACACTGATTGATTTGCAAAGCCGCATAGTTGCTCAGAAGATTCTGACAATACACTTCAGAGGGAAACCTAGGTCTTTTTCTCGTGGTGCTCTTTAGTGAGTTGTAATTTTATATTAAGTATGTAGAAACAAATAAAATAGCATCACATAGGGTCTGGTCAGGCTTCCTAGGCTATAATCACACACAGGCTAGAGAAGTTCAAACTCATTCTAGCAGGAGACTATGTAGCTTGTGAGAACCAGAAAACTGTACTACGAGAACACCTGAAATTCAGGAGTCAAGACAGATTTTAAAATGTAACATTTATTATTCATTTATTAAAAATTCATATACAAAAGCCATGTTATATCTTTCCTCTCCATCTCCTCTCTGACTCTTCCTATACACCCCCACTCTCCAAATCCATAGCCTCTCATGATTCCTATTGTCAGAAATATACATATACTTATCAATTTAATAAATACAACCTGATTAGCTTGGTAAGCATTGGTAACATGCCCATGCATTTATAGTAGATTACTTGGTATTAATGAACCAGTAATGAGGCTCCTCCCTGCAGAAGACCAATTCCCCATCTCTCACCAGGTATTAATTTTCTATAGCATTTTATAGCCTTTATTTAGAGGTGGACACCCACAAGACTTTCCACACAAACACTAGTTTATCAACTGTTGGTGCCATTATTTAAGGTCATATTTCAGTGAGCATACTGCTGAGATTTAATGGGTGTAACCTCCATGTCATATACAGAAAACACAACCACAAAGTAGTCATTGTGTTCCTGTGGCTCTTCCAATCTTACTGCCCCATTCTCTGTGATGAACAGACTGTTTCGTGAGCTTCAGGTAGATGGGGTGTGTCACAGATTTTTATTTGATGCTGAGTATCCATCATCAGTTGCTCTCCATATTTTGACCACTTATGGTTTTCTGTAATGGTTTCTAAGACAAAATGAAGCTTCTTTGATGAGACATGAGTAACACTAAACTAATGATATTTAAAAATCTATATTAGCTTATGTTTTCTTATTATTACACATATATGAATGCATATGTATACGTATGAACATACACACACATATGTGTGTGCATGTGCATGTGCACGTGTGTGTGCATGTGTGTGTGTGTGTCTGTCTGTCTGTCTGTTTGTGTGTGTGTGTGTATGTATGTATGTAGCCACATCACTTGAGGCAACATTTCTTTTCCCCAAATCCATAGACTGCCTAACAAAACCCCAGTGGGCTCAAGAAACTTTCTTCTGAGTTACTGGTTGGGAATTCTAAGTGACAATCCAAAACAATATAGCCTATTTCTCCTGCCTTTAGTTGTCTTCTAGGAATTGAAAATAAGACTTTATTAGTGAAAACTCCACACCTTGGGCCCACAACTTGAAGGAATTGAGCTTGAAGTGACCTAAAAACTTTCTCCCTGACGACTAGCTGCCATTATATCTGAAGATACTATAAATGTTGCCAAGGGATAAAAGCAACCCATAGTCCATCCCAGCTGCAGCTCCTAGGAACCGCAATAATGAACAGATATTAAAGATATTAAAATAGTTGCGATAGTGACACTCAGGGTAACCTGCAGATGTCTAATTGTATTTAAGGCCTGATAAAAAGGAGACAATTCATGCCTGATACTGCAAACATGATCTACTATCCCTGACTAGTGAGTTTTGGGACTAGAGGAAAACATACTACCGCATACTAAAATGTTTTTAAAAAAATCAGTAATAATGAAACCTTTAAGACAGAAGATTCTCTGAATTCAGATGCAATCTCCTCTACATAAGAAGCTCCAAGATAGACACTTATTGAGAAAGAAAACAAGAAAAGAGGGAAAGAAGGAAGTAAAAAAGGAAGGAAGGAAGGAAGGAAGGAAGGAAGGAAGGAAGGAAGGAAGGAAGGAAGG
>NW_021604578.1:3715271-3718972 GCF_004785775.1 Grammomys surdaster
AGGAAGGAAGGAAGGAAGGAAGGAAGGAAGGAAGGAAGGAAGGAAGGCGAGAGGAAAAACTATTATTTAAAACTGCATTCTAACTAACTATGGCTTTACCTACAGGTAAGTGCAGTTCCTACCTCTCATCCAAGAAGCCTCTCTATTTATAAAGTTTCAGTCTCATATTTCTAATATTTCTTATGTATGCCTTATACTAAAGTATACATAACAAATACAATATATAATATATCATTGTTGACAAATTTTCATAGACAAAAAATAAATTGTTTTTAGTGGAAAGACTAAATGAAATAAAAGGTTTTCTTTTTGCAAATAGTTATGTTGACATCTCAAACAGCCTGGTCTGTAAAGTCATTTTCTTAATTTTTAGAGACACACACTAGATTTTGTTATATTATGTAGTGGGAAGGAAGAAAGGATGACTAACCATGGGTTCCAGAACTGCAAACAGTCTCATTAAAATTTATGTTGAAATTACTGAAAACACTCTGTCACTAAGATGGAAGAGCAGATTTCAAATTATATGTGGCCTTGAAAACAGGTCGATCACTTATGGAAAGAAGGTTTTAAGGTGAGCCATTAGCTCCACTACCTCTGCATCACATCACTGAAAGGTAGTTCAATTTCTGATGTATTGGGAATATTCCAGAGGTCAAATGGATTTGAAGAAAGTATTCCGCAAGACACACATTAACTCATGGTCATTTCAGGATGAGTCCGGAAAAGTGGTCAGCCAGGCCTCCCATGGGTTGTATTCCCATAAAAGGGATAGCAATATTTTTTAGAATAAATGGCTAAGAATAGTAGGACATTTTTGAGAGACTGCTCATTTATTTTATAAAAATATGTCTTTTGGCTGGGCATGGTGACAAAGGCCTTTGGTCTCTATACTCTGAAAAAATCAAAGCAGAAGATTCTCTGTATTCAGATTTAGTCTCCTCTACATAAGTTCCAAGAGAGACTCTTATTGAGAAAAAAAAAAGGAAGGAAGGAAGGAAGAAAAGAATAGAGAAAGAAATGAGAGAAGAAAAAAGAAAGAAAGAAAGAAGGAAGGAAGGAAGAAAGGAAGGAAGGAAGGAAGGAAAGAAAGAAAGAAAGAAAGAAAGAAAGAAAGAAAGAAAGAAAGAAAGAGGGAGGGAGGGAGGGAGGGAGGGAGGGAGGGAGGAAGGAAAGAAGAAAGAAAGAAAGAAAGAAAGAAAGAAAGAAAGAAAGAAAGAAAGAAAGAGAGAGAAAGAGAAAGAGAGAAAGAAAGAAGTGAGGAAAGCTAGAGAAAGAATTTGATTGCTTCTAGGAAATTTAGAAAATGAATCCTTGTCTTTCCATGTCATCTAATTGGATTTAGGAGTAAGCACGTTCGTAGACAGCTCAGAAGCAGTGGTATGGGAAATTTAAACAATGTCCTAATTCAGTTTTTCATGAACACAAGAAGTAACTTTTAGAATTTTGTCTGTAAAATGCATATGAAGATTAATACCTCGGAGAAGAAAGCAAGTGATTAAAAGCCTGCAATAAATTGATGTCCAACTGAGATTTGGAAAGCCCAAAGATGGGAGAAATTTTCTATTACAATGGATACAGTTTTGGCTGCAACATAGAAACTTAGAGGTTTCATTGTTACTGACTTTTTTTTTAACAGTCTGCAATCATTTTATTTTTGGCTGTGATCCAGGGCTTATTTGATGTTTTTAAATTACTAGGCAATTTGTGATTCAGAAAATTAATTTTCTGTGTTATATTTTTTGTAGGCAGAAAATATGGGCTGCAAAATTTATTTTTTATACTTTATATATGGTTTTGATAACTATTTGAATTTGCAGGTACTCAAATAGGGGAATATTATTTACTTTCATGGGACAAATATGTAAATATGTAAATAGGCAGTGTGACTTTTTGATAAACCAGGGTGTTTTTCTCTTTTTTTAGTCTATTTCCATTAATATTGTGTTCAGATTTGGGGGTAAGAGCAAGCGATAATTATTGTTTGCTGTTATGATTTTGTGTGTGTGTGTGTGTTTAAAGGTGTAACATTAAATCAGAAGTGAAGGATACATGGTTCCTTCAATGTTCCGTTTTTATGTGCCTATTATGAGTCTGCCAAGTGAAATGACACAGGATATCCTGAGAGAGGTATGGCAAGTGGAAGAGGTAAAGAGATGCCCAGAAATAAGTATAGGAATAGTAACAGTGTTACTGCTAAGAGTCACGAATATATCTCAATCAAGATAGTACCATGGAAAACGTCCTGTGCTTTCTGAATGTGGATTCTGAAATGAGTCGAAAGAGGCAGCTTTCATGTTGATAGAACACCACATTGGTTATTTTTGTCATTTATTGCCATTGCATGGGTCCCACTACTATGTTGTCTCCTGTCAATCAAATTAGAGCATCATTATCTTTTTGGTGAGAAGCATCCTATATGTGATTTTTTAAACAGTTTTAGTAGAGTCAAAAAAATAAAAGGTTGCTGGTGGCCTAAATGTCCGATGGTCAGAAGACTCTATCACATTCACTCAGATATGGAGGTTTTGTCTCTATAAAAAATATATTTCAGGCAAAAAAAATAGAAAAGAAAGAAAGAAGGGAGGGAGGGAGGGAGAGAGAGAGAGAGAGAGAGAGAGAGAGAGAGAGAGAGAGAGAGAGGTGTCAATACTTTTAAATCTGAAGAGGTCTGGAGTTTTCAAAAAACAATTGAGAATTGGAAGTAATTGACCAGACGAGCACACACTATTTCTGCCCCATGAGCATTCACTAGTGTTATACACAGATTTATGTCTTTAGTGATGTAACTAGTTGGTATTTAGCCTCCTCAGAAACCAAATAAGGCTAAATAAATGTCTGTCATTTCATCTCTTTTTCTCTCTCTATTATTCCCCTGCCTGTGTCGACCGCATGGGAAGTTTCCAATGTATTTATATGTCTATAGTCAAAATATAATGTTAAATTAGTAAATAGAATATATCTATTCCTGGGGAAGGGGAGTAAAGTAAAAAATTGTATTGCTTTTGCATGAAGCTATTTTAGTCTACTAGAGGTGCTATAACAAAATATCAAATATGGAACAATTCTTTTCCATAATTCTTGAAATTCAAAGCAAAAACAAGAGTAAAGGATAAATGGATATAGTGTGTGTTGAGGGACTCACTGTATAACATTTTCGCGGGACAGAAAAAGAATGAATTTTGTGTTCTTATACTGCAGAAGGAGCAAATGCAGAAGGGCCGTTATAACTCAGTCACCTTCTGCAACGAAACACAATGTGCTACCCGGCCTTAGCATTTAAGTTTGAGTAAGTCTTTTGTGTCCTAAATTTGTCCTAGTTTTCCTCGGATTCTAACAATTTTAAATTTTTGAGGACCATTGCTATGAAATAGAAAGTAAATTACCAAAACTGAAATACGAAACAAACACACCTAAAGTATATTAACCATTGTTTGATCGCATAGAAAGGTTTTTTGCCTGGCATATTTTACCTGAAGTGACTGTACTTTTTGCACTTTTCAAAACACACTGCTGGGATGTCTAGGTTTATTAATTTCAGAAAACCTAATTCAATACTCTGATAGGACTAAGAGAACTTTTAAAACTAAAAGAAATATGGATAATGACTCCAGAAGACAGGAAAGCAAAAAACAAGTGACACAGTTTAAGGAAAAACACTCTATATTACATGCACACGCATACACACACACACACACACA
>NW_021604578.1:3719372-3805890 GCF_004785775.1 Grammomys surdaster
ACACATCACACACACAAAACACACACATCACACACACACACACACACAGAATCATACAACATACATCTCACACCACACACACACACACACACACACTGCACACATACTTCACACATACCACACACATACATACCACACACATACATACCACACACACACACACACATATACATACACACCTCACACCACATACACACATAAGAAATACACATCACACCACACACGCACACCATACACACACCACATACCACACATACCACCTCCCTACACACTCAACATACACCATAGACACACCACACACACCTCACACCACACACACATACAAAAACAAACACACCTCACACCACATATCACACACACACATACACACACACACATACCTCACACCATATACCACACACACACCACATACACATACACCCATACACACCACACACATCACACATAACACACAAAACACACATCACACACACAAAACACACACATCACACACACACACACACACACCACACCATGCACACACACACCACAAATCACACATACCACACATCATACACACACATACACACCCCACACATACACACCCCACACACTACACACCATACACATACATCACACTCTACACACATACACACACACACACACACACTCACACACACACAGGAGAATTATTGGAGGACTTGTGCTGGGGAATGAGGACTATATAAACTGTGAAGGTGTTGTATCATCAAGTCTTGTAAATGACACTCAACCTTGGACACTGCCTCAGCACTCAAACCTCCTATCCTTTATGATACCACCTCTCCACTGTTTCCTATTTCCAAAGAGAGAGTATAATGTTGCCAATGCCCGCCCCCAAAGGATGAATTTTCTCTTCTGATAGCCCACCATTTTTATGTAAAAGTCTTAGATGAATCGGATAAACGCATCATGTGGAAAGGAAGGAGCATGCCCATAACAATTCTCCTAGGATGATGTAAAGAATGACAGATTTGCCACAAAGAGAATTTTTTCCAAACAATGAACACATCTTAAATGTTCAGAAGAATATAAACGCCATTATCCACTTGAGTTTCACTTGTTTGCTAATATAAACAGGAACCTTTTACTGTTCTTTACACTGAGGAATTAAAAAAAAAGAATGAAAATATGCTACTTACAATGATAAGTCAATTGCATTCCAAACAACCTAATGATAGCCACTTTATCCCACCACAGAGGTGTGCTTTTTATCAATCATACAACCACATGGAGCTTCCAGTCCCCACAGATGCTGTCCGTGAATGCTGTAAGAACCATGATCATGCTATCCTTAATTTCAAGTAGATTCACATCTGTGCTTAAGTTTGTATGCTTTGTATTGTGTCCTACTAACCTACCAAGGAAAGCTTAATGCAAACTTGAATATAAGAGGATAAATTACAAACCTCTTTCCTTTCTTCACATTGAGAACAAAGTCAATCCTCGCTTTACCGTTAGATGATGTTGCTCCGAGTTTTCATGGCTATCATCATTAGATTCACAGAGCTTTTTTCAATTTCTAACCGAGCAAATACTCTGTCATTAATCAATGTTGAATATTCTCAAATATTGATACTGAATAAGTCTGCGTTTATAATATGGTGTGCCTTTTCTTTTTATTACATTAACTGAATTACATTAATTACATTTTGAATGTTGATGTTGTATTCCTAGCATGTAGTCTAAATACTTATAAATAAACAAGCATGCACACATCTACACAAATGTGTTTACATGGTATTAAATGTTTGCACCTGGATAAGGACAATTACCTAATTTATTTTATTTCAAATATTTCAGTTATAATAATTTGACTAAAACAGAAGGGCCCTTACCACTTTGACTTTTAGAAAGCAGTTTTTATATTGGTGACATCATTTCTGTATCAAATGTTGGATATAATTTACCAATGAAGCTGTCTGAGCATGTAGCTTGTCAATATCGTCCAATTACAACATTGATAATTGATTGTATACAAAATATTGCACATGTTTACATTTCACATATTTGTTTAATGTGGTTTTGATCATTTGTGTTTCTAAGGCATTTATCCTTCTAGTCAAAATATTGTACATCTTAGCTTCAAGTAGATTTCAGTATGTTCTAAACATTCCTATAATCTATGTTTTCTGGACCTTACTTAGGTACTGAGTTCACATTTATTTCTTCAAGCTATATTTCTGAAGGCTCCTGGTCATAAGAACTAGACATGATTTAAGTGATTAAGACAGAGGAAATACAGTGAAAGATCAGACTTTAAATTCATCATATAACCTCTTTTATAATGGTTTACTATCCCTGAGCCTATATTCATCTTAATGTTTTTATTTAAAATATATTTCATATGATACAATTTGAGCATATTCCTTCCCACTCACAAACTCTTCTAAGACCCTCCTTATATCCCTACCCAATCAACTTTATACATTCTCTCTTTCTTTCTCTTGTTCTCGTTCTCTCTCTCTCTCTCTCTCAAATAAATCCCTCCAAAAAGAAAAATCAACTTTTAATGATAAATCAGCTCCAAAGAGTTCTCTCTAACTTACAGAACTAATTTTGGTGAAAATAAGCCAGATCCTTCTGATAGAGCAATATATGCTGTATTTCTTCATTAAAACTATTACTCATATATTTGAATTAGCAGATTTATCTCAGACACTGAAAAAAAAACCTACAACTAAAAAGCACATCACTGGGACGTCTTACTTTGTCTTTATGTGCAGGAATCTGAAGTATTCATTCAATACAAAAGGACAAGTTGTAGAATGTTTTAAATGTAAACACGTGGTGCTCAATCCAAAATATACATGATTAAAAACTTACTCTGTATTCAGGCTTATGTAGGTAAACTCTTCCAAGAAATCGAAACTGTTAACACATATCTATTCGCCATCTCAGTTGAACAGAGGAAGCATAATAGGAGTGCACAGGTCTCTGAGAAGGCAGAAAAATAGAAATCCACAGGACAGAGTTTTAGGAAATTTAAAGTGTATTGTGTAGGTATCCCAAGCCTAAATACTTCAAGTCAGACCTGGTATAAAAAGAAGAACATTCTGTATATCTGTGACAAATGATGATAGAGGGGGATAGAAGGATTATAAGAGGGTTGATTAAAGCTTGATAATGTTGAAAAACAAATGGTTCTAACGGCTTATAAAAGCAGATGATATAACTGACAGTAGTATACATTTGTTCATTGCTTAGTTAGAAAGCAACAGCATTAAGACAAGAAACCTGTGACCTCAAAGGACAGCAACGCTAACTTTAACTGGGACACAAGACACAGGTCTGTCAGTCACCCTGAGTAACTAAGGGAAAACATCTAGGTTGGGGTTTTCCATAAGGATTTTCAATTAAGAGACTAGCAAGGAATATTCTAAGCTAATGATTGTAGCTGTAGGTGTCTGTAACTTGGTGTTTTGGTAACAGATGGTGTGTACAATCTTAGTTGATTTTTGCCAATGAAAAATAGTAAATAACAAGTATGATATAACTCTATCTTGGGCAATGACAGATGAATTTGCAGCTATCAGCTCTTCCCCCTACAGATTTAAAGGCTCAACTGATTTTGACTTAGCTCCTTCAGTATGCATTGAAGTTCCTGTGAAAGGGGCCATCTGAGCAACTTCGAGATTCCTGTAAAATTACTAATGACATACAATGTCTTTATTTTCAAAGCCTCTACAAATCTTATCTCCTTTATCTCTAATATATTTTTGAACCTAATTTGATAGCCTTTTAATAGATGGTTTAAAAAAAATATCATTCAATGCAGCCAACATATCATAGGATCCTTTCATTATTTGACAGTTCTGACAGATATTATTGATTTGGCCAGTGACTGTAGCTAACTAGAAGGGGACAGTGTGACAGTTTTATGTAACAAAAGGCACAGTGTCATGTCAACTGAACTAAATGTTGTACAAAGTGACAGCAGGACAAAAAATCCTTTCAGACTTAATTTTCTGCTTCATTTTTTCCCCCTACCATCAATACATAAGGCAGTGCAGTAGGTGACGCAAATTAGTGGGATGGAACATAATGTCTATCCCGGACTCTGTGGTTGTACTTGACTTCTTCCACCACAGAGTGGCAATTATTTTTTAAGGTGAATGAACAAGAAGAGCAGCTTATAGTAATCGACCTACCCCTATAGGAGAAAATATATCCCTTATCAAGATGCTTTATATGCTTCACCTAGGTGGCTTTTGGGAAAAGATGAAAGGGAAAAGTCCCCATCTGCTAGGCCATGCCTACAAGACACATTCAGTCAAGTCTTAAAAAGCTACAACAGCGATGCCTGTGGGGCACCTGTAATTATTATGTGGAGCAGCCCCATGCCTGCTGCACTTCATTGTTCTGCTAACACAGGACCAGAATGAGAACAGTGGCTCCAGGCTGTGCGAGCACAAAGTGCAACTTTTTCGATTTTGCTCTTCTGAGGATCTTGTATTATGTGGAGTCTATGAGTGACATCTTTGGCCTTCCTCGGGGCTCAGCAGATTGAATCAGTCATGCCGAGTTAAACAATGAGCGAAGGACACAACCTGAGCTGTGCCTGCCATTTTTCCCTCCTAACTCAATCTACATTTAATCAATGAAAGTAATTTCTTGTTTGTTTAAGTCTAATATCCAATGGATCTTGAGGATTTCTGAGTAGCGGAGGCTCTCACCTTGGCTTTACCTGCCTTTTGAACTTCAACCATTGCTCCAGAACCGAGGTCTGAAACTCTGGACTGCAGGAAGCCGCCACACTGACTACTCTTGGTGGAATTTGGGAGTGAAAAGCACTAAATGACAGGCTGGAGAAAATATTAGAATGGAAAAGGAAACAGTAACAATAGAGAAAATAACAAAGGTTGGTTTCCTAGAATATTTAACAGAAAACAAGCATAGAAATAACACCCCCACAGTAAAGAACCTTTATTCAAGCTATCTGGTGCTCGTTTTATGCCAAGGGTTCAAAGGTTGACTTTTAGCCTATCAGCATCACTATGACTTATGCAAGTTCAAGGTCCTTATTGATTGGTGAAGCTAATCTTAATCAAAATCCGTCTTCCTTTCCACTCAGAGTGATTAAATAAGTCCAAGAGAGCTTGACACCAAATCTGAGTTTCTGTGAGTTTGTAGAAAAATGCTGAGCTAAGCATTTTATAACTCGTCAACTTTCAGTGCAGAAGGCTAACTGGAAGATAAAGTTTGGGCAAAACATTTCCTGGAACAGAAGCAATTAATTAAATACCCTGGGTAAGGTGAAAGGTTACTAGAATGTTTAAAGTGTTCTTGATATTTCTTTTCAAGATTATTGCTGCTAAAATATTAAGGGGAAAAGGAAAGAATTATTTAAAACCAGAAAAGAAAGGAATCTGCATGAGGTAAAATTTTGGAGTTAAAGACTGAAATCAAAATAGGTCCTGAAAGCTTTGAAATTGAGGACAATTCTTAAGAAAAATCTCTTCATGTATGGAAATATAAATCATGCATAAAATGTAGGTTTGGTGCAGTCTTGTAAAATTTATAACAAACTAAGATTTGTATAGTACATACACTGTACATATTTTTTACATAAGAATAGTACCTGCATGTTCACGTACCTTCATCCCTCTAACTGTAACTGGTATGATTTTCAGAAACTACAGACAGAGAAGTCCAGTGTAATGTTCCTTCTAATTTGAGCAGTGCATGAATTTAGAACTATTTTCTTCTCGGCTGTTTCATCTTACACATTGGTATTGTAAAAGGGTCGAGGTGCTCAAAGAAAGTAAAGTGAATGGTATTTTCTCAGGAACCTCCTACACTATCACATAAAGTAGCCCGGTTTATTTTGGCTAGAGCCAGAGCTCTTACCTGCTTAGCATCATGCTTCTGTCAGCAAGTGAAGTGCTCGGCAGCTCAGACATGAACATTGATGGAGAAATAAGTGGATCGTTTGGCAAAGGCATATCTCAATCTATGTTAAAAATTAGAGGAAAGTGGCTCAAATACACTATGCTTACTCTCTTCTTGATGGAGAATTACCTTCAAGATACAATCTATTATTAATAGTAAAATAAAATAATGGATCTTTTCTGGAGCTGACTTTTAATGTATTCTTTTTCATTACCTTTGCACATGGTCCCCAGATTTTGAGTCTCTTCACTTCCAGTGCACTTTGATTAGCTCAGAAACTCCCTGTTGCTAGTTGGATCATGAAAAAAAAAAAAAAACTATGGCCAGGCAAGAGTCTGCCTGAAAATAAGTGAGGGACTTCCCACCTGGGAACAGTGGGCCACTCTTTTGTAGGAAGTCATGCCCATTTCCACAAGAAGTGCTCAGGGGAGGTAGAACCAGCAGTGTTGATTGGGTCTGGTAGTTGGGGGGTCATAGAAAGGTTCACTCTTCAATTAGATCCTCTCAGAGCAGTTGGCCTAGTGTCCTGCTGAGGGACCTTGAAGCCCCAGTGTGCTCAGGACCAGTCTGAGTGAGCTGATTGGTAATGGATGCTATGGCATCCTGCATCTCTGTCTCCACCATGGCTAATCATACAAGAATCAACAGTTCTTAGTCACAAAAGAACGCAGAGCATAAAATAGGACTCAATCCATATCAAAGACCCCGCTTTTTTTCATTATTCTTAACTTGGATCTCTAGGTGATGGATTTATTTCTTATAAAAATAGTTTTTAATCTAAAATTATAAAAGGTTTACAATTATGGTGAGTTTAGGTTTTATTATCAGTGCAAGAATATTTAATTAAATGGCTAAAATATACTCTTTTATGGTATGTCACTTTCAGCACATAGGAATATTCCTGCTCACATGCTGAATTCCACAGCCACACAACCTATATAGAGAAATCAACAGGCACTTCTTCGGCACAGAATTAGTTTTTATACAAAAAAAAAGGACACATCTATAGACTTATAAATGCCTGTGCTGATATTAAATTGAGTGAGCAGAGATACCAGAACAGTGTCAATGTGTTGTTAGTTTAGAATTACATAATTTAACATTAATTCCTTAACTTAAGCACAGTTGAGTCTATAATAGGTCTCACATGTGAGAAAAGACTCTAAATCCCAGAATTTTAAGAAGGAAAATAGAGCCTGGAATAAACTTGGTTAAGGTAGTAAGTTAAAGTGTAAAGCACGGAGGTTGGAATTTGGTAGTTACTCTTTCCACGGTGTAAGCTAAATATATTAATAGATGGCACAGGTGTTCAATAAGTCCCCTTGGGTAGCCTCTGCAACACCCATGTGTCTTATAAGGTCTCCTCACCTTCAGTTCAGAAACCTCCTCTTTTATTAGTCAGCTACCTTGATCTTGGAATCTTCTGGATAATTATACTATTGTTTTTTGTTTGTTTGTTTGTTGTTTGTTTGTTTTTCTAAAGGTTATATTCAGCCCTGGACATTGTGACTTTTGCTCTTTTTTTTTCTCCTCCTCCTGCTACTCCTCCAACACCTATTCCTCCTCTCCTACCCCTCCTCTTCTCCCTCTTTCCCCTTCCTCCTCCTCCTCCTCCTCTTCCTCCTCCTCTTCCTCTTCTTTCTCCTCCTCCTCTTCTTCCTCCTCCTCCTTCTTCTTTTTCTTTTGCTTCTGTTACTTCTTTTCAATTCTAGCATTGATTTCACAGTGTCCTGAATTCTAAGCATGCACTATAGCCTTGTGCTATATATTTAGTCTGTGTCTTTGGTTTGAAATTGCTGCTTGTCTTTCCTTAATTGAGTAAGTAAATTAATTTATTAATTAATTTGGTAAATTAATTTACCAAATCTAGAGAAAGCCAGACTGCCACATAAGACACACAACAAAAGAAAGCATCATTAAGCCCAGGCCAAATCCCAAAAAGAAAGATGTGTGTAAAGTTCAAGCATTCATATGTCAGTGGCCACCAGCAGCTGTGTAATTGGACTTCAGGCCCATTCAACAGGAGGAAACGTCTGGTACTGCAAGCTTAGCTCAGTACCTGAGAATAATGATGTTATAGATGTTAGAAATTAATTTACTACTCATTTTTTTAGATACATGTCATTTATTACTATGTTCTACATCTTATGTTTATGCCTGTAGATAAATGTAGCCACAAAACTTCATCAAGCAAACTTCTCTTTACAGTATAGGGAAATTATAACAAAAATAGAAACAAACAAGATCAAACCCACAATTGGACACAACACAGAGATCAATGGATACTGGAGAGCTCACCCTCGATGAATACAACTATATCAGAATTTCTTTACATATTTCTCAGGGACATCACAGATGAGAGGGCAGGATGGTCATAAAAGCCAGAATACCAGGAAGTCTGCTATGAAACATTCTATGAAATAGCTGTGTAAACAACCAGGAACAATGGCAGTAAAAAGATATATGTTAATGAAGAAGGGGATAGATTTTACTGGGTCACTAGATTTTACTGATTTCACTAGATTAAGAACTACATACAACTATTGACTGTTGAAGAGGGCCCAATGAAGAGTAGTCATCTTTTGTTGGGAAACTTTTTTGCTAAGGTCAAAATCTACCACGGCCAGGTAGCACCAAGGAGCTCTGTGTAAAACAGAGGATTTCCCTTTTCCATCAGGGCTTCCCTTTCTCTGATGCCCAACCCCCAATCTTTTAATGGAAGAAGGCCACATAGTCCTTGGAAAACCTACAGGTTCAACTTCCCCTTTCCTAACTAGATCCCACCCATCAAGAACCTAGGATTTCTGGAATGCTTCTCCATACAAATGAGTCATTTTCATTACATTATGCTGCTGCCAAAGATTTTACATTCATCCTAAAAACTCCTTCCTACTATCCAAGGTTCAAAAAAGGTCCTTGTCTACCATGAATGAAGTGTATGAGCACCAGCTGTTTCATTAAAGATTGTCTAAGAGAGCTGTTTGGATGAGTATCTTCTAAAAGAACTGTAACACTAAAATCTTCAGAGAAGGCCTTTTCTCCTGGCCCTCACTCTCAGTCTGACCAGGATCCTAGAGACTCTACCCATTCAATACTCTGATTCTTCCTTCCAGCCTGGTGTAGTACACTTGAGTGTGGAGAGCCGCACGGTGCCGCGCCTAAAAGATGGCGCTGGTTTCCGCCTTCACCCGGCCTGATGGGGGTGCTCTCTGTGCCTTATTTAGCTCGGGCTGATGACCTGGCTTGGTTTCTACTTATGTGTACCTATAGATATTTGCCATGTGCATTCCTGAGGTCAGTCGCCCATGAGGTATTTAGCCTGTGGGCAGGGGCGCCCAGAGAGAGAAGTCTTTGTTAGAGGGTCCTGAATAAACTGTAGGAAAAGAGCTCGTGTGTGGTGTCTTCCTTGCGGGACGAGGGGGAACGCGACACTTGAGGGCAGAAATGGAATGTACAGAACCACAGCTGGTACCCAACATCCATGCCACAAGCTTTAAAACCATATGCACTTAAAACAAAACAAACAAATGATCAAACAAAAACAGATTCAGCAGTGTGTGTGTGTGTTTGTCTGTGTGTGTTTATAACAAATATAAAATCAAAGAAAAAGAAGCTATCAAGTTGAAAGTGGTGCATCACTGGAGGGACCAAACTGAGGAAAGGGAGAGGGAAAGTGATGTGATTGTATTTCAATTAAAATCATTTTTTTAAGAAAGAAAGACAAAAGATGTGGAGGCTAGGAAGATGTGTCAATGGAGGAGAACATTGATGCACAAGCAGGTGGACCTGTGGAAATTCCTAGAACTTTTGTAAAAAGTAACACTTCTCAACCTGAGTAGAGACAGAAGTCCTGAGATGATGATTGACAGCCTTCCTTGTACCATGAGAGACTGTTTTAAATGTACAAAGCAATGAGTGGTAAAATAGGACACTGGAACCTCACCACTTGCCTACATGTTCACACTCATATACACAATACACCTATCCTATAGTGACACACAGTTGGAATTTTTCTAAAGACAAATCACATGAAACACATTACAACTTAACTCTGAGTTGCCTTGCCATCATATTTATCATTAAGACACCAGTGAATACTGAAGGACACCTTAGGGAGGAAATGGAGGATACAGAATCACAGCTCTTACCCAGCATGCATGCTACAGCTTAGAAAAAATAACATCCAAACAACCTATCTTACTTCTAAAATCAATTACTCAAACTGGATAGCTTTAGGTCAACTTGACACAAACTAATGTCATTTGAGAAGGGGGAACTTCAACGGAAAAAAATGCCTCCATATGAATGGACTGTAAGCAAGCATGTAGACCATTTTCTCAATTCATAATTGATGGGGGAGGCCCCAACTCACTGTGGTAGTGGTGCCATCTCTGGGCTGGCAGTCCTGGGCTCCATAAAAAGAAGTCTAAGCAAAGTCACGTGAAGCAAGGCAATAAGCAGCACCCCACCATGGCTCCCATGGAGCAGACTATCAGTTCCAAATCCCCTGGGTGTTCTCTCCATGATGCTCTTGAAATATCCTGCATTCCCTTTCTGAAACACTGCTTGATTAGCTTCCTGCTGCGTTTGTCACATGGTATGATAGCTTTCTGCTGACACTGTCCCATTTTACCTTTCAGGAAAGCTGTTTATAAGATGCTGTAATTCTAAGTAAATGTGCCTACATGGGTCATCAGTTGTGCAAGACCTCTTGATCTCAGACTTACTTACTTTCTTCCTTATCTTCTTATTTTTTGTCCATCATTCTAGGAAGCTTCACAATGAAGAATGGCCTGCTGTTCCATGTTAAAGAATGATATCTACAAATAATATATTGATAAAATATTTATAGTATAGAAAAAGTTATCATTAATATCTTTCATAAGTAATCTTAATATCTTTCATTAAGAGGTTAATAAAATATTTATAGCATAGTATAGAAAAATCAAGGATGTATTAGAATGACATTTGGTTGTCAATGAGAAAGAGTTTTTGAAGGAAAAGAGACTCTTGTGGAAATAAATATGTAGTTTAAAAAAGTTAACACAAAAGATATGAGGAAATTAGTTGAATGTTTTATATTCATTAAAATATTTAAACAAATGTAGAAATTTTAAAAGTTCAAATAAAATAGTGAAGAAAGAGAATAATACTAAGAGAAGTAGAGAAGTTAATATTAATATATTCTTCATATATATATATATATATGAGAAGAAAAAACATTGAGAAAAGAAGGAGAAATCAATTTTGACCAAGTTCAGAACTTTGTGCCTTGTTAAAACATGCTAGATTGAAAGGAGCAAAGAGAAAGAGAAAGAGAGACTCGGTTAGCAGCTGTTTCCTGGGAAACTACTGGACACAGAAACTTGTGTAAGATTACAGTTAGAATCTCATTACTAGAGCCTTATTACCACAGCCCACTTCTGCCTTCATTATCTCAACAAGAACAGATTCACCAAGAGTGTCCAAGGCTCTGCTTGTAATAGAACTAGGAGAACAGAGAAGAATAATCTTAAAAAAGTGAAAGGCCTGGCTGTTTTGCAAATACAATAACTAGTTATTTCTTGTAAGCCAGAGGCATACTTTTGCTTTACTTAGCAAAACAAACCCTCTTTTAGAAATTGAAGACTTAGAACTCCTAAAATACAGAAAGCAACCTTAGTACACTAAATGGCCTAGGATTAATCCCCAAAGATATTTGCTGTCTTAAATAGAAATGAGTACTGAAGCCCACATATTTTCCTCGGGCAAATCTCTCCATTTCCCCAATGAATTTAAACTTGAAAGAACAGAATTCTTTTGTCAGAATTGCTTTTTCCCTTTGTGATAAATCCCATCAACAGGTCCCATTATGAGAAAAGATACATAAATTGTTTATTCTACAACACCTTCAAAAATTATTTTTCATTGGGTCTTAGGGGAGGAAAGGTTAGTGAATGATATTTTGGGTGTTCACAGTCCCCATTACAATCAGCACAAACAATGGATACTTAAGAGATCGCAGCAAGTGTTCTCATATACTTCTTACAAGAGCTGAATATTCTTTCAAGGCATAAATCAATAAAATGCTCAGGAGAGAATACTGATTTATAGTTGAAAATATTTTATCAATGTCATGGCCAAAAAATTCCGATTAACGGAATCACTTTTTCTTCCTTTGGTCTTTTCTCTCTTCCATGAGTCCTATTTCTTCTTTTTTAATGAAATATGTCATCAGCACAAATCAGTCCACAGTACTTAATATGCATCCATCTAGTCATCTAATCTTCTGTCATGTAGAGCCCATTGTAAAGATTTGGATCCTATAGGTACTTTACAATACAAGTAGGCACATCTTTACCATAAAATGGTACAAATACTATACATTATTCCTGATTAGAATTTTACCAAGCATTCCTTAATATTAAATATGCCAACATAAGTACTGATGGATCTCATAGAGGGGAATTTTTTTTTGCCTGAAAATTTACTATGAATTCATAAACACCTTTAAGTGTACAATTATCAGAAAGAATAATGACCTATTTGTTGGAAATGAAAAATGGCAAGCAATCACTTTCATTTCCAGGGTCTTCTGTAATAAAATAATAAGAAATTTCCTAGCTAACAATATCATAAACATGATGTGTTTGTCATCCAGTAGATTGAAAATCTAAAAGGGTCTCACATCCTATACCTGAGAAGATGTTATTAAAGTGTAACAATTTATTTCTTAATAGGGACTGTAGGATGTGCTTATAAAAAGATAAAGAGATATAGAATATGTTCTATATGTTCTATAGGGGTGTAATGAGGTACGGGAGAGGAGAATGTCTCAGTGGGCTCATGCCATGACATCCCTTACCCCTGAGGGAACAGTCACAGGAGGGAAGGTATAGTATAGAACAGAGTTTATTCAGGGCATGGGAAGGGGAGTTAAAAGAGTAATAGAGGAATAAAAAGGCAGAGAGGGGGAGTAGAGAAGTAGAGGGCAGCCATGAGCATGTGGAAAGAGGGGGAGGGGAAGAGAATGGGAAGGGAAGAGTAAGAGCAAGAGAGAAGCAAGAGGCAAAAGCTCAAGAGAGAGAGGAGGGGGCAAACAGCCCCTTTTATAGTGGGTCAGGACTACCTGGCTATTGCCAGGTAACTGTGGGGAGGAGCATACCTGGCTATTGCCAGGTAAGTGTGGGGGTGGAGTTTAGGCAGAATGCTAACAGAGACACTATGAGGAAAATTCATTCTTTACTTTGTATGATAATTGCAGCATTCCTTAGTTCACACTATCCATCTTTCATGTTGAACTTCAACAACAAAAGTAAATGTAGTCCATGGTACACAAGATCACGCTCACATTTCTAACTTCTTTGTCCTAACTAAAGAACTATTGAGGTTACATTCATCCTACCTCAGATTCCATTTTTAAGTTATTTTATTAGCAGCTTTAATTCTTGGAATACACCAAAACAAACTCCAAAGGACAGCCAAAATTTCAGAATTCAGTACTGTAAGAAAGGGCATGGGAGATTTTACAAAACACACAAAAACAACTCTTGCTAAATCCTTGTTCTTCTTTTGAAATGAGTCACTAAAAACTTCATTCTAGTGGTACACACTACACACACACACACACACACACACACACACACACACAGAGGACAAAATATTCTTATCCTTGAAATTAGGGATACATCTTGAATAAACAAAAGAAAGAAACCTTCCTATATTTCTCCGGAATTATCTACACCAATTCATATTCTCTCTGTCCAACTATACTTCTGCACGACTTTTTATTCATGTCAGAGTTGGTAAAATACATATACAACTTTCTCTGTTTCTTCATACTCATTTCTGAAGTTTCCCATACTTTGTGCAATTTATAATAAATAATGTTGCTATCCCTTTCTCTAAAAATGTTCTTTAGACATCTAGCATGCAAAGATGTGTCCTTACAATTCATGTTTTAAGATATTCACAAGATTCAAAGATCCGGCATTGTGTGTGTTTGAGGTCCATTACTTGTCAACAAAACCAACTAATGATAATGCCAAGGCACAGGGAAAGTATTCATGTTTTCTGAGCAATAAAATGCTTAATGCTTATATTACATCATGCCTTATAGGTGGGTATAACTGAAAATTAAAGTCAAATTCTCTCCAGGCCAAGGATACCTATAGAAAGATGAATTTCAGTTCAACTTGCAACCTTGTAAAATTAATTTATAAAGTTGTGAATTCTATTGTAGTATTCTTTATTTTGCCAGTAATAAAACAAAGTACCTGTCAAACACTGTCTCTTTTGTTGACTTTATACACTAGAATAATCTTTGTTAACTACACTTACATTTTATAATCTATTTTATTTAGAAAGAAAAATAGACAGTTATTGCCAACTGTTATTTTGCTTATTCTCCCTGGACCTGTTGCTCTCTTTAATGTGTCCTTCAAATACCAGGATGGCAGCAAAAGTGATTAACCATGACCTTTGGGTGTAGTAGTCCCATTGTAAAAGAATCAGTTGGGGATAGACAACATAAAGTTACTTATTCTCTGCATTTTAATCAATTGTCTTTTTTTTAATGCTCTCCATCTGTAACAATGAGAAATTTCTTTTTTGAGGCATGAGAGCTATACTTATCCTTAGGTATAA
The DNA here is from genome assembly GCF_004785775.1 of Grammomys surdaster. Lineage (NCBI taxonomy): Eukaryota > Metazoa > Chordata > Mammalia > Rodentia > Muridae > Grammomys > Grammomys surdaster. Next base: position 3,733,908 of record NW_021604578.1, read on the forward strand.
GAATAGATATTTAGAATATAGTTTGGAAATGTGCTGGCTTAATAATATAAATGTGGTAGGTCCTCCTCCAAGATTCAGAGTTTCCTTAAACTTGAGTAGTGTGTGTGTGTGTGTGTGTGTGTGTGTGTGTGTGTTTGTGTGTGTGTGTTTGTGTGTGTGTGTGTGTGTGTATAGAAAAACAATTAAAGATAAAGGATTCTAAAGCATACCCAACAGTGGTAAACTGCACTCCATTTTTCTGGCCCACAACTTCACTTACATTCCCAGAGGCCCTCTATGACCAGAGATAACATATAAGATACCACCCCCACCATCTGCTTGCCAAGTCCTCTTTAAAGTATATCTAACAGTGATAAACTGTCCCCTGTCACTTATGTTTTCCCAGAGGCCTGATGGCACCAGAGACAACCAGGTAAGATCTCACACTAAGCCCTGGTCCACCAAGTTGCCTTAAAGTAGACTCAACGGCAGTAAACTACGTTCGGTTTCCTGTGCTCCATTTCCCAGCCCACAACTCTTCCTGTTTCCCCAGAGGTCATTCTGGTACCAGGGACCTAAGGCCAAGCAAGGGTAGCACCCAAAACTCCTGTGGCCATACAGGCAACAAATACCCCAGAGAGGCTCCCTACTGGAACTGAAGACTCGCTACTCTTCAGAAACCCAGAAAACTTTTTGCCAGAAGACATAAGAGAAATAGATACCAAGGGGGGAAAGTCCAGAAAACAACATCCAACAAAGAAAAACTCAGACATCGGCTCCTAGATGTAAAATAGCCTAAAACGCAGATGGCTAAAGGCCAGCAAAAGAACACAAACAACAACATCCAGGGAAACATGGGAACACCAGAGACTAGCTCTCCTACAAAGTAAACCCTACATATTCTAACACAGCTGAAACATGAGAAAATGACCTTAAATCTTATCTTATGAAGATGATAAAAACTTTTAAAGATGAAATGAATAAATCTCTAAAGAAATACAGGAAAATACAATCAAAGAAGTGAAAAAAATGAATAAGACTATTCAAGACCTGAAAATAAAAATAGAAGTAATAAATAAAACAAGCAAAAAAAAAAAAATCTGAGGGAATCCTAAAGATGGAAAACCTAGGTAAGAGAATTGGAACTACAGACCCCAGACCAAGTCCTGCATGACTGGGGAGGGAAAGTGTGACAAGACTTCCACTGCTGGAACAGAGCAAGCAGTGTGTGGGCCTCCACACGTAGCAACAGTTGCTGTGTGTGACTCTTGTTTGTATCAAAATGTATTTATTTTACTTTATGATCCTCCTTTGGGAAATATTCTCCCTGCCAAGGTTAATGACTCCATGATAGTTAAAAACACCATTGAGTCCAAGTGTCAAGGGTGTGTCTACATCTTTAGCAAAAATGGTAAATATGGTGACCTTCAGAACAGCCCTCAAGTCTGTGGGAAAGATCTCTGAAAACATGACTCAAAAATATATAATTTCTCAATTATGCAAAATTAAGGATGCAATGAATTATATGAGGGGCTTCCAAGACATAGAAGAAAAACAGAAGCTGAAGTATGAGAAAGTGGTCATAAAGGTACAATGGTAGGCAGATGCAAAGACAGGCAGATTCCAGAGTTCAAGGTCATCCTGGGACAGCGCTCCTTTGGTCCCAGTCATGATAGGAATAGTATCAGGACAGGATTCCAACCAGCTAGCTTATTATCTGTGCTTACAAAGGCAGGCAGGCAGGCAGATCCCTGAATTCATTTGCAATGTTAAAAAAAAATGAGACTGCTGTCTCTTTTTAGGAATTAAGGGGCTGGGGTCATGGAAAAATTCATGGTATAATCAAAAAGGAACCTTTATGAAATGATTGAATTAATATGTAAATAAAAGTCTGGGCCTGGGTCTGTGAGAGCTGAGCTATCTGGGTGAGCTGTTTGGAGATCTCCAGAGAAAGCTTGTCAAGCAGAACATAGGCTGTCAGCTTGTACCCTATGATAGAATTTGAATCTTTTCTGAAGCTGTCAAATACTTCTCTTAGGAACTCCTCTCCAAGCTGAGCCTGGCCCTTATCACCCAAGTATCACCAACAGAATATGAGAGATGGAAGAGAGAATTTCAGGCACAGAAGACACAAGAGAAGAAATTGACACATTGGTCAAAGAAAGTGTTAAATCTAACAAGCTTCTGACATGAAAAATCCAGGATGTTTGGCCCACTATGAAAACACTAAGCCTAAGAATATTAGGAATAGAAGGAGAAATTTCCCAACTGAAAGACCCCAAAATTATTTTCAACAAAATCATAAAAGAAAACTCCCCGTACCTAAAGAAAGACATGGCTATAAACATACAAGAAGCCTACAGAACATCAAATAGATTTGACCAGAAAAGAAAATCTTCCCACGATATAGTAATCAAAACACTAAATATACAGATCAAATAAATAACATTAAAAGCTGCAAAGGAAAAAGGCCAAGTAACATATAAAGGCAGACCTATTAAAATTACATCCAACTTCTCAACAGAGATGTTAAAAGCCAGAAGGGTTTGGGCAGATGTCCTGAAGTCTCTAAGAGACCATAGAAGCCAGCCCTGACTACTATATCCAGGAAAACTTTCAACCACTATAGATGGAGAAAGCAAGATATTCCATTACAAAACCAAATTTAAAAAATATCTATCCACAAATCCAGCTCTAATAGGATATGAGGGAAAAAATATCTCCAACTTAGGAGGTTAACTACACACAGGAAGTAAACAATTATATACTATCAAAACCAAAAGAAGGGACACACACACACACACACACACACACACACACTGTATAACAACTAACATCAAAATAACAGGAATTAACAACCACTGATCTTTAATATTTCTCAATATCAATTGACTCGATTACCCCCACACACATACAAAAGAAGCCATCTATCAGAATAGATGTGAAAACAGGGTTCATCATTCTGCTGCATACAGAAAATATACCTCAGCAACAATGATAGACATTATTTCAGAGACTAGGGCTAGAAAAATTTTTCCCAAGCAAATGGACTCAAGAAGGAAGGAAGCTGGAGTAGCCATTCTAACATCTAATAAAATGCACTTTTCTAACCCAAATTAAAAGAGATGGAAAGAGAAACACCATACTCATAAAAGAAAAATTCCACCAAAAAGACATCTTAATTCTGAATATCTATGCTCCAAATGCAAGTGCACTGACATTTGTAAAAAGAACACTTCTATCTCAAAGCTTAAATCCCACATTGAAACCTATTTTAATAGTGGGAGATTTTAACACCCAATTTTCACCAATAGACATGTCATCTAGAAAAAAGCTAAAGAGAGATTAATGTAAATAACAGATATTATGAATCAAATGGACCTAACAGACATTTGCACAATGTTTTACCCAAACACAGAAAAATTTACCTTTTCTCAGCACCTGATATAACTGTCTTCAAAATTGATCATATACTCAGTTAAAAAGCAAATCCCAACAGATACAAGAAAATTGAGATACTGTGTTCTGTATCTTATCAGACTACCTTGGATGAAATCTGGATTTCAACAACAGAAATAATAGAAAGCCTACAAAATCATGGAAACTGAACAACTCTCTATTCAAGAATCACTGAATCAAGGAAAAAGAAATCAAAAAGCAATTAAAGACATTTTAGAATTTAATAAAAATGAATGCACAATATTTGTGACAGAATGAAAGAAGTCTTAAGATTAAAGTTCATAGCACTAAGTGTCTTAAAGAAATTGGGGAGATTTTATACTAGCAACATGACATCATATCAGAAATCTCTTGAACAAAAAGAAGCAAAATCACTCAAGAGAAGTGGATGGCAAGAAATAATCAAACTCAAGGCTGAAATCAATAAAATATAAAATATAAACAAAGAGAAAAATACATAGAGTAATGAAGCAAAGAATTGGTTCTTTGAGAAAATCAAAAAGATAAATAACATACTGTAGTCAGACTAATTAAAAGCCAGAACCAAATTAACAAAATCAGAAGTAAAAGGGGAGACATAACAAGAGACAACTAGGAAATCCAAAGATTCATTAGTTCTTACTTCAAAAGCCTGTATGCCACAAAATGGAAACAATCTAAGTGAAATGGATTATTTTCTTCATAGATTCCATCTACCAAAGTTAAATGAAGATCTGCTAAACAATAAACCTATAACCCCCCAAGGAAATAGAAGCAGTTATTAAAAATTTCCCAACCCCAAATAAACCAAACAAAACTAACAAAAACAAAACAAAAACAAAAAAAAGGCCCAGGCCAAGTTGCTGTAGTGTAGAATTTTACCAGACTTTCAAAGAGCTTATACCAAACAAAGTAGAATGAGAGGAAACATTACCAACTTCCTTTTTGAAGCCACAGTGAACGTGACACCTAAACCACAGGTAGACTCAACAAAGAACAACAGAACAAGAATTTCAAATCATCTTCCTTATGAACACTGATTTAAAAACAACTCAATAAAATGCTTGCAAATGGAATCTAAAAACACATCAAAACTTCATCTATGATAATCAAGTACAGCTTATTCCACATATGCTGGGGATAGTTCAACATATGAAAATCTAACAATGCAATAGACCATATAAACAAAGTGCTGAATAAAAGTAACTTTTATTTTGTGATATTATTTAATCTTTGTTATTTACACTCCAGATTTTATCCCCCTCCCATTCTACACTCTGACTGTTTCACATCCCATACCTCCTCACCCTATCACCACAAATATGTCACCACCCCATCCCTGATCCCCAACTCCTCTATCCTCCACTCCACCAGACCTCCCCACTCCCTGGGGCCTCCAGTCTCTTGAGGGTTAGGTGCATCTTCTCTGACTGAACCCAGACCCAGCAATCCTCTGCTGTATTTGTGTTGGGGCCCTTATATCAGCTGGTGTATGCTGCCTGGTTGGTTGTCCAGTGTCTGAGAGATCTCAGGGGTCCAGGTTAATTGAGATTGCTGGTGTTCCTACAGGGCTGCCCTCCTTCTCACCTTCTTCCAGCTTTTCCCTAATTCAACCACAGGGGTCAGCAGCTTCTGTTCATTGGTTGGGTGTAAATATCTGCACCTGACACTTTCAGCTGTTTATTAGGTCTTTCGGAGGGCAGTCATGATAGACTCCTTTTTGTAAGAACTCCATAGTCTCAGTAATAGTGTCAGGCCTTGGGACCTCCCCTTGAGCTGGATCCCACTTTGGGCATGTCACTGTACCTCCTTTTCCTCAGGATTTACTCCATTTTTGTCCCTGATGTTCTTTCAGACAAGAACAATTAAGACAGGGCATCAAGTGAGGGATGAAGTTGCCATCCCAAAGTCAAAAAACTCTGACCCATAAACGTAACTTTTAATAAGGAACTTCTGGAGGTATCACCATCCTTAATTTCAAGCTGTATTACAGAGCAATAGTAATAAAATCTGCATAGTATTGGCATAAAAACAGACAAGTTGATCAATGTAATCAAACTGAAGACCCAGAAGTAAACCCAAACACCTAGGGACCATTGATTTTTAATGAAGAAGCCAGAACTATACAATGGGAGTAAGAAAGGATATTCAATAACCGTGCTGGTGTAACTGGATGTCTGCATGTGGAAAAATGCAAATTAATCCATATATATCACTCTGCACAAAACTCAAATCCAACTAGATCAAAGACCTCAACATAATCCTGGATATGCTCAATATAACAGAAGAGAAAGTGGGTCATAGCCTTGAATGTATTGGTACAGGAGACAAATCCTTTAACAGAACACCAACAGCTCAGGCTCTAAGATCAACAGTTAATAAATAGGACCACATGAAACTGAAGAATTACTGTAAGGCAAAGGGCACCATGAAAAAGACACAACAGCAGCCTACAGATTGGGAAAATTTCTTAACCAATCCTACATATGATAGCGGTCTGACCTCCAAACATGCACACATGCACACACACACACACACACACACACATGTACACAGACTTTAGATACTAACAAACCAAATAACCAAACTAAAAAATGGGTACAGATTTAAACAGAATTCTCAAGAGAAGAATTTGTAATGGCTGAGAAACACTTTTAAAACATGATCAGCATTCTTAGCCATCAAGGAAATGCAAATCAAATTGACTCTGAGAGTCCATCTTGCACTTGTCAGAATAGCTAAGATCTAAACCCCACCCACAGCTCATGCTTGCCAGGATGTAGAGCAAGACGAACACACCTTCATTGCTGGTGACAGTGAAAACTTTTACAACCACTTTACAATTAAATTTGGTAGTTTCTTAGAAAAACTGGACTCGATGTGCCTCAAGACCAAACTATACCATTCTTAGGCATATCCAGAGAGTGTTTATTTAAGGCAACAAATAATTTGATAAAAAGATCTTATATTGACAAGTTTTCTAAGCATTTGATATATGAAGTAAATATTTGTTCTTACTAACAGAATAAATTATTTTGTTAACATTCAGGCATTAAATATTAAGAATTATATATGACTTTATGGGTGTTTTGTTTTTAAGGAAGCCCCACATTGATTTTTGTAGGTACTAAACTAATTTATACTCTCTCCAGCAATGTATAAGATTGTCTTTGTTCAATATCCTCCCCAGTATTCTACATTATTTCTTTTCTTAATGATTGTCATTCTGACTAAAGTAAGACAAAATCTTGTGGTACTTTGTATTTACATGTTTCTGATAGCTAGTGAAATTGCACATTTTTTCTTGTATTTTGACCATTTGTAATTTATCCTCTGAGAAGAGTCTGTTTCATACCTCATATATTACTTATCTGACTTACTGTTATTTATTGCTTGAATTCTTTGTATTTGTTAAATATTAATAGTCTGTCAGATGCACAGTTAGCAAATATTTCTTCCTATTATGTATGCCATTTCACTTATGTAGAGTACTAGAGTATACACATTGGTTATTCCTGGGAGTGTTTAAATATTACTCTGCAGATACCAAAAGAAGACTTTTTAATCTTGGGAAATTGACATGTACATAACAGCCTTTGTAATAATTTTGCTATCTACTTCTGTCTCATTTAGAGTTTCAGTTGTTGACCAAAAACCAAAGCTGGAAAAGAAGGTGTTATTGGGCTTACACTTCCATATCAGTGCCATCAAAGAAGGAAGTCAGATCAGGAACTCAAACAGGGCAGTGTCCTGTAGGCAGGAGCTGATGCAGAGTGATGGAGAGGTGCTGCTTACTAGCTTCCTTTTCTTGGCTTACATAGCATGCATTTTTACAGAAATCAGGACCACCTGTTCAGGGATGGCACCAGCTACAATCAACTACTAATTAAGAAAATGCTATACAGGATAGCCCACAGCCTAATCTTATGGAGACATTTTCTCAGGTAAGGTTCCCTCCTCTCAGATGTACACAATTTGTTTCAAGTTGTCATCAAGCTAGCCAGCACAACTTCTGGGAGAAATCCCCATGGTACTTATTATGAAGTCTAGTGAAGTTTTCTATTGTTAGGCTTTAAGTAAGTAAAATTCAGGGATATTGTTGTAAAAAAAACATATTTGGTTCAAAATATCAGTGGTGACAGGATTAGGAAGTCATAGAAGTATGAATTAAGTATAAATGCTTTATGTTACCTGTAAGTCATACAATCAAATCAAAGACACAAATGAAAAATATTGAGATTCAAATGTGAAGATTGCTTAAGGGCTGGAGAGTGATTTATATATGTGTAGTAAAATATATAATATTTATAATTTCCCTCCACCCTTTCTTCTTTTAATTGAGTTGTTACTTTCTTATTAAGTTATATTTACAGTCATTTTAAGCTGTTAAGCGCAAATTTTATTGGTTTTCCTAAGGAAGCCCAGCTGGAAAGACATCAAATGGGATGTGTGAATAAGGAGATTCAGTGAATGCATTTCCTTCTGGGAAATGGGTTACAAAGAAACTTACCTGGGATCAAAAAATGAAAGCTGAAATAAAAGTTTATTTCAAGAATATACCTTTTCTTCACTATGGTAAAAAATAAAATTAACATTTTATGTCATTTAGGGTTAAGTGAAAAAAAATGTGTCTTTGGGTCAAGTCACAACTACTGTAACAAAGAAATTCTAAATCAGTACAGTTACACATCAGAACCCCGATTACTTTACTGGCAGCTTGATTATTTCAGGAGTCTTTTCAACTATAGATGGCAATATAATTGTTATTATAAAGTTAGATTGGTCACTATGATTTCTAAGAATGAACATAATAACAACTCACCATTTATTATCACTCTAACAAATATCCTACTGTGACTTCATAAAGAGATTGATGAAATGTAGTGAATCAGATCTGTTGAAAGAAAGATCTTTATTTTATAACTTTAATGCGTCTCAATATTAATTCAAAATACACTAAAGTTTAGTTCAGCCATTTACAAGGCTGTGACAGTTTTCTAATCATTCCCAGGTATCTCTTAATGATGAAACACAAAAAGACCAGCAATGGGGAGAGAAAAAGCTATGGTTTGCTTCCTCTATTGTAGCAATAACTTAAAGATGCTGCAGGATTAAAATGTAAAACATAATTATGGTCCCAGTTTTTCTTTTTCACTTCTGTTTAAGGTAATATAGATTGTAACTTACTGTTGCAAAGATGTGGAACATATGAAATAGCAGAGGTGGAGGAGGAGCAAGAGGAGGAAAAAGAAGAGGAGGTGGTGGTGGCTGCAGTAGCAGCTCAGCAACAATTTAATTGTCCTAGCCAACTTAACATGGCCATCATTCTTGAGATAAGCATTTTAATCCCTTCTACTTTTTCTGCTCTCTTAAAGGCCTACATTTGTCATTGTGAAAGTGTATCATCCTTCCTAACAGACTTTATCCTGTGATCTAGCATGAATTCTTTATTTTTCTCTTCTTCTATAAAGTAGATGCTACATACTGCTTCTACATTGGACTACATCATTTCTGAAGAATTCATTTTCAGTACAGAAAGATGGTTATGTATGCAATAATGCTTTATCAGTTGACACATTAATTTCTTCCTTGTCAGAGTTTTCAAGCCAGACATTTGCATAGCCAACAGACTCCTTTCAGATCCAATTTACAGAAGGCTACAAATAGCTGTCAACTTGGGCTTCGGTCAGTATCCGCTATTCTTCAAGGTTAATAGACAAGGAGACTACTAGTTACACATGAGGAGCAACTGATTTCACTCAGACATGATTCCTTATTATGCCATACAATCAAAAAATAAACACTTCTCTTGACTTTGTCCACTAATCAGTAATTGGGATAATTTATCTGCCTACTTACATGATTAGAAATTTAAACTTGAGGAACATTTGTGCTCGAAAAGTAAATATAAGCAAAAAGGGAAAATTTAATAATTTTTTACATCCTTGATGAAGTAAACATGTTTGAATCTTATAAAGTTACGATAAGCTTGGGGGAGTAATACTATACAATCCAGTACACAGCATAAGAAAGAAGACAGTGTTTACTTGTAATTATCCAGGAAAATGAGGAACAAATAGACAAAATATTTTTTATAATAACAAGTGATGCTTGATGAGGTGAAGGAAAACAAAAACAAGATTTTCAATTGAGATATGTAATAGAATTCTTGTATATTATACACAAGGCCCCAGGTTCAATCTCCTGATATGGAGAGAAAAAAGGAAAGGGACAGGAGGAGATAAAGAAAAGAGAGGAGGGAAAGAGGGGTAGAAGATGGGGAGGAAGAAAGAAGAGGGGAAAAAGATGAGAGAAGGAGGGATGGAAGGGAAGGAAGGGGAGGCAGAGAAAAAGAAGACTGTATTTACCCAGTACCAGCAGAACATGATTATTTTTTGATAGTAGCCAATTGAACCCTGTGAGATGTAGCAAAGTAAACCAATGAGGTTTGAACTAGTAAAATGACACAGCAGAAAAAAATATAAATGCCTGATATTAACAAGGATAAAGCTATGAAGATGGGTCTAAAACAAGTCACCCCTAAATATTAAGTTAAATTGATCTAGAGTATTAATTTAACTGGTTCAGATTGGTAGAAGTCTGGATGATTTCAGCCTACTGATGACACACTAGTTCCTATACTGGATCAGCAAATAGTCATCAAACTGTATTGAACATTACTAGCGTATAATATCTATTTTAAAAGAAACTATCCTATTGTAATGAGAGTGTTCAACTTCTTTTTTGAGATTATAACTGCCTCCCACTTTCTTTCCTCTCTCCAAACTCTCCCACATAGTACTCCTTGATCCTTTTCAAAGTTATGGCCTCTTTCTCCATTAATCATTGTTACCTGCATATGTGTATTTGTATTATGCTTGCTTAGCCTGTATAAGGATACTTGTATGTAGGTTATCAGGGTTAGCCATTTGGCACTAGTAGCCAATCTTTAAGAGTGTTTCTCTCATTTTCAGTATTCCTCAGTTGCTTTGTGGAATGTGGAGGTCTCCTGGTTTGTTTGTTTTTTAATCAGATAAGCATAGTATTTACTCCTCTTCAAGAAATGTAATTTTTCAGCAGACAGAAACTGTTATAGAAGGATATCTAATCATAACTCAGAGAACCATGAACTGTGGGGTATTCTGCCACAATGGTAGATCTAGATACTTCCTATACCCAAGGCTCAGGGAACATTATGTGTAAGAATCAGGAGAGTAGGAACTCTGCTGTGAGATTGTGCTACTAGTTATGACAGGGAACCTACACTAAAAAATCTTCATATCGCAACTGGGTAAGCGGGATCAGAATGATTCCAAAGAAACAGTTGACATCTCAGCGTAGAAGGGATAAACAACAGGGAGTCCCACGAAAGATGAAAACCTGCAAGAAATTAACAGCTTCACAGAAAGGGAGAATAAGTCTTCCTCAGGAACAAGCTCCCTGATTGCTTGCAATATCAAGAGGTCAGCTCTAGGGGAAAATACACATGCATGCAACTCTGAAGGAACTCAGTAGGGTATACTTTAATGTTTACTCATTTTTGTGTACATATAACAAATACAGCTAAATAAGAGGAAGGGAGAGGACATAGGAGGGGCAGGAGGAAATAGTGAGGCAAACTGATCCATTATGATTTAGTTAAATACAAAGGCCAGTTAATTATAGTTATGAACACACTTCAGAATAATATGAATAGTTTTATGTTCCAAAATTCTTCTGATATCACATGTGATTTTGATAATAAAAGGCAATTTATAGAATCCTGTGAAATGATGTATCAGGACACACATACACACACACAGAGTTGTGGATAGTGAAAATGATATATCATTGTGCAGTTTATATTGAATGTATTCTCTGAGTGGACTGAGGAGCAGGTGCATTAACTTGGGTTTTAGCCTTGTGAAGGTCTTTGACTACTCAAGTCTTACCTACACTCTGTAGTGAAAACCATCTCCTATATGTGTGCTAGCAGAGCTCCCAGTTTTCCATCCTGGTTAGATAATGGTGGAGACGGTGTGTAAGAGACAGTCCTTTGATGAATACCGTACTAGATCATTCTATCATAAAGCAAAATTTGGTATTCATGTATACAAACACTGACAGATGGAGATGACTCATCTTTTATAGCTGTAGTATCAAGGTATCTCCTTATACAACACCTTTTCTTAATGAAATACTTGTGGGAATAGTTTGTATAATGTTTGTCACAAATGTTTCTTAGCCAGGTTATAGCATTGTAACTTCTGAGGCCACACCTTGAGTGTGATTCTGAGGGTGGTTCAATGTAGTATACTGACAGCACAGGGGCTGGAAAATCCTTTTCAAGGGACTGAGTTATGCTGTTCTGAGACACCCAACTTGACAGTTATAAAGAATACTTAGAACCTACTGTTTCCTAATCTGTGTGGGACCACACAGCTCTGGCCCTTTGTGTGTTACACTTACATGACACTCCCAAGATATGGGAAAACCATTTTGTTCATGCCTCAATTGATAAAGAACACAAAACATTACATGTTAACTCTATAATCCTTTAACTACTTTCTTATGTGGTTTTGTAGTTACCTTATTTAATTCTATGTTCTCATACGTCTAGACAGAAGAAGTAATTATATTCTTATAACATTGTAAAATGTCTAACCTTTCGTACCTTCTCAATTAATTATAAAACAATACATATGTAATCAATGTAAATTTACTGTCCCTGGTATCCTGGCATACGATAAAGAGAGAGACCTAGAAATGTGAACAAAGAGACATATGTTATCTAACGTTGACAGCTCCTACCTAAAGAGGATGGTCATTTGGAGTAAAAGATAGAAGGTTATAATCAGGAAATCTCTAAGAGGTACAATATTGGTTGCTTAGTAGTAGACAGAGACAAAAGACATTTCTATAAGAGGAGTCTTAAACCTTGTGAGGATAATTGGTCTGTTATAATATGAGTAATTCAGTTTACATCTGGAAAACAAGTACTAACTTAATTGTAACTTTTTTCTCAAGATAAGTAATAATATTGATTATAAAGTTAAACAACACTGGAAAAACACACTGAGCTATTTTATATATAAACTATTAGCCAATTGTTCCTTGCTATATATATATGGCTTGGTTTTGATGGTGATGGAGTGATGTCAGGGAAGAAGAGGTGGCTGTTGAAGATGATGTTACTGGTACCCTCAGTAGTTGCAAATATACTTAAACCTCTGATCTTGAATTACATGGGATTGTTACTGAAAACTGTTTCAGAACATTTGTTTTTCTGCTTGCTTATTTTATTCTATTATTAAATTCAGATTTAGGAGTCCCCCTAGTGTCTTTATCTAGGCACCCCTCACCCTCTTCACCTCTATCCACTCCACCACTTTCCTTTGCTCCTGTGTTTTACCTGCCATCTGGAACCACTTCCCTGCCTCTCTGGACTTAATTGACTCTTTTCAAATCACATCTCCAGCTCCCAGCGCATTGCCCATCAGCCTTATGACTTCTAACCTTAAAGAAACAATCAACCTCCTTCCCCTGAGCCTTGCCATTTTCCTCTGTTAAAGTTCTTCTTTTTCTAGCCAGCCTCTGTGCCCTTCTCCACTGAAGTGGCTATTGGCAGTGTGCATGCATTGCTTGTTCCTTTTTTTCAGGCTATATAAGGAAGCAACGTGTATTGTTTCTGATACACGTGTGCATGCATCCAAAGCCACACAGAGTGTGTTTAATTGTGTAGCATCTTATGTAACCAGAATGGATCACTCAAGTAAAACCCATTAAGGAAAAATGACTCTCCAAGGAGTTAGAATATTGGACTATGGTGGCTTCCTCTTGGTCAGGAAGCAAAGCAGCACATCCTGGATTCTTAATTGACTTTAAAAGCTCAGAGCTTACTTAATTCACCTGAAAATGTGTGCAAACCTTACAGAAACACTCAGATTCTACTAACAGCCTTAAACCTCCTCTTGAACTTCGACATGAAACATTAAATTTAATAATAAAAAATTATGAATCAAAGTCAACAGGATAAATTTGTTCCTTGTAATTCAAATCAAACAACTATCAATTTATTTTTATCTTCAATTTGCAGAAGAAAAATCTTTTACTTTGAATCTGCCGTGGAAATGCACTGTATTTTTAGTTAGGTTTTGCTTATTGGTAGGCAAGAGATTTAAGTCGTACACTAGTACTAGTGAGAGAGTAAGTATATGAAGTTTATGAAGCTTTAATATGGAAATATATTATAACCAGTAGAGAAATTCAATAATTATAATGCAATATCAATTTTAACCCATGAAGAGCCCAAGTTAAAGATTACCTAGTCATCTGGGATACCCCAGCAAATTAGACAAGAGACACTTGCAAACAAGAGACATTAAAGAGTACATGAAATCTGTGATCATGGAGACAGGAGATTTTGTGCCTAGTGAAGGCTCTTTTCTTGGTCTACAGAATCTCCTCATGCCCCATGTGGAAAGGGACTCCGCAGTCCTGTGAAGCTTTCATTATGAGTCCCCACTCCCACTGACCATCCCCACAGTCTTACCACACCTGAAACACCGCATCTTCCCCTGAATGCGAAGTGACAATTCAATCCCTTGCAAACAAGTGTGGTAAGCATAAAAATATCCAGACAGTTGGAAATGGAGTGTAACTGAAAGGATATCATAGGCTCATCTGTGGTTTTAGTGATCTATGAAGAACGCTCAGTTGTTGGTTCTGTGAGAGCATCTAAGAGCAGTGAAATATGACTCTTAAAATGACTGAACACAGCCTTACACAGTCTACATTGTTGGAAGCTAAGCCAAGCGATTAGTTCCTTAGGAGCGGATCTCAATCTCCTTGCCTCATCAGAGAAGATAAATCTGTCCTGACCAGAATATGAGAACAGCTAAGAATCAAGAAAATTCCAGTTTTATTTATGTTTTCAGTATTTTTCATAAACCAAAATCTCTGAAGGCTTAGACTTTAGGTTATATGCGCATGGATTTGTTATGATAAACAAAGAAAGTCAAGGGAGAAATGTGAGTACATCTGTCATTTATCAATGATTTTTATATCAATTACCAACTGCCAGTTACTGTTGCTAGTGACTAGAAATTCCTAAATCGTCTTGCCAATTTTGAACTACTGTGGTCCACGCAGAAGTAAAATATTGACGGATCACCATAGACGAACCCAAGGAACCTGTAAACATGATCTGCCAAGATTTCCAAAAGCTAACACCCCTTTAATTTGAGGTTCTGGGATAAGGGTTTTTAACATCAATTTGTCAAGCAAAACTTTAGCACAAACCAGTCTCCAGCAGCTCCTTGGTGACTGCTCAGCTAGTTTCTGTCTGAAACCAGATATTGAATAAACATTCTGGGAAGAGATACTGAAGTGCTACTTAGCGTCCACCAGATTGTTTGATTCTAGTCTTCCTGTGCTCTTATCTAATGTGACGCCTTTTGTCCTGTATCCATGGTTTGCAGAGAGAAGAACATACAAGTTTGTTCATTAGAATAGTTCTTTATGCAAGATGGGCACAATCTCACCTGCTATGACTTGTTCTCTCTGTGATAGAAATCCCTCCTTCCCCACCCCACCCCTTGTCTTTTTGCCTTTTGCTTTTTGGCTTGTTACAGGATAACACAGAGCAGTAGCCCAAGCTTTTAGCACAGCAAAGTAGCTGTTGTCAGCCTGTATAATTCCACCTGCGCAGGTCTGGACTCTGGGTGCTCCCAACTGCAGGACTGTCTGTCAAGGGGTCCTGATATCTGCCACTTGTGCACTCTGAGTATAATGAAAATGTTCTTTGTCTGGCTTTAAGTTGCTGTATGAAGGAGAAATGGTGCATGCAGCCAGATAAAAGGAAAGCAGACAAAGTCAGAAGATATGCTTTTTCGGCTTGAGTGACAACAGTATTCAATCAAGCCTTTCAGTATCTATTTTTTCATCTAAAATTTATGATAGATTTCACACAAATAAAGGACTGTCCTGACAAGATCCTCTGAGACATTGAACCATTATTTATAATTATTGTCTGAGTGTTTATTTTTAAACTGGAGCTCTATTTGGACTTGCAAAAACTACTTTCAAAGAATTTTGCTTAATTAATTACATTTGTGTTTGTACGGTACAGAAATTATACAGAAGTTTAAACTATAAAAAAATTAACAAAAATAGGTAATGGAAAGTAGGCATAATTGATGTTTTTAGATTTCAATAAATGGAAATGATGAGTGTTAGCAGGAAAAAGATTATTTTGAGGAGGATTTGTATAAACCATTCACATGTAGAAAATGAACCTTTCACATGTAAAAATGAAATTCTATTTGTCATTTTAGTTATATAATTGTTATTTACATTTGCTTAGTATACTCTGCTAGCATGTTAAACTGATAAATAAAAGCCATTAGAACATGGCATTAGTGACTTACAGAAACAAGATACTGTCTTACAAAAGCAACTTAAAGCAGGAAATACTTTGCTTTGGTTTTGTTTTGGGGTATGCTTTTTGTTTTGTTTTGAGTTTCAGAGAAAGGGTGGATTATAGTTTATGAATATGCTCCATCATGACAGGAAGTGTCTGAGAAAGAGTCAGGACAAGTCGCTCACTTACAATAGTCCCAGAAAAATAAATCTAACCCAGGAGGTAGAAGATGTCTCAAATGAAAACTTTAAAATCTTGAAAAAAAATTAAAGAACATATTCAAAAATACAGAGCACCTCATGTTTATGAATTGACAGAAGTATTCTTTTGAAATGGATTGTTTGCTTAAAAGCAGAGGTGATTCTGAATAAATAAAAATCATTCCTAATCAAAAGAAATAATGATGCTGATATCACAAAACATGAGTCCAGGATAAACTTGTGAAGACATGGCACTAGAAATAGAATGATATTGGCACAAAAACAGATGCGTAGACCAAGGAAATAGAAGATCCAATACACACACACACACACACACACACACACACACACACACACACCCAAGCATGCATGCATGGACACATACCGTAACGCCTTCTAATTTTTGACAAATGTATTTAAAAATCCATATGGAAGAAAAGATAGCCTCTGATGTAAATGGTTTTGAGGCAGTCATTATTTACAGCTGGAAGAATGGAGGCAGGTCCTCCTACTTCACTCCATATAAAAAGTATCTCAACATATGTCACGTTCTTTAAAGTAAGAGTACTTCAAGTTATCAGAGAAAACCAGATAGTTCTGAGTTCATTCTGGAAGGACTGTGCTAGTTTGAGAAGTAAACGGAAGAACTGATAAATGTGACTGAGTGAAGGTCCAATGTTTCCACAGGAGAAAGTTCAGGATCAGCAGAGTGAATACACAGCTTCAGAGTGAGAGGCACCTTTCTTAGCCAGGTTCTAGACAGGGGACTTACATCGAGAAACTCTAAGTAACTCAGAAAACTTAAATGCCAAATGCATAGGTTATCTATTTATAAAATATACAAATAAAAGAAACACACAGATCTCTGAATAATATATAAAAATATCCAATAAATATACCAAAAGCATACAAAATTCTGAATCATCAGAGAAGTGCAAATTAAGACTACATTGGAATTATAACTGAAGCTGGTCATAATGGCTATCACACAGAACACAAATAAGAAATGCTGGTGAATCATGTCAGAAAGAGGAACCATTGTACACTACTGCCTGGAAAATAAACTACTACAGTCACTGTGATAGATAATCTGGAAAACCTGGAAATTGTGTGTGTGTGTGTGTGTGTGTGTGTGTGTGTGTTAAGTAATAAAATTACCTTTTGAGTCAACTTTCTAGTGATCAAGCTTTGGAACTAGCCATGGTGTCTACCAAGAGATGAATGAATGAATAAAAATAGATAAAGAAAAGGAATTACTCATGTACAATGGAGTCTTATTTAGTTATAAAGAAATAGATCCTCTCTTTCTCTATGTGTGTGTGTGTGTGTGTCTATGTGTGTGTGTAACATATGTATGGACAGGAAGAGGTAAACAAAACAAAAATCATATTCCTTTTTAAAATATTGGTTTTGTCTTGTTATAGCCTTGCTGTGTAACCTATGAAGGTCTCCAACTACACAGCTCAGACTCCCTTCAGACTCCTCATCCTCCTATCCAGCTGACCAATTCTCAGGTTTCCAAGTGTGTATGAGCTACCATACTAGGCTAACACTATTGTTTTGGCTTTGATTTTATTTATCTTTGGTGATAGTTAGATATACTATTAACACTCTCACCACATTTCTGGATGTAGTTCCATTCCTAGTAACTTAAATTTGATTGCTTAAAACCATCATTTTATTTGTGAGGCCAAAATAATTTCCTTTTAGAAGGATACCTAATAAATTTGCAGAGAACTAAATAGATCATCACTTTTTATAGAATTCTGTATTTAATCTTCAATATATAAATATAAAGTAGCTATTGATAATTAAAACATTAATTGCTCAGATATTGTGCCACTTTTTAATAAGATTTTTTATTGTACATTATAAAAAGTATTTGTATAAGTTGAAGAAGTCATAAAAATTCTTTTTCAGGTAAGTGTTTTCAAAATTTTGTTTTTCCTTGGGCTATTTTTTTCCAGTTATGTTAGTATAATTGTCTTTCACTGAGGAAGAAAATATTTTTTTTTTGATACAGAGTTTCTCTGTGTAGTCTTGACTGTCCTGGAACTCACTCGGTAGACCAGGCTAACCTCAAACTCAGAAATCCGCCTGCCTCTGCCTCCCAAGTGCTGGGATTAAAGGCATCCGCCACCACCACCCGACAGAAAACATTTTTAATGGAACCAAATTTGTCAATTTCTTTATGTCATGGAATATGATTTTTTTTTTAGGTTTCTGAACAGATACAAAAACAACAAAAACAAAAATGTATCAATAAACATGAGAAAATCATATGATATTGGGACTATTCAAAATAAAACAGGAGATGCCACTGTGTGCTTGTGAGAGTCACTAAAATATGGAACATTAACATCAAGAATATGTTCAGATCTTGAAGATATATAAGCCTTCATTTACTGCCAAAAGAAGAAGAATGCATATCAGTATAACCATTTCAAACATTTAAAACTGTTTGGAAGTTACATAGCAACATGTAGTCTAACCACAGTATCTGGCTTTGTATTCCCGCCCATATACTATAAAGTGGTGACAGCTGCACACTCAGCAAAGTCTCTCCGTAAATGACTGGACAGCTTCATGGAAAAGCAGAAGCAGCTGACATGTTCTCTCTCACGAAAATAGAAAAATTACCAAATTACTGAAGATGTGGGATTTTTAACACATTGTGTTAATTATCACATGCCAGTCTAAAAGAACAACTGTATGATTCACTGGAAATGCCAGACAATAGAGAAAATAAAATGGTCAAAATGGTCAGCAGGCGCTAGGCACTGGGGATGAGAGTTTCAACATGAGGGACTTTCAGGGAAGCAAAATTGGTTAATAGGAAAGATAATGGGTATGATATTGATACTTGAGCAAACACTAAAATATATAACACAATGATGGTTATAGTGCACCTATGCGTATATTGCACCTTATCAACATTCATGTTTTGATACGGACTAATCGTTTTTAAATGATTTATTTATTCTTATTCTATGTGCATTTGTGTTTTGCCAGCATGTATGTATATCTCTGTGAGGGCATCAGATCCCCTAGAACGGGAGTTACAGTTGTGAGCTGCTGTGTGGGTGCTGGGAATTGAACACAGGTCCTCTGGAAGAGCAGCCAGTGCTCTTAACTGCTGAGCTATCTCTCCAGCTCCCCAGATTGGTCATGTACTTCACATTCCACAGGATTTCGATGTTCATGAGAGAAAACCACTGAAGGGGTTTGAACAGAGTACAGTGTGTGTATATGATCTTTTTTTTCCTTACTCAGCTCTCTGTAAACCTGAAAGAAATCATACCAATTCACTCAGAAATTCAATCTTTCAATTTTACTGGTGCTATTTTAAGAAATTAACTGACATTTTAAAACCTCACTGAAATTTTGAACAAATGTGTAGGAAAGGATCCCCTGAGATTTTAGCTGTCAGAAAGAACAAAACAAAACAAATCTCATAAGAGGTAGTGGAAGTTACGAAAGAAATGAAGAGGTGCCTTATCTTAATCTAATAATTCAATTCTTCATAAACAAAATAATTTGGGTATCAGCCAAAGTTTTGTACTGTGAAGATAAAGCAACCAACCAAACAAAACCAGGCATTGAACTCATGGAGTAAGTGCAGTTTAATTCAGTGGAGTGTGGTATTTATACAGCATTCCCTAAGAGTGCCTAGATATACAAATGTTACTTGTGTGTCACAGAAAGGCGGAGCCAAGAAGGTGCTATGATCTTCCCTGAGTCTGAGAGTATACATGTTCTGTTTTTTTTGTTGTTGTTGCTGTTGTTGTTTTCTTTTTTTTAAAGATCAATTCTGAAAATATCCCTTACAGAGTATTCTCATTTAAAATTAATTTTTAAAAATATGTATGTGTATGTATGTGAGCCTAGGTGAGTCCCTGGGCTCTATATAGCATAGATGATATCTTTGCCAAGAAAGAAAGTATCAGATCTCTTGAACTGAGCTACAGGCAGGTGTGAGCTGCCATGAGGGTGCTGTGTATTAAAACTACGTCCTCTTCAAGAGCAGTTCTTAAGTAGTGAGCCATTTCATCTGCCAAATACTCTATGTTGTAGGTGGTCCTGGTTTTTGCAGATCAAAACTGGAAGGGATTATCCATTTAATGTTCTTCAAAATTCAGGAAAAGTCTGGAAATGTTTCTTGTAAGGACAAGAGACTAAAGGAGAATTTTAACTTACTATCTCACTCTTTCCTGACAAGTAGCCACATTTTACTTATGTGATGAAGATTAGGTTCTCCAAAGAAACTCATGCTAAAATACTTTGCTTAGGTATTACAGAAATTCCTTGTCAAATATAAATATGAAAAATAGTGTTTAACAACCCCTACTGCATTTTAAGACCTATGAAATTGCTTAGCACTGATTAAAATTGATCCCAACATGAATCTGGTATATGACAAAAACCACTGCATTGTTCATTAAGAATAAACCTTAAACATTAAATCCATAGCCTGTGTCCATTTTCTTATGCACACAAAAATTGTTTGTTTATATGTTCAAAAATACATATTGTATTTATATAGGGTGCTTAATATATATGTATATAAAGAATTTATTCTTATATAATTATACTTTAGTCACCAAATAATAAATTTATTATTTATCAAAAAGATTATTCACGTGTAAGAAAGGCTCAAAAATACCTGGCATGCATTCTTATCAGCAAATATTGTTAGCATATACTAGGTAAATTATATGGAATTTAATAAAATCAAGTTATAATGACTCCTAGTTGCATTTTGTATGTACAGTCTTAAATCCTGGGTCATTTTTCTAGAAAAAAATATAGAATTTTAAATCCTATTTTAATAGCTAGTGTGCAAAAAGTCTATACTGCATCGATCATCAGGTTTATAATTTAAAAATACATATAATCAAAATCTGTCATCGTTTCTTTAAATGATCCATGTCTGGGAAATTTTTCTAGGCCTCCTATATTTTTAGTTAAAACTGAATTTTTATTTTCTTGGTATGAACTGAGAAACTCTAAAAAAAATTCATCTTTTTTTTTATTCTTAATACTGAAAAATAAAAGTTGACTTGTAGACTATATAGACTCTGCTTTGCTTCTTTGTATGTCTTGCCCACGTTGTATCTGAAACTATTGAAAATGAATCCATAAGATATGTATACCAATGCATCTAAGATTCAGGAGAGAATCCCTTTCCCCAGCTGGTCTGGAATTCACAAAGCATCTTAAGAAGTAAGATAAATACAGAAACATCCTTTGATCCCCTAACTACATCTTAAGTATAATGTGATGAAGACGGTACAGTCAGCAAGAGGTTCAAAATGTTTAATGCATGAAGCTTTTTCTTTTAGATCTGCTTTAGCACTATCCTATAGAAATCACATAGTAATCAACAGAAATGAAATTAATAAGTATTCACTGACCCCTAAAAAACTAACCACCAAGAATTAAAATACAGGAGAAAGTTCTTTGTTCCAGTTTCAATTAAAATTTTATACACCTCCTGACTCAGTCTGTAATATGTCTAACTTAGATTTTATAATAATCTAAATCAAATAGAGGGAGTGGCTGACTGGGGAATGTATTTCAGCCTCCTTTTTGAATATTCCTATATTTTGAATCTTTAATGTGTTATATATAGCTCCAAGAAAATATTTCATAAGTAAATTCTAAAATATATTGACCTTAACTTCATTTTGCATTTTACTGTGGATAGCAACCTGTTTAATTTGCATCGGTAAATACAGTCTTATACAGTCTTTAAATTATATAACATTAAGAGTTTTCTATATCTAACATATTAATAGAAAGATTTAGGGCCACATAAATGATTTCTAATATATGACATATGATTGGATATATGTATATATGTGCCCACTTTTCATGTTGCTTCAATTAAAAGTAATAGATGCAACAACATTTTTAGTATTAGAAGCACAGGACATTTTTTTAAAAATAAAAAATCTTGGAATTACTTTTCATTTTGTGTTGGATTAAAAATAAAGGATTGAAAATAAAGAGCCATGCATTACAGAATGAGCAATACAGAGAGAAATTTTAAAAAATTAAAAATGATAAAAGGATATTTTCTTTGGCCACAGCATTCTTGATAGTCTTTCATCCTCAATGTAAAAGAATAATAGAAAATTGCTTGAAGATATTCCTATTCAGCTTTTACCTATTGGTCCTTTGATCTCTGGAGTACGTATTAAATTTTCCAATTTAAAACATGCTAAATAACTTATAGAAAATAACAATGGCCTTGTACACTGAGTATTACTTCTGAAAACTGATTGTCTTTCAAAAGATGCTTTTTCATTCAAAGCAAGTGTGTACACTTAAAAATATGTATTTAATTGAATCTTTAATTTAATCAACTTGAAGCTATGATTTAGTGCTCATGAAAGAAAAGATTAAATGTGAATAGGGAGAGGAGGTCCCCATCTTGCCTTGCTGGTACCTTTCAGATTTCACCTGAAGGGGACACCCTCTAGTTTTCTGAACAATGCTTTCTACATGGTTATTAAATCCCATGGACAACAAAATAATAGGCCAGTGGATTTCACTTAGGACTTTCTTTAGCTCATTAAGTCTTGGGGTTTTCTTATGGAAAGTCAAACATACAGTATTTTTTTCTCACAATTGGGCAGTAGGTATATTGAGTTTGATTTTGATTTTAAAAAGAACTACTACATATATCGAGTTCTAATTTTGACTTTAAAAACATTTCTTTTCATAAAGGAGAGAACAAAAAATCTTGTCTGAAGGCTAGAAAGTTGCCATGCAGATGTTTACAGATGGAAAATAAATACACATATGCACACAATAGAATAGAAAAGAATATTCAAAGATAAATATCACCTACATAGACACAAACTTTATGGTCCACCTGAGGGGGGGCATTAAGTAAGCAAAGACTCATAAAATCGTTCATATGTCTGAGTGACATGATGTAATATTGCCTTTCATTTTGAAAAGCCATCATTTTAAAAAGCCATTGTTTGAGTTCTGAGGTAATTACGTTTAAGCCTTCATAACTTCTTGTAATAATCAACTTGTGTAAGGTAAATTTTGGCAAGGAATGAAATAAGAAATATCTTTTCTTTATATAAGGAACAAATACTGTATTGCAAGTGGTTTTGCCATCTTTGCATGCTGTCATTTAAACACAGAATTAGTTATTCTGAGGCCATCAAGGGAGAGAAGACACATGCTAGCATCGAGCCTTTCTATTGCAAAATCAATTAGATTTTAATGAAACCACTCAACATTGGCCAGGTAGAAAGTCCAGCTGCCAGGAAGATAAAGTGTCAGAAACTATCGGTGAAGAACAAGCAGTCGATGAAATGTTAGTAGGAAAACAAGCTTTCCCCTCTATCTTCAACTATGCAAACAGCAGCAATTTCAAAAGCAACTCTCCTGATAATGAACGAAAAGCAGAGCTGATTGCTCCCCCTGCCCATGCAGAAAGCTTCAAAGTTGGCTGATTATGGATAATCACTCCATTCGTGAGCTAATGTTGACTCCTTTTGATTTGTATTTAACCTTATCTTAGAAAAATGTATAATTATCAAATAATATAATCACACACACTTCAAACACTTACTAAATACTTTTGTTGCAATTGGATGAAATAGCTACACTATCAACAACTGTTTCAAAGTTACCACAACAACCTTTGGTGACTGATAAAGATTAGCCATTGTGAGTATGCAGTCTGTTAAATACCAAAGATGAAGTTTATCAGTTCAGATATGCTGTGGTCACATATGGGTGGGAAAAAAAGGTCAGGAACAGGATATGTTTGTATTCGTGATACTTAACAACGTTTTATTATTTTAAAAAAATCAGAGAAATCAACCAACATACCAAAAATGTAAATGTGATGGAGATGAAGAACTTAAAATGACTGAATTGTCGACATGACAAGAAGGGTATATTTTGTGAATATACACTTTAGGCATCTGATTTTAAAGATTGATGTGACCCAAACCTTAAATGATGTTGTGTTTTTTTTTCTTGAGTGATACAGCCAAGATGAGAATTGTGTCCTCTGACTCTAGAGTAGTATACTTCACTTCCTCTTTGTCATTTTGGAATGTGATTATTATCCTTGCATCCATTGTTTTTATTTAGCTGAGGAGTGACACATTCATAACACCTCCACTCAGTTCCTCACACTTCATTCTACATTTTACTAGCGGCCTAGAAATGCTAATTACTTCCTAAGCAAGCTCTAACCCAGCCCATCTCTGCTTCTTATTACCCGTTTATCGAAGCAATTCATTTTGATTCTCTTTTTAAGACATATTTTCTGCATTTTCCAAAAGCAGAGAAGTAAAAACCTTAATAAGTTCATTACTTCACTGTTCTTGGAGTTCAATGTAATGGGCTAAGGCATTACCGTAATTATCGTAAATGAAGACATTACCGTAATATCTTCATTACGGTGGGATTTGGAGACTAAAGTTGCATATACTCACTCGGTAACATAAGAGAGAATAGGCTGTTTTATTTTTAGATGCAGCAAAAGCGTTGATGCTACAGAAATAAATGCTACTCTTTTCAAATAGAAGGGAATTTGAAAGCATGTCTCTCACAAGCAGCAAAACAAATATTTCATTATCCATGATGGGGTAGAAACTTCTGGCTCTAACAATTTCTGGAATAATTTAAAGATATCTTTATCATTATTATTATTAGTAGTAGCAGCAGCAGCAGCAGCAGCAGTAGTAGTCGTAATGTTCAGGAATGTTTCAGAACTACATCAGAAGAATTAGGAAAGGAAGATGTCTTTCTCCTCTGTCTCTTTGTCAAAATCATAAAGGTAAGTTCCAGAGGTCGAGCCAGCAATATAGATAGCACTTGTCTTTGGGAGAAGTGAGTAAAATGTTTCTATAACTGAGTATTTTGATTTTTCTGTTTGCTCATAATAATTTATAGCAGTGTGAGGGACTGACCTTTTATGTATTAGTCAAGCACTCTCAGACTGAAACATAAGCCAAGCCTCTCTCTCCTTTTATTTGTGATAATTGACCTTAGATCTAAGAAATGATTTACGGTGTATAAAGTTGCATTTCAGCAAAGCAAATGTCCAAGCACTTTGTGACATTGCTTTTCTTTATAAAAACATTTGAACTGGAACAGCATGGACTGTTTGTTGTCATTTAGTATTAACTAGCCATGATAATTTAGTTATTGAGCAGGAGACAGTGCCTCTTTCTGGTCATCATTTTATTTAGTGATTTTTAATGACATAGATGAAGGTACAGCACAACATAATTTATTAAAATCTGGAAAACAGACAAGCTTCACAGAATTTAAATCTAATATGATCTTCAGAGCATTGGACAAATAAAAAACAACAAATTGCTAATAATTAAAATATTGGCATGAGTGAATATTTAAAAACAGCTAATTATTTGGTTTAATATTATTCTTGTGTACATGAGCTATATATGTGTGTGTTTGTGTGTGTGTGAAAATAAATAAAAGAAGATCATTAACATTTATGGAGTTTTCTAATCTATGTTATAAGTGGTTAACTTAAAAATGGCATAGTGTTCAGCACAGCAAGTGTTCAATGTAAGTTATAAGTATATTGTATTTACTGTTATTGTCCCATGCATCAAAATACATTTTAAAAAATCCTTTTGAGGGGAAAGTCTACAATACAAGAAGCAGTTAGTAAATGATCTATGTTTAAAACTCATTGAATTTTAAGTAAAAAATAATTAATTTAAATACAGAATAATTATAAATTAGTTAACACTAAACATCAAATAAATGATAGGGAGAAAGAATAGGATTTCTATCTTTTGAAACTTTTAAGTAATGAATAAAGGCTTGTCAGTTGTGAATGGTGTAGAATGAATCAGTAAATTGATTCATTCTAAATGAGAGGCCTGGCACTGATGGTGCAGGCCTTTAATCCCAGCACACTGGAAACCAAGGCAGGTGGATCTCTGAGTTAGGGGTCAGCTTGGTCTATAGAATGAATTCCAGGATAGCCAGGGTCACAAAGAGAAACCTCGTCTTGAAAAACCAAATCAAGTATAGTCATAATGAGTTCTGTCAAGTTTCTGATTCAGACATATTGACTTCATGGTTTGAAAATCTACTTCTCAAACTTAATGTGCTAATTTCCTTCTTATTTATTCCTCTGTTGGCCCCTCTTTTACACAATTACAGTCATAGTATGACAAAGCCAATCACTCATTTTTCAAACTACCTATATGATGATATTTTTGAGTGAGATATGAAATCAACTATTGCATTCTCATTTGATTTTGCCTGAGAATTTGATTTATATTTTTGTTACCAGTTACTTTTAATTATACGCAGAGTGAAAGCATATTATAACAGATATGTTCCTCCCTAGGAATGATATTGTACAATTGAAAATGTATCATGCTTTTTTCTTCCTCTAATATTGTTATTTTTTTTACCATGATATAAACTTCTGGGAATGATTCTCAAGACATCTTGGATACACTAGCAAGGAACCTCATTGAGTCTTTATGAATCATAAGTAAAAACAAAATATAATAATAAAAAAAGATGTTTCTTGTTTGTAACTTCTACTCAATGTCTGTTTATTTATTTCTGAACATGAGGACAATTTTACTGTATTTTTATAACAAAACAAATGAACAAGCAAACAAACAGAACAGGAAAACTGCAATCTCTACACCTGCCCACAGAAGGAAAACAGAGAGTAGAATGCAGGCAGGGGTATACTATTGTTGTACTAAACTGGCATGGTAGTTAGGCACATGGTAGCAGGCAGTTAAATGGGAGGCAGGATGGAGAGCTTTAGAGAAAGAATAAGGAAGATCAACATACCAAAAAAAGATTATCTTGGATGTTGCCAGAATCCAAAAGAAAGATGCAGGGAAGAAGAAAAAGAAAGTTACAGCTGTTTTGGCCAGAGCCAAAAAAAGCAGCCACAGTATATTGAAGGGACTATGCAGCAGGATACTTATTCTGCTACATTGTACTCCCAGTGGAGCTCAGTGATAAGGCAGTAGAAGAGGAGGTGGAACTAGGAGAGAAAGAGAGGAAGAGGAGGGGGAGAAAAAGAGGAAGGGGAGGGGGAAATAGAGGAAGTGGAGGAGAAGTAGGAGGCTATCAGCCATGGTGAACCACGGATGTGTTCAAAAGCTGTCCTGGGTAGCAACTTCTATCAAAGTTTAGATATTGGGTAACAACTCTAATTGTGTGGGCATAATGTTGATTGAGCATTTCTAAGTAGATAAATCCTTTAGATAATCATTAAGCTTTAAGGGTCTCATTTCTACAAGTACTGCGAGGATGGCAGATATAGTCTGTGGTTCTGCCAAGCTTTGTGGATGCAGTGTGGGGGATGGCTTTGTGAATCTAGCTAGCTGGAGCCCTGGTCAGAACCGAGGAACAGCTTAAACATGTTGGCTGCCCGGGAACAAGCTGCACTGGGTGCTGTTTTCTAAATATCTACCCCCCTACAGGAAGGACTATGTGAAGGAAAAGTATTTCTGGTAAAGAAAAGTACATTATCTCATTGAAGGTATAATTATTCCACCTACCTTGGCTTAAAGTAAATCTCATTTTATAGGTATGTTGTCACCTTCTTGAGGGTGATCACTCCTTTAACCAGGGTGTGGACTCACTAAGCTTATGAGAACAACATGCATACTTAATTAAGGTTTATTTAAAAGTTTGACTTCGAGTTTCTCCTCCTCCCTGTTCCAGAGACAGCTGAATCTTCTTGTGCAGTGCCAGCCTCATCCCGTAGATAAGATGGTGAAGGTCAGTGTGAATGGATTTGCCTGTAGTGGGCACCTGGTTATCTGGGCTACCTTCTGCTCTGCATCTGGCAAAGTGGAGATTGTTGCCATAAATGACCCCTTCATTGACCCCAACTACATGGTCTACATGTTTCAGTATGACTCCACCCAAGGCAAATTCAACTGGCAGTCAAGACTGAGAATGGAAAGCTTGTCATCAACGGGAAGCCCATCACCATCTTCCAGGAGCGAGATCCTGCTAACATCAAATAGGATGATGCTGGTGCTGAGTATGTCATGGAGTCTACTGGCATCATAACTGTGGAGAAGGATGGGGCTCACTTGAAGGGTGGGGCCAAAAGGGTCACCATCTCTGCCCCTTCCGCTGATGACCCCACGTTTGTGATTGGTGTGAACCACGAGAAATATGACAACTCACTCAAGACTATCAGCAATGCAATCTGTGCCACCAATTGCTTAGCCTCCCTAGCCAAGGTCATCCAAAGCAACTTTGGCATCATGGAAGGGCTCATGACCACAGTACATGTCATCACTGCCACTCAGCAGACTGTGGATGTCCCCTCTGGAAAGCTGTTGCATGATGACCGTGGGGCTGCCCAGAACATCATCCCTGCATCCACTGGTGCTGCCAAGGCTGTGGGCAAGGTCATTCCAGAGCTGAACAGGAAGCTCACTGGCATGGCCTTCTGTGTTCCTACCCCCAATGTATCCGTTGTGGACCTGACATGCTGCCTGGAGAAACCTGCCATGTATGATGACATAAAGAAGGTGGTGAAGCAGGTTATCCAAGGGCCCACTGAAGGGGATCCTGGGCTATACTGAGGACCAGGTTGTCCCCTGAGACTTCAGTAGTAACTCTTCCACCTTTTATGCTGGGGCTGGCATGGCTCTCAATGACAACTTTGTAAACTTCATTTCCTGGTATGACAATGAATATGGCTACAGCAACAGGGTCATGGATCTCATGGCCTACATGGCCTCCAAGGAGTAAGAAACCCTGGATAACCCACCCCAGCAAGGACATCTAGAGCAAGAGAGGCCCTCAGTTGCTGAGGAGTCTCTGTTCTAACTCAGCCCCCAACACTGAGCATCTCCCTCACAATTTCCATCCCAGACTCCCATAATAACAGGAGGGGCACAGGGAGCCCTCCCTACTCTATTGAATACCACCAATAACAGTTTTCTGCAACCCCCCAAAAATAAAAAATTAATAAAATAAAAGTTTGACTTCTTTCTATATCTTATGTAGATATCACATAGTAATAAAAAGTGAAAGATTGGTATTATTTGCCTTCTCTCTGTATAATAATCAAATTTTAAGCCTGCACTAAGGTTGCTAAAGAGATGGAAAAAGACACTATCTTGTCCCTTCCAGTCCAAGGTCAATTAAGTCTCAGGAAATTATGATTCTCTTTTGACATATAGTGCATCTAAAATCATGCAAGCATGTGCATGAAAACACACACATACACAAATATTTTTTTAAAACATGGTTATTTGTGGTGAACACATGCTTTTAAGTATTCAGCAGGAAAGTTTGACCAAAGAATCAAATGACTGCCATTTTTTAAACAATATAGTAAATTGCACTCTCCTTAGGATCCTTTTGAAGTATCCTGTAGATCATTAAATCTTCTTCTTCTGTTCAGAGGGTCCATCCAACAGGTGTACTCTAAGCTGTACCCATTTCTACAATGAAAAGGATCAACACAGAAACAAATTTTCCCCAGTGCTTTCAAGATAATCCATTGGTTAAAAAGGACCGTTGACTTATTCTGTAAAGATGGGACAACTGGTAAAAGAGAGAATCAAGGATCCAGAAGTTTTATTCATGCCTAAATGACCCTTGAGCACCAGATCTCAGGTTGATCTTGATAATAAAAAAGAAAGTGATTGGAGATAATAAACTGGTTCAGTGATGAAGAATTCTTACTGCACTTCCAGGTTCAGTCACCAGCACTTACATGGTGCCCACAACTACCTATACTTCTAGTTCTTAGTACCTGACAATCTCTGTTGACATCTACAGGCACTTGCACACATATAGTGCATTTAAAATCATGCAAGCATGTGCATGAAAACACACACACACACACACACACACACACAAATATTTTAAAAATAGGGTTATTTGCGGTGAACACATGCTTTTAAGTACTCAGCAGGAAAGTTTGACCAAAGAATCAAATGACTGCCGTTTTTTAAACAATGATGTGAATTGCACTCTCCTTAGTATGCACAGACATATGCAACGTTATTAGACAATTATATGATTTTCTTTGTGATAAAAAAACTGCCCTGATATACACTATCATAATCTTAACTCAGTTTCAATATTGAAACCATATATCTACAACCAAGAGAGATAGATGTGCTATAATTTTAATTGTCAATAAATTTCCTCTCTCTCTCTCTCTCTCTCTCTCTCTCTATCTTATAGACAGGCTCAATGGAGGGGATACCCCAATGTCACACCTAATACTTTCATTGCCCCAAATGAGTAATAATAGTTTAGAGTTATATCTTCAGTGAAGGAAATGGTGAATTTATAAGGACAGGAAATAGAAATTGACCATAGTTTAGGGTATATATCTCAAAGAAAAGTGACCAGTTTTATTTTCCTTTTAAAAAATATTATTTAACCACAGCTCCCCCTCCCCCATCTCCTCTCAATTTTTTCCTCACACCTTCTCTCCCTGGCCCCTCATCCTCTCCTCTTCCATTCAGAATAGAGGAGGCCTCCTGTAAATATCAACTAGCCTTGGCCTATCAATTTACAGATCTTCTCCTATTGCTAGATAAAGCAGCCTAATAAGGGAAAAGGGTCCCAGAGACAGGCAACAGAGTCATAGACAGCCCCTGCTTCTGCTGTTAGGAGTCCCATATGAAGACCAAGCTACCCAACTGTTATGCGGAGAGGCCAGTCCCATACAAGCTCTTTGGTTCGCAATTCAATCTCCATGAATCCTATGGGCCCAAGTTAGTTGACTGTGTAAGTTTTCTTGTGGGGGTCTTTATTTCTTTACTTTTTTTCTTTTTTTCTTTTTCTTCTTTCTTTCTTTCTTTCTTTCTTTCTTTCTTTCTTTCTTTCTTTCTTTCTTTTTTTTGGCTAAATGCTATAGATTCCCTTGATGGTGGTCTCAATGAAGATGAGAAAATTCAGAAATATTTAAGGGCTTTAATTCCTGATATGATGTCAAAATGAATTTATGAATACCTCTCTTGGCTGGGGAATAAAGAGAGGTGGAGGTGATAAAAACACCAAACCAAACCAAACCAAACCAAAGAACTAGAATAGCAGCCAAGAATAGCAGCATTGAAAAGAGAGGTTATACAGATTCCTTTGATTCTGCAGGAAGAAAAGGCAGTAGGGAGCACTGGTTTCTTACTTCCTCCTAAATGAGAACCCCTGTCTACAGGCTGCATCTAAAGGCCTTTATATTTTAAGGTGGAAACAAAAGCTCCTCCAATCCAGACAGTAAACTTTTTAAGTGAACAGCCCTCAGACTAGATATCTAGATTTTCATAGAAAATGGGTTGTATTTATCCCTCAGTTTCAGGTCATCTCCAAAATGATTTTAGAATTAACACTTTGGCCATATGTATTTTTAAAAAGAATAATTCGATTCAAAATTGCCAGACATTTTACATTTTCCTAAATCTGTAGATCCTAGAGTTTAGGCATCTTTCAGTGGGCTTCTATAGAACTGTACAGTCCATCTAATTAGCTCAATTTCACTCCATTTATTTATTATTCCTTTAGAAATTTCATTTCCTCATTCCATTTCTTCCCTTCAAACCTCCTCATATATCCCTTCTTGATCTTTAGTTTTAACTCATGGCCTCTGTTTTCATAAATTGTTTTTGTATGCCTTTATATTTATGTTTATATACAGATTCATACATTGTTGTGTTTGAGATGGCGACCGGAGTCCAGATAGATCACACCAGACCAAAGCAGTTTCACATGGTGGTAGAGGTTTTATTAGAAAGGAACAGGGACAAAGGAGAGAGAAAAATGAAGGAGGGGAATGGTTCACCTTTTATCTAGGCTGTGATTCTCAGGTAAGTGTGAGGACTTGGCTCCAAAAAGGTGTGCAGGGTTGTCATAGCAACGGATGTCACCTATGTGTGACATTCCTGAGTTTAGAGCTGGTTTGCCAAGCTGGCTCTGGATATCAACACACCTCCCTTTTTCTTATTATAAAGATAAGGGAAGAAATAGGGGGAAAGGGAAGCCGATGGTGTGTCTTTTAGACTGCTTCCTGCTGTCTAGGAGCATTGTCAATTTTGGGGTGTAGTTGACTTTCTCCATCGGGATACACTTGGTAGATGTTCACATCAGGCTCCCCTGTGGACAGCAGCTGGTAATCCTGTGACAGGAACTGATTAATAGTTTGGTTAGAAATTTTTTGCATTTGTTGTTGAAAGAATGTAGAAACAAGATTAATAAGTCAGGGAGCAAATAATAACACCAGGAAGATGATTAGGAAAGGCGTTACGAAAGGGAGTATCTAGTATCATATAGGGTTTTCAAAAATTTCAGAATTAGAGGCCTCATGTTCCCTGAAATTCTGAATGTCTGATTGTAGCTCCTGGATCTTATTTTTTAACTATCCCAGATTGGCTGACGTAGAAACAGCATTCTTCTTGAAGGAATAGGCCAAGACCACCTTCTTTAGCTGTTAGGACATCTAGCCCCCATTGGTTCTGAAGCACCACAGCTGCCAAAAAATCTATCTGCTTCTGGATAATAAGCATGGTTTCAAACATTTTTTGAAAATCACTTTTAAACTCTAAAGTGAATTCATCATATTGGACCATGGAAGTCGTTATTCCTGCATTTCCAGTACCAGCACATATGACTATTCCCACAGCATCCAAGAGTGGCACAACCTGAGCTGTCCTCTTACATAGGGCAGCTATCATATCTATAACTGGAATTGTCAGGGATTTGTTTCCCCGGATTACTCCTAGTTCAGGGAAAAGGAGTACTAACGTGCAAACTCCTGGACACTGGAGGGTAGGCAATGATACACCTGAGTGCCACAAAGAATTGTTTTGGACGATAGGGCATTGTGGCAGAGATGTTATATCAAGGGTTGTGATTCTATTTCAGTCTAGGGAGCTTAGCATTCCTACATAACGTGTCCTGGAGGTCTTAAAACAGTTTGCAATGCCAGAGAGAGAGAGAGAGAGCGGAAAGGTATGGAGTCATGGCAACATTGGAATCAGGGAAGCTGACAAAAAGTGAGGTAAGGTTACTTGGCAGTATCACCTAGAGGGTGTAAATACCACTTGTGAGTTAGTTCCAGGGGCTACTCATAGCCAGCAATGTTTAAAGCGACCAGGTCTGGTGACATTAAGAAGTTAGTACACTGAGGTCCACGTCAGAAGCAAAAGGCGAAATGACAAGTTTGTGCCATTTAATGCTAGGTGATGTCAAAGAGGTAAGGGCTTTGGAGGAGTATTTGATTACTTCTCCTACTTTCCTAATATCTAGAGGTTGGACACTTGAGACATATTTTCTCTGGATGTGGATAGTACTTACTCGGGACCAGAGTTGATTTTTTCGGTAGAGCTTACCAACAACTCCTGTCTCACACGTGGGATTCCATGGGTCTTATATGTAGAAAAAGAGTGTCTTGAGGTGTTGAAAGAAGTGATTGGTCCGTGATCCTAGCATATGTATCTGACAAGACCAATATGAGAAGCCCCCCATATTCGTCTGGCCATTTTCTACAATAATCTTTTGTCTGGTCAAAGAGAAAGCAGGTATAGAGATCATAATATTTAGATGGGACAACAGACACAGGGATGATAGCAATTTGGATTGGTTCCTGGTATCTGGCTATGGAGCAGTTTCCTGACCCTGTTTGGAAAGACTGTTATCTGTGGGGGTTTCTTGAACCTCAAATCTCCAGATGTAAGGGCTACCCTGGATGGAAACAAACAGCAGCAGGAAGAAGAAAAACCCATGTCTAATCCAGTGAGGTCAAGCACAGATGTTAGAGTGGAATCTCATTCTCTGGGATTGGAGACAAGGTAGATGGTCTCGATGTCTTCTGAAGCTTAACAGAGCAATCCTGTTAGGGTCGATGTGTACGAACAAGAGTCATTTTTAGGTGGAGGAATGAAAGGTTTAAGATAAGACAGGTGGACCCAATGAGAGAGTCTCTCGACTTTAGCAGCTGTAGGGGTCACGAGAATTACCTTAAAAGGGCCCTGTCATTTAGGGAAGAGGGGTGAGGGCCGATGATCTGGAGGGGATAGAAGGACCTGGTCTCCAGTGTTGACAGGCAGTGAACAAGAGACAGTGTGTGGTCGCTATGGATGGTGGTCAGCAAATCTCTATAGGAGAGAACAGAGGTGGTAAAGTAGTGGAGTGAGTAGATGGTCTGGGAGGGGAGAGCATTTAGGTGAAAGACCAAAATGCTAACATACACAGAGACATACACATAACTATACAGACATACACACACACACACACACACACACACACACACACACACACACAAAGGTGAGGAAGGTAGAGAGAGGTACAGCTTCTCTGTCATATATATAGAATATACACTACAGCACTGGACATCCTGGTCCCCTGGTTCTTAAGATCTATCTACCCCTTCTTCTGTGATGAACTCTGAGCCTTAGGTGATTGGATTTTATTGAGATGTGTCAAGTGAGGGTTGACACCCCATTGTCAGTTATGTTCTGCATTTTGAACAGTGGATATTTTTCTATAGTAGTCTCTGTCTGCTGTGAAAAGAATCTGTGTGTATGAATATGACATATTTGTGAGAAGCTAACCTTGTCATCAAGCTCGATGTTTCTTCCTATAAAATTTGGAAACAAATGCTTATCTTTTATTATTTGAGAAAAGTAAAAGTAAAAATAATTACATTTTAGTTTGAAAAATTATACTTAAAATATACTCCCAATATAAATATTTAAATATCAGATTTTGCTTATTTGATTTTCAGAATTCAGAAGTTAGGAATCATGAATTTGTTCATTGTAGACAAGCATTCTTTGACTAAGCTATACCTGCCCCCCTTATTCTACTTTTAAATATTTAAGGAGCAATTAATATACTTTATAATAACAAAAGTTATATAAATAAAAATAAAGCATTAAATTAAATTAAATCAATTATGTATAACTTCAATAATTGTTTCATGTGAGTATGAATCACTCAGTGTGGTCAAGATTAGAGAATTGAAATGTGAAAACAAAATCTCTGGAAAGATAGTATTAGTATAGGAGAAATATATTCAGAATCTAGGAACATGCATATAAGTAATGCTCAAATTATAATTGTAAACTACATTTAGAGCAGTACAACTATATGCTGATGCTTCAAGAATAACCAGTTTTCATCTTAAAATCCCAAATAAAAGTGTGTCTGACTTTCCTGAACACCTCTGATATCAGGAAAGGCAAGCATCTGATGCACTGATGGATGTCCATGCATATTGCGATGAATAACTTCCAAGTATCCATCTAGGAGTTTACTTCTAAAATACTTAACAAACATATATGAACTAATAGTTGTTTATGATTTTAGTAGATTTTTCTACCCAAGCTCTTTACAGTCATGCATTTATATTATAAATTGTTGCCATTGGACATTTTACAGATGATATAAGATAAAATTGTACAGCCCCAAGAAAGCTGAAATCATTGAGCTATTGATTCAGTGCCCCTTACTAAAATTATCAAGCTAAATATAAGGTTATCTCAGATATCAAAAGTAATGTCTTCTGTCTTTTGTCTATTAGTCTTTGTCATTATGCTTTTAATTTCAAAAGATGTTTTAAGTTAAGATTGCATATTCATTCTTGAAGTGTATATTCATCAATACTTCTTAAGTGTCAGTAAATCAAAATCTAAAGCATGAAATGTTTTGTATGTATTTTATATGTGTCTTTTCTTTGTCTTTATGTATTTATCACTTGCTTTTTTCAGTGAGCTATATTGACAAGATTCTACAGCGATGATAGATAACTCATATTGTGCATGTACATTCATATTTTATTTAATATTACAAAGAATCTTGAATGGCAAAAAGAGCCTACTTTAATGGAATATAAGATACAGATGTGTCTATTCTTCCCCCAGAGTACTTGGGAGAGACATAAGCTCATGCTATTTTGGTGTTCGCTAGTCTGGTAGATATAAGAGCTTTCCAACACATTAAAAATTCATCTCTAATGCAAGGAAGTGTCTTCAGATAAACAATAAAGTGCTTTAAAATACTAAGGGGACAGTTTGAGAATTTGCAATTTTAATCCCATTTCCAGATTCATTATTAGAAATACATGACATCATATTGTGTACCAGAATAAACTTTTACAGTGATTAAAAAAAAACAAAAATTCACATTATCAAATTATTATCTCATGTAGAAAATAATTATGTAAGCTAAGAGTCGCAGAATTACTTTAAAATGTATGTAAATTTTATATCCATGTAACTCACTAAAGTTCCATAAAAATATGCTATTGGAAATAATTGTAAAAATATGGAGAAGAAACATAAATAATTTGGACATAATTCATTGCTTAGAACAGTGGTTCTCAACTGTTGGTTTTGACCCCTTTGGGTGTCAAATGACTCTTTTACAAGGTTTGCCTAAGATCATCAGAAAACACAGATGTTTACATTACTATTCATAACAGTAACAAAGTTATAGTTGTGAAATAGCACCAAAAGAAATTTTATAATTGGAGGTCGCCACTTATGAGGAACTATATTAAAATGTTACAACATTAGGAAGGCTGAACACCACTGGCTTAGAGTATTATACCATTTACTTCCACACTTAATACCATCATATGTTCAAATTATTTTTACAGAATCAACAAATCAGGAAAGAACTTTTACATAGATTTTAAACATTGAATAAGTGGTAACTATCAATTTGGTACTAGTTAACAATTGTCTAACACATTGCTTGCCCAACTGAACACACAGGCAACCATAAATCAAGAATCAAGGCCATTACATGGTTGGAACTCATCTATTCATTATTCAGGTTTCCTCAGTTTTTGAGTAATGCTCCTCTGTTGCAGCATCTTATCCAGGATTCAAAACTACATTCAAGTTCATGTTTCCTCCGCACTCTGAATTTTTTGGTTTTCTTTTACTTTGCTTTGTATTAACAGTCCTCAGTGCTCAGAGAGCTGACCAAGTATTTTATAGAATGTCTGCCAATGGCCATATATCCAATATTTTTAACTATTTTTTTATGATATTGAATTGTAATTATGGAACATTTGGGGACCCTAAAGGTGAGATGTTATTCTTTGTCACTTTTTATTATAAATAATTATTGTAGCTATGAGTTATCATTATTGGGATGGGTTTTGAAAAATTGGTTTAAGGAAATATTCGAGAAATTTCTCTACATTAAAGCCTGAGTATTTCCCTTTTCTTATGATCCTGAATTTTCAATTGAATTTAGGTCACATATAGGAGGAATATGTTCTACTTCTTGAGGAACACAGAATAATTACAAAAAATATTTTAAATTCTCATGTCTAAGGTATTTGTCTATTGTCTCCTATCTTATTACAAAATCATTTTATATTAGAGTAATGAATATTTATTTTATGATTGGGTAATAATTCAACAGTATTTCTTCCTCAAATTGTTCATCATTGATTAATAAGAACAATTTGTTAACTCTGATCTTCTTTGTGTTCCTTCTACATTATGGTTGTTAATGTGCGATATGTCTATACCTTAAGAATCTATTTTACTAATTGCCTACCACACTCCTATCTTCTTGAACTTGTCTTAGGAGATATTGTTATTTTACATAAAAAAATGTCATGTAGCAATGCATATAGCTGGATTCAACAGCTATTATGTTTAATTAAATTTCATAAGATATTACATTTATTTTAAATAATTTTTTTTCAGTTTTTCGAGACAGGGATTCTCTGTGCAGCCCTGGCTATCCTGGAACTCACTCTGTAGACCAGGCTGGCCTCGAACTCAGAAATCTGCCTGCCTCTGCCTCCCAGGTGCTGGGATTAAAGGCGTGCGCCACCACCACCCGGCTTCATGTGGTCTGTGAATCGTATCTTGAGTATTCTGAGCTTTTGAGTTAATATCCACTTATCAGTGAGTGAATACCATGTGTGTTCTTTTGTGATTGGATTACCTCATTCAGCATGATATTTTCTAGTTCCATTGATTTGCCTAAGAATTTCATTAAGCCATTGTTTTTAATAGCTGAGTAGTATTCCATTTTGTAAAGGTACCACATTTTCTATATCCATTCCTCTGTTGAAGGACATAACGGTTCTTTCTAGCTTCTGGCTATTATAAAAAAGGCTTTTTATGAACATAGTGGAACATGTTTTCTTGTTATATGTTGGGGTATCTTTTGGGTATATGTCTATGAGTGGTACAGCTCAGTCCTCAAGTAGTAATATGTCCAATTTTCTGAGGAACCACCAGACTCAATTCTAGAGTGGTTGTACCAGCTTACATTTCCACCAACAATGGAAGAGTGTTCCTCTTTCTCTACATACTCACCAGCATCTGCTATCACCTGAGTTTTTAATCTTAGCCATTCTGACTGGTGTGATATGGAATCTCAGGGTTGTTTTGATTTGCATTTCCCTGATGACTAAGGAGGCTGAACATTTCTTTAGGTGTTTCTCAGACATTCAGTATTCCTCAGTTGAGATTTCTTTGTTTAGCTCTGTACCCCATTTTCAATAGGGTTATTTGATTTTCTGGAGACTAACTTCTTGAGTTCTTTGTATATATTGAACATTGTCCCTCTATTAGATGTAGGACTGATAAACATCTTTTTCTAAGCTGTTGGTTGCTGTTTTGTCCTATTGACAGTGTCCTTTGCGTTACAGAAGTTTTGCAATTTTATGAAGTCCCATTTGTCTATTTTTCATCTTAGAGCATACACTTTTAGAGTTCATGCTTACACTAGCATAATAAAATTGAATTAACCAATAAACTCAATAATTCACTAAGGTTACTATTTTCTGTAATTGATATAATTTTAAATAAATAAATTGGAAGAAATCCATAACAAGATTTTGATGTTAAAGATTTTTCCCTTGTTAAAAGCAAATGCAATGTCAGCTTAAATGAATAAAATTGGATAACAAATAAAATCAAATGATAAAACTATAGTCTACAGAATAGATAGTAAAATCATGGCTTTCTCCCAGACAATCTAACAAGTTGACTTTATAGGCGTGTTTGATGAGTTTACTTGAAAGAATTTTGAGTATTATTTGCAAATATAAAAAACATACATTGTTCATATTATATTCAAAACATTTCACAAAACATACCAACAATTTTCAGTTTCTATTATTATCTTAAAACTTTGAAAAATCTATGAACATAAGCATACTCCCTGCATATCAACTAGTTTTCTCAGTATATTTCTCTCATGGCCTTAGATCTAAATTTATATTTTTCTGCCTTTTGGTGTCAGCAATTTCTCAAGTGTGTTTATGGAAATGAGCTAGTAGTAGATTGGTAAAACGAGTACCCTGTGCTCCTCACTGAAGATTTCTCTATTTGGCTTTGCATAAATTAGAACCTTTATAGTAAAGATATAAAGAAAATGCATACTATTCTAAGTTGATTATGTAATGGATCTATGTTTTGGGGTGTGTGTGTGTGTGTGTTTGTGTGTGTGTGTAGGAATTTTACACAAGGTAAAGTCATCTAGGAACTGGGATTATAAACCGAGGAATTGCCTGTATCAGATTAGCCTGTAGGCAATTAGGCTAGTGTGAGGGATATTTTTTTTGTTTTTGAGTAATGGTTGATGTGGGAGGTCCAGCTCACTGTGGGCAGCTCCACCCCTAAGCAGATGGTCATAGATTATACATGAAAGTAGACAGAGTAAATTTGTAAGAAACCTTCCTCTATGGCCTCTGTTTCGGTTCCTGTCTTCAG
Source organism: Grammomys surdaster (assembly GCF_004785775.1). NCBI lineage: Eukaryota > Metazoa > Chordata > Mammalia > Rodentia > Muridae > Grammomys > Grammomys surdaster. Next base: position 3,773,648 of record NW_021604578.1, read on the forward strand.
ATTCCTGCCCTCAAGGACTGTAAGGTGAAATAATTCCTCTCTTCCCAAGTTGCTTGTGGTCACAGGATTTATCATAGCAATATAAAAGTGAGACAATCAGCCAAAATATTTTAGATAACTACATTTAGATTACTCCATTTTTAGTTCTTGTTTATATTATATCTGTAAAATATTTTCTAAATATAGATTGTTATTTTATTTTCTAGTATATCTAAATACACAGTTAAATACTTCAATTCAAAAATTTTATATTAGTTTTTATATATCTTTAAAGAACATTCAGAAAATGTGGCATTATTTAACATAGCTGATAGGTCTACCTTTTGTTACATTTTAAAATAAATTATTTGGAAAAATACTGTAGTAAGCTACACAATAAAAAATAATATTAGATTTTACCTTTTCAATTTTCATAGGTGTTTAGAGGTCAAATTGTGTTTAAAATAAACTAGACTACCAGAAACACCTACTAAAACAACAATTATCAACTAAATTGTCTTTCCTCAATAAGGATTACATAATTATGATTTGGTATAAATTCCAGGGAAGATTCTTATCGGCAGTCATTTTAAATCCATTGTTTCTTTTTTCCCATAATTTTAGTAGTTGTGCCAAAAGGTAGCACGTCTTCTCAAATCCATCTGAAACTGAAACGATGCTACATTGCAATATGCAACATATATCTTGTTATTCATTGTAGTCCTTTGAATGTGATTGGCCCATGGACAGTGGCACTATTAGGAGGTATGGCCTTGTTGGAATAGGTGTGGCCTTGATGACGGAAGTGTGTTACTGTATAGAGATGCTTTAAGATCTCCTCCTATGCTTATCCCCACCCCCAACCCCCACACAGTGCAGATGAAAACGTCCTCCTTGCCGCCTTTGGAAGGCAGACTCCTCTACTGCCTGTGGATCAAGATGTAGAATTCTCTGCTCCCACAGTTCCTCATCAAATTCTTCCTCCCCCTTGACTCTGTAAAGGTCCTCCCCATAGCACTACCATCACCAGGCATCCTCCTTCCCTGGGGACTCAAGTCTCTGGAGGATTAAGTTCATCTTCCACTAAGGCAAGACCAGGTAGTCCTTTGCTACATATATACTAGGGGCATTCAACTGGGTATTGTATGCTCCTGGTTGGTGACTCAATCTCTGGGAACTTCCTGCAGTCCAAGTTAGTTGAGACTGCTGGTCTTCCTATGGAGTTTCCCTCCCCTTCAGCTTCTTCAATCCATCCCCTGAATCAACCACAGAGGTCCCTGACTTCAGTCCAATGGCTGGGTGTAAGTGTCTGCTTCTGTCTCAGTCAGCTGCTTGTTGGGCCTCAGAGAGGACAGCCATTTTAGGCTTCTATCTGTAAGCACATCATAACATCAGTAATCGTGTCAGGCCTTGGTGCCTGCTCACTCCCTCCTCCCAGCCTTGAGATAGATCCCAAGTTGTCCCTGTCACTAGAGCACCTTTCCTTCAGACTCTTCTCCATTTTTGTCCCTGCAGTTCTTTTAGACAGGAACAATTCTGGGTCAGAAATTTTGACTGCAGGTTGGTTACCTCATTCCTCCATTTGATGCCCTGTCTATCTACTGGAGGTAGACTCTACAAGTTCCCTCTCCCCACAGCTGGGCATTTTGGCTAAGGTCACACCCAGTGAATCCTGAGAGTCTCTCACCTCCTAGGTCTTTAGGACTTCCTAGAGGGTCCCCCCACCTCCCACCCTAGAGGCTGAATACTTCCATTCATTCTCCTGGCCTTTTTATGATGAAATGATGTTCATGATTTTGGAAAGCAGGCATAAAAAGTTTCTCATATCAAAAAACATCAAAACATATTATATGAAACAAACTACAACATTTTGTCATGATGATATTTTCTGTTACTAAAAATTTTAAACAACAGTTGACATGCTGCTGTGAATGAGGCAATTTTTTTTTCTTTTTTAAAATTTTTTATTGAATATTTTATTTATTAACAATACGGATGTCATCCCCTTTCTCCATTTCTCCTCCCTAGAATCCCCCATTCCATCCCCCTCCTCCTTTTTGCTTTTATACCATTTTAATTACATGCAAGTATTAAGGTCAGTTTGAGGTTGAGGGTCTAGCAATATAATAGATGCAAATAGTCAAGGAACAAGCAAGGCATTAAACCTAATTACATGAACACTCCTGTGATCACTGTTTCTAAGGGCTTATCAGGATGACCAAAGTATCTGAGCCTACTTCCCTGTCTTAGAGGACTTTACTCCTACAACTACAAAATCAATGGTGTCTGAGAGAGGAAGAAACTGTTCTTCATATACTTGCCCCTTAGTGGTAGGTAATCCAATCCCAAGATATCAGACTTAAATACATATGAGTAACACTAAGTGGGCTCAGAATTTGTATTTATAATCTTATATACATAAATGTATATGTAACATTTATAATTAAAGAATAGGAAGCCATGAATTTCAGAAGGAATGGGAGAAGCACAGAAGGATTAGAAGGGAGTTTGATAATAACAAAAATACAATATTCATATATGAAATTATCAAAACATCTTAAGTCTCTCTCTTTCTTTAAGTCTTCTGTTTCTTCCCTTCTTCCTTCCCTTCCTACTTCCATCCTTCCCTCCCTCAGTGTATGTATGTGTGTGTATGTGTGTGTGTGCACATGTGTGCTCATGTGTGTTTGTGTCTGTACTATCATGCGCAGGTGGAGGCCAAAGTATGGCTTACTGGATTTATGTCTCTTTCCACCATTTGGAACCGGGAGATGGCTTATGTTGTGGACTTTAGAGTCAATCATTTTAACCAGTTTAATTGTATTTTATTAAAACAATACTTTATGTTTAAATCTTATGTGGAAACCCTATGTCCTATAAGTATTGTTCTAGAGGCACAAGTAACTCATACATATGGCAAGATAATTTTCAGCAATAAATAGAAGAAAATTAAGGAACTATATATCATAAATTGGTTACATTTTCAAGTAAATAAATTGAGGGCCCCTTAAAAGAGTGCAAATTTTATTCAGAATGAGATGCACATGAAATTAATTCTTAAATTGAACAATATTACTCACATATTTCCCAATCTTTGATGCTATTTTAAGAGGGTTAAAGATCAGGGTTAGAGATCAGTCATACTTACCTTGTTTAATCAAAACAAATATACTAGTACAATAATTTTGCTAACCAAGAAAACTAAAGGATAAACATTATGGTAAGTTAATTTGATGAAAATACAAATTCATTAAGAGAAATCACATTGTGCCCTGGAGTAATGGTACCCTGTATTAAAGTCCAACAATAAGATGTAAACTGTGTGTGAAAAGTAGCCCAGACACATACTCTAAGGTCCTTCAGACAAAATATTTTCTATTAAATGTAAAATTATATGTGAGTACTTGGAAGTAAAACTAAGTGTGATAAAAAATACATAAACTAGTAAGAAAATGTCTTAGTTAGGCTTTTATTGTTGTTAAGAGATGCCATGACCATGGCAACTCTTATTAAAAAACAAACAAACCAAAAACATCTAATTAAGGCTTGCTTACAGATTCAGAGGCTTATTATCTTCTCATCATGGCATGCAACATGACTGCATGCAGACTGACATGCCTCTGGAGAAGGTGCTGAGAGTTCTACATTATGATCCACAGGCAGCAGAAGGAAACTGTAAGTAGCTTGAGCACCAGAGAACTCCAAGCCTGCCCCCACAGTGACACTCTTCTTGCAACAAGACCACACCTATTCCAACAAGGCCACACCTCCTAACCATGCCATTTCCTGTGTACCAAGCATTCAAACACCTATGTCTTTGGGAGTCATTTCTATTCAAACTATTTCAGAGCTCCTACTACATTTCAACAGCAGTGGAAATTTATGTCCAGCAAAGTGGGGAAGTGTCTCATCTCATGTATTGTTCAAATTTTCAATACCTCTTCTCAAATTACCTTGCTCCTTCTTAAAGTACATGAATATATTTTCTGGAAGTAAACTTTACCCTGGATACATTAGTAAAAGGAGAAAACAAAATCATAAATTGTAGAGGATGTTCACCAAAAATTGGTTAATCCAAACTCAAATATGCATGTTATGGTCACTAGCAAACATACCTATAGGAGCCAAAATATCAACTGAGTTAAATATTTTAGAAAATAAGAAAGAAAAATTGTAGAATGAGTCCCAGAGAACGTTTTTAAACACTGTGGAAAAATTCTTACAGTTCATATAATCTGAACATTAAGTTAAAATAAATATAAAGAATGGAAGGACAGTCTATTCTAAATGCTATCAAAATTAATTCTAGTTGCACACATCTTTGCCTCAAAGCAAAACACCTTGTATTGTGTGCCTCGCACACGCTGTCACACCATTTCTTTCTCTGCATCAATGTACTAGGCGACATCAAAGGGCCATACAAGTTGAGAATCAATATCTTAATGCCAGCAGCAGCTGCAAAGCTGTGACCTAGATTGTGATTTCTGTTGATCAGGTTACAGAGTCTCCATGCAAACCCTCTAAGAGTACCAGCAAGCGGACCCAGAAACCACTTGGCAAAGCCTTTCTTTTAGCTCTTGCTATTGGGCATATTTCACTTTTATCTCACAATGGGAGTGGGATGGTTAAAGAAACAGAGGTGAAAAAAAAAGGAAAAAGCCATAGGAAAGGATTTCTGTGTAGTTCCTTAAATGTCACTATTTCAAAACAACAGTGGTTATAGTATTGTACCACTGAGGGTCTGGAGCTATACAGAAGATGAGAGGTGTAATAGGGCACCATCTGGTTTGTTTAGGCTGTGTACTTGGTATCTACCAACTCGCCAGACATAGAGAATATCAAGACAATAGACGGAAAAGAGTGAGAGATATTGTCACAAACTCAAATGATTGTTATCTGTTTCAGCTCCAGCCAGTAATGGATGTAATTTTACTGTTTAATCTGATCAATTCTGTACACTAAAGGGCATTGTCATTTTTGACAATGATGCTTCATACCTTATTTTAATTTTAAGATTAGAATAGACTATTCTAAGATACTATGTTGTTTCACCACAATAGAAATTATAAGAAATGTACTGATTAAATGGTTTAAATACCTTATCCATTGTGTCAATGTAAGTGAAAAGGTTTGAATATCAACCTGCTAGTGTGTCAACATTTTAACTTCCCTGTGCTGATTTTATCTGCTGGATCTGGGATCTGAGGGCATAAAAGAATGGGGTGGGCAACCTTACTTCAGTTGCAGTGTACTTTTATACACAAATGTAACAAAGAAAGCAATGATCCGAAGAAGGTTCTTTGAGTTTAGAAAAACATGGTCAGAAAAAACGTTAAACAAATGTCAGTAAGCATATACTAAATATTAGCAGAGTACTCCTTTCCCAGAACTTTCTCACTGAAAAGCAAGTTTAACAAAATTACCAGGCATGTACTATAGATTTTATATGGAAAAGCACAAAAGCAAGGCAGAAAGCTATATTCATATTCAAGGTACACTGACCAGATTGGGTTCTATAGCTATGAACTGATATCCAACAAGAATAAACATGTATTATAAATTGAGTGTAAATCTTTGTCACAGGAGGCATTAATCATACACAAGGTGACAAAATACACCTGAGGTAGAAGGTCCTCTGCTTTTGTTCACTGGAATCTCCTTTACAGTTCCCCAAGGCATTGTTCACCGTGCCTCATTCTTTTGACCATGTTCTGACACTACTGAATCACATGTCATACAAAATAAATAGAAGTATTCTTTAAGTAAAGAAAACACAAATTTAATAACTGAGATTAAATCTCAGAAAAGCTCATTGGATATATCATTTGAAACATAAAATAACAGTCTGGGAATTTGTTAAAAGAGATCGTAAGTTTTAATTATTACCATGAAAATGAGATATTGCTACTCAGATAGATATAGATGCACATACTAACATAAAGAGCATAAGAGAAATTGCTTATTGTTTTCTTTTCATTTTGAAATACTGAATTTTACCTGTATATATTATGAAATGTCTATATTCTTTAAAAAGTAAATACAAACTGAAACAGAAGTAGCCCAATTGAGTTACGAATGGCCATGTGTGTGTAATGTGCGTGGGGGGGTGGGTGGGGGTGGGTGTGTTTTATTATTTTGGATGACAATTACTACATATAGTTGTGAAACTCTCACTTCTTTAAGTTGCTTTCATCATGTACATTTTTTCTTAGCATTAGGAAGAATAATATTCAATCATTACTAGATGATTAATGATAAAATTCTGGGGAAATCAAGTTAATGGAGCTCAAAAGCACTGGTCACATAATATCTGCACTCAGGAATCACAGTGATGAATATTGCCACTCTTTCTTTTTCTCTCTTTTGTTTTAGTCCAGTATCCAACCCATGAAATAGTGTGGTTCTTCTATCCCCATCTATCTGATCAAGAAAAATCCTCATATACGTATCCAAAGGCTAACCAAATCTAGACAATCCCTCACAGGTATGCCCAACGGATACTTCTCTAGGTAACTCTACGTTATATCAAGCTGACATTGTATACCAGAATAGGTTGACACTATATTTTTTTCTTTAAATCATATTTTTTCTCAAATTGTAATTAATTCACACAGGGGTTATAAACACAGAAAGGCAGGATGTGGGGAAGGGAATGACACTGGAGTGTGGGTGTTCAGGGGGAATACAGATATCTTCAGAACCGGGTATCGGCTAGGTGAAGGTTCAGGGGACAAGTCACTATGACTCTGCCTATGACTCGCTTGTCCTTATCTAAGTTGGTATTGTCTGCCAAAGCTACCTATTTACAAGGTCTATGACTACTCAGGCTTATAAATTTCCACAAAAGCTGCCTGTTGACATTAGCTTATAGCCATCTGTTTCAATGTTTTTCCACTGAGACCCAAGACTTGGTGTTATTTATCTGATACTTGGACAATTTCAAATTGCTATGAGTGTTTTCTTTATAAACAGTTGTCTGAGTAGTGTGAATCATCAATAATTGCTTCAAATGTGAACCCTTCTTCTGTCTTCTACTAACATTGTAAACCATTCAAAACAAACTTCTTTCAACGTGTGTTTATTTCTCTTTCAGCATTAATGCCTACACATCCTTAAACTTGTTTCTAGACACTAATATTCTCTTCCCTCTCTATACATTCATAGCTTATTATTATTTCCTGATTTTTTCTAAACCTACCAGTATGGAAGTTATTCTGTATGCAGTGCTTGGATCTATTTTATTCTCTATGTATCTGTTACTTTATGTAGCCTTTTGAGTGTGTCCATCCTATATGTATATCATTATAAAGCTAAGACTTATCCTTCAAATTTAAATATATGATCTAACCTAGTGGTACTCAACCTTCCTAATGATGCAACCCTTTAAAATAGTTCAGCGTGTTTTGGTGACTCAACCATAAAATTATTTCATTATTACATTATAACTTCAATAATGCTACTGTTATGAATCAAAATGTAAAAACTGATAGGCAGGGTAGATGATATGTGGTTTCTTGTTGACATTCATAAATTAAAATTTAAAACAAATGAAAAGAATCAAAATAATCATGCTGTCCTTCTATTAGAGTTAATATTTTCTTTAACCTCATCACTTATCCCTGAAAATACAAGTAACTAAGCTCAGCTATGAATACCAAAATAGTTATCACACCAGCTTTCTCTGGTATCCATTAAAAATATTATCGACAATGGCTACTGAAATAGTGCTTGAATTCTTTTGTTATTTCTTCAATTGATGAAAAAATATTGGACTTCAATTGCTATATACAATTCTCCAATGAGTAAAAGTGAATAATCTCCTTGATTTTAAGTGCCCCATGTTACTCAAGTACCCTCAGCTCTGACCTAAAGAATTTTGTTTGTTTATTCTTTATTGTGTGCATTAAGTGTGGTACATATATCATTCATTCACTTCTCAACCTTGCTCTATATAATCATTTTATTAAAGATATGGGAGATAATGCTTCCTCATCTATATTTTCCTGCTAGAATGTGAGATACTGAAAATTCTTCTCTATATATTAAAGAACTCTTAATAGTAATTTTTGTCTAATGGTAAGAATTATGTCAGAAAATATACCAAGGTAACAAATGTGTTATGCACAATTTATGCTATTCCAGAAATGCAATTAATGCTTTTTATTGTCTTATAAATGAAAAGAAATTGGACAATTTCTATTTTGCTAAAACTAGAATATAAACAATTGAGAATAGGAATATTGATCTTCAATGTCCATGTAAAGGCACTTCTTTTTATTTACTTTTTATATTTGTCCTTCTAAATAACCAGATATTAACACTAGAACTAAGAACATATGAAATTTATTTGTAAGGGAAAGTGTATTTTAAATGGTAGCAGGAAAATGAGCAGTAGCTGGTAAGAGCCACGGAAGAATTGACCTGAATAGAATTGACTAATAGAAATCGATACACCCCAGAGAGACTGAAGAGTAGACTCTGGAGTCAAAGAGTTCAGTATGGAACACAGCTTAAAGTCAATTATCACAATCACGTACAAATAGTTTCCTAATGAGTCTCTCATAAAATAGAAACTAATATGTCTATCTAATTAATATAATATTATTTATGTCTTGGCGATAGTTTAGTGTGTAAGAGGATTTGCTTTTAAAGTGTAAGAATCCGAGTTTGAATCAACACTTAACACATTAAAAAGCCAGGCAGAGCATTTATATTGTTTTGAGAGTCACTTGGGCTACTCTGAAAAACCATTTGAAAGTTTATGTGTGTGTGTGTGTGTGTGTGTGTGTGTGTGTGTGTGTACTGTTCATAACCCTTTGATCCCTCTCAGAAGTTGAGGGTTTTTATAGCTATACACCACACACTCTGGGCACAAGACTTAGATAATTAAGCCTCTTTCCTACCATCCAGCTTTTATGGTTCTAAAAAATGCTATGCAAGGTGCTAGGAGAAGGAAGCAAATGTACAACCCGATCCAGGTAGAATCTCTATGACCTAAAACAATTATCATCATAGAAAGAAATGAATAAAGGTACATTAAGTGACACTCACATTTAAGGTCTATTCAATAGGTGGGAAATTATGCCTAATATTGGAAACCTAGCCAGCTTCCCAGGTCTAGAGAAGTCAGTGACCTTTGAAAAGAGTCTACAGCTGCCACTCTGCTAAATGAGTATAATTTCTTACTACATTGTAAATCTTATACTTTTATCTAAGTGTAGCTAGCACTGCTCATCAAAGATGTGTTCTTTACAGTAAATGGAGATCATCATAGAAAACCATAAGTGAGGCTGAATGACTCTTTGGAGCCTGGCTATACTATAGTTCTGAGTCTATGCTTTCTTGCTATGGAAAAATCTTAGAGAAGGGTTGAAAAGATTGTAAGAGCCAGAATACCAGAAAGTCTGTTGTGTCACAGTTTCCCATAGAAATGACTGCATAAACAAGACTGCATAAACAAGACTGTTTCAATGGCAATATCAATGGACATGTTAATGTGGAACACATACAGTTTCACAGAATCCTACCTCTAGGCAAAGAACTAAAGGCAACTGAATGATTTCTGGGAGAGGACAAATTAACCTGTCTCAGGCTCAGGGATGAGTCTCTTTATTGTTTGTCCATTGTATCATGAGCAGCTCTGAAACTATATACATACACCAAAATGAGACTCAGTAAGTTGTGTGTGCTTGTATTTTACAAATATGGAAATTATATACATAAATATACACACATATACATCATATGCATACACATACATATATATGATATCAACTTAAAAGTGGAAGAGACATGGTAGAGTTTTAGAGGTGAATAGCTGAGAGGGACTGGGGATGAAATTGAGGAGGGAAATGATACGATTCTATTTCAATTGGAATCATATTTACAATACTTTTTAAAAGCCATAAATGGCTGTACACACCTGTGACATCATCACTGGGGCACTGAGATAGGCAGGTCCTGAGAAAGTAGATTCCTGCCAGCCTAGTTAAAACTCTAACCTTTGAGATGAGAGACAATCTCAAGGCAATAAGATAGAAAGCAATAGAGGAAGAGTCTTTTTTTTTTTTAAATCACTTAACATCCCACTCTCTGTCTACCTCATGAACGTCCTACCCACAGTCATTCCTCCACCCCTCCCCTTCTCCTCTGAAAGACTGGGGACCCCTGGGCCTTCCTCAACCCTGGTATATCAAGTCTCTGTAGGGTAGAGGAGGATTCTTACTAATTAGTCACACGTGCACTGGCTCACATATTCACAGACTCTCATACAAACATGATGCAATCAACACCCACTACACACAACATTGTCTCATATTTTCTTAAGATCATTTAATATTTAGAGCTATTGTCAAATTGCATGTGTATGAGTGATGGCAAGTGAGTCTCCTCAGCATTTTACAAGTTCTTAAAGATGTGCTTTGACTTCACCACTACGCTGGAAATAGTGTTATTGATGAAAGGACAACTTGAGATATTTAGTTACCTCTCTTACACAGAATGTATTTGGTTATATAGTTCAATATCTATTTGAAAATACCACAGTGTCACATTTTCTCAATTAACTTAAGGAATCTTCACTCATAGTAGTGTTTAAGGCTAGGCTAATTTGAAGCCTTTGACAAGTACTTCTTAAGCTTGATCCTTCAGATAAGCTAGATGCCCAAGGAATAGCTCAGCTGAAGTGTCTCCATTGCGCTGACTGGAACATATGAAAATTCTAATTAGTGAAAGTTGTGCAGTGGATAACTACTATGCATTCTAAATTATATTTATCCATTACAACTTTGTCATCAAATATTGGATATGGCCTATAGTTAACGTCACTGTAAATTTGCATTTCAACTGGAGAAAAAGACACCTTCTTTTTGTCTTCGCTGATTAACATTTTCAAGCTCTGTAATTTTCTTGCTGCTCACAGAAACAAAGCCAGCCAAGCTCGTACAGAAGGCCTATTCTCCAAGATATAAATATTTGCTATTCAGAAAATCTCAATGAGGGTTTAGTTATTTTAAACTAAAGAAAGAAAATTGCTAGTAATGATTGGTTTCAGCTAACGAAATGCTTTTATGCAAATATGTGAACCCTAAATATGACCTGGAAACAAAAGACTGCTTAACAGTTACTATTAAGCAATACATTAGTAGATCAATTAAACAGAACTTCTTTCTAATGAGTATGTGGTGCAGGGGTTGCCATAGAAACATGGAAAGGAAAAGCCCTTGAATGCTAATTTATCATTCTAAGACTGTAAAATACTGAAGATCTGTTGCTGGCTGGCTTACCGAAGTTGAAATAGGTCACTTTTGAGGAATGAACATATTTTGTCATAAGTGAGCTTTGTAAAGATAATCTATTAGATTCTAGCTCCCAAGCATTCTAGGATATGCATATAGCACCTGCCTAGGTTAGCTTTTCAGTCCAGAATTGGTCTATGAAAAAGACCTATCATATTTAATTTTTAGGTTACGGGAAGAGAATATATCACAAAATTAATGTCATGTACTCAAGTATCTATTTCACTGTGTGAACATTTTGTGTATATCCAAACTGAGCATGGATTTTGCTATATGCTGAATGTATTATGCAGGGAAGGACATGGGCATGATTGGTTTTATAAAGAAGTGATATAACATGGAACCAAGGACAGTTTTGCCCAATGCCACAGGGATCATTTGAGGATAAATTGTCCTTAAGAGACTGACTATCAAGAAAAAAATGGAACCTTAATAAACCCACTGAAAAGTTACTGAGTGCACATTGGCCCAGGAAGAGATCAGACTTCAGACAAAGCAGCTGCCACTAAGACCATAAATTCATTCTGGTTTAATGGAGTATTGAAAGGGAATTGGGAGTGACTCTTTATATATGCCATCACATGCTTAAATCTCATAAGAATTATAAATCCATACATCTTTCCTTATGTAACAGTGAAAATTGAAATAGAGAAACATTAGGAAACATTTCCAAATATCATGCACCACAATAACAAAAGCATTTTATGCAGATATAGAAAAGATTGCTACAATCAGAGGTATACGCAACTGTTTTGTTTTCAGGTAAGTGAGATTACAATGGGGCTCCATATTCTGATTCATTGGATTATGTACTATTTTTATGCAGAGTTATGTTGATTGGGTAGCTATAGCTGTGTAGCATATTTTGAAGTCATTTATTCTAATATCCCTAGCTTTGCCTTTTTGTTCAAGATTAATAAAGTCTATTATGTTACCAGGAGACTATGTTTTCTGTTTTAGTAAAGCATGATGTAGCTATTTTGATAAGCATTACATTAAAATTAATATCCCTTTGAGTACTATAAACATTTTAAAAATACTGCTCACAATGCATGGACATGAGACATCTTTCTTTTATTGTGTCACTGATAAGTTTTCACTAGTGTGTTGTATGGCTTTACTCACATGCCAAAGCAAAAACCAGAAGAGTGTGTGGCAGACATTAGGACTCAGTAACAGAAAACAATGAAGAAAGATCAGTCGATATCTGAGGAGTCATATTGAACTACATGTAGTAGGCTATGATAATTCATTAAACAGATGACTGATGTAATAATAATACTGTGCATCACTACATAAAATAGCCTGAAGGGAGGGTTTTTAATGTCTCTATTTAGAGTATTTGATTAGAAGCACAAATATCCAATATTTTTATTTTCAAAAGATGACACCTTAGCCTATAAAGCTTTCCAGTGACGCTTTAATCAAAGCAAGACTCCAAAGTAAAACTAGCAGTTGGCCTTGTGAGAAACCCATATACACACTCATCACTGTAGTATATTCCAATATATATGTTTACAATATAACTTTTTATAATATCAAATTATTAAATGGAATTACCCTATGCCCTACCTTGCTTTCTTTTGCTGTGATCAATACCATGGCCAAATGCAACATGGAGAGGAAATGGATTGTTTTATCTTACACTTTATAATCCATCATGAAGGAAACCCAGAGTTAGGAGACCAAAGCAGGAAGCTGGAGTCAGGAAATTATGTAGAGAGAATGGAAGAGTACTTCTTGCCTCCATGTCTTGCCTCCATGTCTTGATCAACCTGATTTTTTTTGTACTACCCTTGGTTATATGACCATCTTTTTAGAAGTAGCACTATCCCCAGCAGGTGGTTCATCTCTCATTAATCATTAATCAACAAAACAAAATAAAAAGCCCTTAAGATTAGCCTATAGACCAGATTGATGGAAGCTCTTGATTAAGGTTTCAAGATAAAACTAGCTGTGTCAAGCTGGCCAAAATAAATAAATAAATAAATAAACCAAACCAAACAAAACAAAACAAAACAAAAAAAAAAAACACAAAAAACAAAATACTAAGCAACACACCCTATAACAAATAGGCAATACCCCAATAGATACCACATTCTTCTGTGGGTCTCTCTTCTCCTGAGTGTGGCTGTGGGAGTTATCTGATACCAGCCTGTGAGTATAAAGAGAAGAGGAAAAGCAGTGAGCAGGGGTCAGCCAGCTCTGAGTATGATAGAAGGACTTCTAGAAACCACTGAAGTAAGACAACTTTATTTTATTGTTCCAGGAATAGGGTGCATAATGGATTTGAGGGGTACAGGTGGAAAGGGCAAATTGGTCATAACAGTACCTAATTATCATGCAGGAGGGAAGCCAGAGAGGGACTTATGTGCTGAGTTATGCAGCCTTGCAGAGAACTCTGCACAAGGTCATTTTTCAGACAAGGCCAGACACCTGTGCCCAGGGACACTTTCCAGACAAGGTCAGGCAGAGAAAGGGAATCCCTGCTGAGAAATGGAGTCCTTCATTGTGCACTGAGCTCAGACAGCCATTTAGACACGGAGGACTTTGACCTTAATAGCAGGGTTCCCCAATATGCTACCAAGTGAAAACCCTAGTACCAAGAATGGGCTACATCCACAGATACTCATACACACACACACACACACAGAGGAAAAAAAAACAACAACAACTAAACAAATCAGTCCATTGCTACTAACTACTCACCAGAACTTGATGGTAACACCAATTGATTAAGATACCATATACTTATACCATAGAACTTGGAAAACTAGCTGGTACTCGTTGGATGCTTCACATTTACTGGCTAGGGTTCCTAGTGTTGGAAAGCACAGTGGCCGGAACCAGAGATAATAAAGGAACTATCAATCTCATTCAGCAAGGTACAATAACTAGTTTCCCGGTAATGTCATGAGAGTAACCAACTACTCTTTGATTGGATTTAAACTATTTAATAGAACCCATACTTTGCTCTGTCAATGAGGCCAGTAATCTGGAACTAGATAGGTAATGGGTCCCAGAGGAAAACCTACTAGTATTATTCTGTTAAGTGGACACAACAAATAAACAGCCCCTAATGACTTCTTGTTGTACTCATAGATCATTGAATTGGCAGCCCTCATCAGAGAACCCTCTTCTTGCAGTAGACAGTAATAAAACAGAGACCTATACCCGGTCAATGTACAGACAATGAGACATTGCACAGTACTTCTGACCTAAATGCAGTTGTGTACATGGCAGCCCTATCCTTAAGGTTCAGGGACATATGCAAATGATGTAGAAGAAAGATTTTAAAAGTCAAAGATTGTGGATGATCTCAAGGAAAACATATTTTCCAGACTCATCTGAAAGTACAGAGATTGTAACCACATATAAATGACTTATACGAGTTCAATCTAGAAAAAATTCCAAATACAGAGGAGGGAAACTGGCATTGATTTCCTTCCCTGACAAAGAAGCAATTCGTAACTGATAGCTTCTGGAAGAGGGAAATCAGTTTTATTTAATAAAGTGATACTGAGTATATCATGCACACTCCAGATCAGGCCTCATGCTTCTGAGTATTTAGCCAACACAAATTGGATTCTGCGTTTGTTTATTTTTTTATTGTTTTGTTTTGTTTTTAATGAACAATAGAACATCAAATTGTGGAGGTAGGAAGAATCTGGAAGGAGTCATGACTGGGGAAAGTATATGATCATAAGAAACTGTATGAAATGCTAAAAGAATAATTTAAAACCTTATTAAGAAGGAAAACATGAGAGGCAGGCGGATTTCTGAGTTCGAGGCTAGCCTGGTCTACAGAATGAGTTCCAGGACAGCCTGGGCTATAAAGAGAAACCCTGTCTCAAAAAACCAAAAAAAAAAGAAAGAAAGAAAGAAAGAAAGAAAGAAAGAAAGAAAGAAAGAAAGAAAGAAAGAAAGAAAGCAAGCAAGCATGGTAGACAAGGAGAATGGTGCAAGCATTTATATTAAAGGATAAATGAAGAGAACTCAGTTACTGTGGTAAAGGAATTTTGCCTGTGAGTCAAGAGTACAGAAAAGATTGGCTCCCTTCTGACGAAATAGACCTTTTAGATGGTATAGGCAAGGAATGTAATATTTGTAAGAGCGCACAAAAATATACAGTACTTTCAATATAATACAGAGTGGTATCTGTTAGCATTCTGTCTAAGCTCCACCCCAGTTACCTGGCAGCAGCCAGGTATGCTTGACTCATTACAAAAGGGGCTGCTTGCCCCCTCCTTTCTCTCTTGCTCTCTTGATTTCTCTTGCTCTTGCTTTCCCTTCCCCACTCCCCATTCCCTTCCCCCCCTTTCTCTCCAGGTGCTCATGGCCAGCCTCTACTCCTCTACTGTGTGGCTGGTCCTCAGGGAGAAGGGATGCCTCAACATGAGCCTGCTAAGGCAGCCCTTTACCCCATACCTGACTATACCTCCATAGAACATATCACTCCTCTTTTTATCTGTTTATCTATAAACACATCGGTATCAATTACTTTATGATTCACTTCTATTAAAAACAAAAGCCTGTCATTGTAACCTTTCACCAGGGAGCCTCACTTGTACCTGGAAGTGTAAAGAACAGAAACTACTGGCAATGATTCTAGGAAGTAGTTAACTACATACCTTGTGCAGAAGCTTTTTACTTTTAAGGATTAAATGCCTGAGGGCATTAACACCAAAATTAACAGCATAAGCATGCAGACCCGTTTAAACAGTGATTGTCAGAGAACAAAAGCCTGCGTATGATGCAACAATAATAAAAATTGAATCATTTAGTCTGATTATTGTCAAAGAGAGAGGTGATAACATACCTCAAAAGAGCAATTAAGTTTTATGTATGCTTGACAACAGCTAAGTAAACAATTATAAACTTGTGAGTTGTAAGAAGATATGTCAATTGCTTGAAAAACCTTAATTTGGGAATAATTTTTTTTAATTTTTGAGATTATAATTACATAATGTATTCCTTCTCTTTCCTCCCTCTCAGCCCTCCCATATACCCCTCATTACTGGCTTTCAAATTCATATCTTCTTTTTTTATTAATTATTCTTGTACATATACATACACACACACACACACACACATATATATATATACATATATAGAGATATATATATTCATAAATATTATCTGCTCATTCTATTTAATGTTTTTATGTTTTCAGGTGACCATTTGGTATGCTCTTCCCTGGGTAAGATTATTTACCCACTTTCAGCATTCTTTAGATGCCTATAGTTCCTCATATGGGATTGAGACCTCATTCTCTTTCCTTATCCACTAAGGCGTGTCCATTGTTGTTGAGATTGAAAACTTAATTACTTTTAAAACCTTTTCTCTGAGTTGTGATCTTTTCAGACACCAGTTTTACAAAATAAGTAAAGCTCAAAATGCATTGTACTCTGCTTCTTTGCTTGCCTTCACCTTGCCAATTGACTTCAGCAGATGTTATCTAAGCAATTAGTCTTGGGGTCCAGGAGTCACCTCACAAACTTACATGAACACTGATCTCTGTCCGGTTGGATAGTTTATTGAGCATTCGCCCAGGCCTGACCTATCAAAGCCACGGTTCAAGCTCTAGACCTGAACTGTGACACTGAGTTAAGAACCTACAGTGTTTTGAATCTAAAACCCACAAACATCTGTGTTAAGTTTTCCCACCAATCAGGATGTAGGGATACGTGATTTCCTTAGGAACATGCCTTTGTCATTGGTTGGGGTATTCAAGTGTGGCAGAGGACTTAGCTTGTCTAACATTCATATCTTAACTTGTCAGTCAGGATATCAGTTATAGACATACAGTATATATCTCTTTCTCCCAAGTAGGATGTCAATTCCCAGGGAGGTTTTGGGAACTTAAACTTTACTTTAGTCCTACTCAAAGTGAAAGCCTTACTCCAAATAGTTTCTTATATTGTTGCAGGTATCTCTTATGTTAGGATCCATGCCAGGGGTAGCTTATAAAACCAAATACCATAAAAGCTTATACACAGGTACAGGAAGTGCAGCTGGGTGTTTAGTTTGGCTTCAAGCTTATTATGGGTAACTACACAAAGCAGTTCTACTTATGTCTATCATGATTGGTTTCCAACGGCACAGAACACAACAGACATCAACTTGGCATGAGAAAGTTTCCTAGTAGCAGTAGAAACTTAGGAGAAAGTTTCCTTATAATCAGTAACTGCACAACATGGCAGGCTAGCCAGGTAACAGTTACCTAGGCCTTAACATTTTACATAAGTCTTAACATGGCATTCAAGTTTTCATGTTTTACCTAGATCTTAACAATTAGACAGCAGTTTTTATATGTGCAGATGTTGTGTCTGCATATGTAATTGTTATTCTCACAGTTGTAAGAACAACTGTGCCTTAAGTTCCAGTATTGATTCCATGTCTGGCAAACCATCTCATCATTAGACTCTTTGGCAATGACATATGATTAAAACCTGCTTACAATACTTAGAGACAGATGGAGAGAGAAAGACAGACAGAGTGAGACACACCAAGAGGGAAAGAGAGAGAGAGAGAGAGAGAGAGAGAGAGAGAGAGAGAGAGAGAGAGAGAGAGAGACAGAAAGACAGAGAGACAGAGACAGACAGAGAGAGACAGAGATAGAGAGAGAGAGAGACAAAGAGAAAGAGAGAGAGAGAGAACTTTTTAAATTTTAATTTTACTTATTTTGCATCCTGGACAATGTTTTCTTTCCCTCCTTACCTTCCAGCTCGTCCCCGCCCCACCTTTCCTTCACCGTGCCCCATCCACTCCTCTCCATTTCTTTTCAGAAAATAAGTGGCTTTATGGATATCAACCAGCAATGGCATAGAGAGTTGCTGTAAGACTAAGTACCTCCTTTGCTATTTAGGCTAGAAAAGGCAACACAGTAGAATGAAAGAATCCCAAAGAGAGGCAACAAAGTCAGAGACAGCCCCTGCTCCCACTCTTAGGAGTCCCAGAAGAAGACCAAGCTATACAACCATAGCATATATGCAAAGGGCCTAGGTCAGACCCATGCAGGCTCCTTGGTAGCCAACTTGGTTTTTTGTTTGTTTGTTTGTTTGTTTGTTTTTGAGTTTTACTTCTGATTCGTGTAATAAATGATAGTAAATCAAATGTAATTAATTATTCAAAGCTTTTGTATGAAGCAGCTCTTATTTAAAACACCTCAGATTTCTCTATCAAGAATCTCTTCTGAAGCTGATCAAGTTTCTGAGAGGCAAAACTATAGTTACAACTAGTAAAAGTTCGTGATAAACAACTGCACAGTGATTTCTAAAGGAAGGAAAACATGAGGTCTGAAATGATCACTTGGGAAAGGGTAAATAGTTTTCTGACTAAAACCAAGTCACTTCTGTGTCAAAAGTGTAAAGTAATGATGGCGACTGTGGCCAGCGCATCATTAAAGTGAACTGCGTTTAAATAACAGCACTGAGACGCAAGGATAACTCGTCTGACATTTGATTCAGTTTGAAAAGTTCAAAGACTTCAAATTATTATAGCGAAAGATTGATTTATTTTTGTCCCCTAGCACTAAAAGGTAATTTAGATGGGAGAATATCTTCATTTAAGAAAAATGTTAGGGTCTTCTCACAGCCTCAAATGACTTGAGGCGATGGGGACCTTTACAAGCATGTATCAAAAGGAGAAATTTTGTTTCTGCTTTCTCTGTTTTTCCCCTCTCCCCTCCCAATTGTTTTTTTTTTTCTTTAAACTTGATTCAATCACCTATCATTTATATTTAAGATAAAAATAAAATGATTGATATCAAAATTAATAAAATAAATTTTAATGACTTGTCTATCCAATGGTTACGCTTGTATAATTAATTGTATTACAGAACAATGTTTCTTTTTGATACCATACGTATCCTTTTTTCCTTTGACCAAAAGAGGCATGTTCAGAAGATTTTTGATTGTATATTGCATATGAATGGGTGAGAAGTAATTGAAGACAGTTCAAATATAATTGGGTCTGAAGTGTGCCATTTACCTTTTGAGTCAGGGTATGACAGGTATAATCCTGAGGCTCCACACAAGAATGATAGAAAGTTCTTGGACAAATACTATCTAGTCAGCAGGAGAATCACTGTGAACAGAGATAAGGTTCACCTCAAGATAAGTGGTTAAATAGTTGTACAAGCCATCAAAAGCATGATGACAGCAAAAGCTGAGACACAGAACAAACAAATGAAGGCGTGAATTTCTGTTTTGATAATTTGCTAGAATGCAAGAGCTTAGGACAGCAACAAGAAAGGAACTCTTCATTTCCTTCTCTACCTCATGTAGACTACATGCAGCTTTCTGAGACAAATGAGAGATGGGAGGACATATGAGAAAAGCATGCAGTAATGAAATCAGCTTGGAGTTACCAAGGGAACAAATATTTCAACCAGAAAACATGACATTGTTTAAAATGTTAGGACTGAGTTTATATTCAGTTGTGTGTCTGTGTGCCTGCTGTCAACATCAATGACACAGTGAAGATACAGAGCAAGGTGAGACTCTGGGCAGTAAATAAAAATAAAAGGTGGGATCATTTCATTGATTTAAATTAAAGAGAAACATATGAACCTATGAATCGTCATGCATAAAAAATCATTTACATCCTGATGTTCCAATCATTCTACATTTGCTCATGTTTCTTTTCTTCAAAATATGCATCAACAAAAGTTTAAAGTAACTTGTGAATAAAAAAGCTTCATTTTAGAATGTTTTAAATTATTATTTTTAAATTGAAATGATTTATACAATATATTCTGATTATGGTTTCCCTCATTGACACCTCCCAGATCTCTACCTCTCCACCTACTCAAATCCATAGCCTTTCCTACTCACTCCCATTGAAAAGGAACCAAGAATCTAAAATAAGACAAGAAAAAAAATTAATAAAATAAGATCAAGTAAAAGTTAACAAATCTGAACAAACAAAGTGGATATTAAAAGAACTAAGGAAAAAAACAAGCATATATAGGTCCTAAGACACACACATTTGCACATACATAAATCCGGTAAACACATAAATCAGAAACTAAAGTGTAAATTTCTAATTTTGTTGGAAACTAGGTTGTGTCATATGATGATTTTCTACAGACTGTTTTATGAGAGGATGCTTTTGCGGAAGCAGACACTGAGAGGATGTTTTACTGAGAACAGATACCTGGTGTTTTTCTGGAATCCGATTGGTGAAATGGCATTATGTTTTTCTGGAGAGGACACTTGAGAAGACACATGATGATTAGAAAGTATAACTCAACAGATAATGGATGATGCTCTGGAACTGGTTCATCTTGTTGTTCTTCCTTGCTGATCTTCACTGATGATGCTTTAGCATTGCTTTGCCTTGCTTTCTTTTCTGATCTTTGCTCCTTGTAACTTTGTTGAGAGAAACGCACCAAGGAACTGGCAGTGTTCGAGATGCTTTTTGCCATTCAGAGGACTCGCGGACTCGTGCCAGTCATCAGAGCTTCAAATATACTTCTGAATCAGCTGCAGCTGCTGACTCATGCTTGGTGTTTTGCTAGTAGACTGGACTGCTGGCAAAGAATATTGGAATCCCCATGAACAACTACTTGTAAACAGATCCATCTTCCTTAATTACCTTTGATCGGTGGGCTATAAGGGAGATTGAAGCATTTAAGAACCCTTATGAATGTAGGATTTGAAAAAATATAAGCCTACAGGAAACCATACAATATAATGTTAATTAAAATTAGAGAGATCTTTCAGAGCTTTGGTATCTAGCCTAGGAGCTGCTGGGCATGTGATAAGTGAAGCACCTGGGGCACAGCTAGATCCAATTGAATTTTGCTAGGAAAAATTACACTGTGCAGTGAAGTCCAAAAGGACCGTATCCTACGTATTTTAAATATAGTTAAAGGGAAGTATATGTATGTATGTATATATATATATATACATATATATATATGTATATATATATATATGTGTGTGTGTGTGTGTGTGTGTGTGTGTGTGTGTGTGTATATATATATATATACATATACATACATATATACATACATATATGTATATATATATTCTGTATATATGTATACATGTGTACATATAATTTGTATGTTTTACAAATTGATTACATCTATTTTAACTTTTATACAGTTATTTATCTCTTTTTAAAATTTTGTTACTGGGTGCTTACTGCATATCAGCCTCTAGCTCATGCACTCATTTTCCAGAAACACTTGAAGAGTAGTTTGCCTCAGAGTACATAAAGGGATGAATTAGTAAAAATATGGTTATTCATAATTACATAATGTGTGCGTGCAGTCCAAATACGTTTCAGTAATATTGTTCACTGTCATTATTTTTGTCATTTGAAATGGACCACCCATCATCTGTGAGTCATTTGAACTGTTCCTTCTCTCTTTGAATCTGTTACATTGAGGAAATAATATACTATCATGTCATATATTACGTAAATGAGCATCCTCGAAAACTTTAGACTTTCTAGCTTCTAGACATCTAGCTTCTGTCATTCACATTCTGTGTTTCCTCTATAGTACGGATTTAAGGGTGGCACATCTTGTCCTATAACTCACATATAAATAAATAGTACAAAGAAACTACATGAAATCTCTTCATATTTATTATTGCAGTGTAAGTATATTGTAAGACATCAATTGGCTGTGGCTACCTACAATTTCACCAGTGTTTAGCCCTGAACTGACTCCCAGGAGACTCATAATAAATACGTGAGTAAATGAATGAACAGCTGATCTACTAACAATGAAACTTATCAAGTGAAGTCTTTATTCTGCAATGTCTGTGCTATGTGTGCCTCATATTAAATCAAACTTAGCTTAGGTATTTACTAAATATCTAAGTTCACGTTCATACTTAACAGCCTCAGTCTAGCAACTTTCAGCTTGTGTGTTTTGAGCACAAATGTGCTATCACTGAATCTATGTATTTCAAATGTGATTACTAATTATGTTTTCTCTGAAAATAGGTAATATTTAAGAATGAGCAGAAATATTATTTTTATTTAAAATTTTTATGACTAAAATGGCTTAGTTGTAATTGTAGTACTTGGGAGACTAAAATGTGAACTACAAGTTCAAGGCAGGCCTGGGCTATACAGCACGATTCTGTCAAAAATTAAAAAAAAAAAAATGGTGTCCCGTCAAATGCTGTGTGGAATTACTTTGTATTTACATGGTTATGATGGCGATGATAATGATAAATCAGTAAAGCATGGCATTATAGCCAGCATTACAATAAATCACTCCTAGCTATGCTCCATTCCAAAATATTTTTACACAATCTCACATACAGTACAGCTAAACAAAATTTTACAGCAAATATAGTAAATTTCTCTAATAATGTTCTCAGTTATAGATTCTCACAATTCTGAATAAATAATCTCATAAATTTAATGTATATTAGCAATTCAAATCAGCATCCTAACATATGTAAGTACACAAATCTCCCAATTAATGTAAGACCATTAAAATTACCAATGAGCCACTAAATCATATCATATACAGTCATATACAATCATACACCATCATATACATATACAAAATATCTATGTGTGAATTTAAACCTACTTTAAATTTCATGAGATTTTGTAGCCATGTATTCCAGAGAACACCATTTCCTCACTTCCCACGAGTGCTTTCTGGTTAGTGGGGTCACGACAGTAACTGAACTTGACAAAGTCCATGTGTTGCCCAATGAAAGAAAAGGGAGGCCAGTCAGAGGACGTGTAAACAGTATGCCTCATCAGGCCTGAGTTTGCAATTACACTTCAGTAAAGCAGAAAAAACATGGGAAAACAGCCAGGTTGATTCTGAAATGAGCCACTCTTTCTGTCTAAAATGTAAGCAACCCTTCAAATGGGATTTGAAAACAATTGTTTTATATCAAATCATGAGCCTAAGCAGGGTCTGTCATCAACAGCTCACTCAAAACTATGTGATGTTTCATCTTTAAAGTGTTCATTAACTAAAGCAGTAACACCCACACTTCACAGAAATAAAATTGTAAAGTGATGTGTAAGTACTTAGTTATAAGCATTCTCTAAAATGTTTTATATACCATAAAGAAAATTTCAAAAACTCCATGTTAGAAAGCATTTTATTACTTAAACTTCTGTGTGTAATGATGAATTGTGCACATTTCAAGTCAATAAAAGAGAAAATTTTCTTCACCAAATGTATTTCACCCCCTAGAACTCTATTTTTTCTGTCACAAATTGTCTTAATGTAAATAGTAACTGTACATTTTATATGAAATATTTATGTATATCTCATTCCAGATGCAAGCATGGAACATAGTTTTAACTGCTTGATAGAATATTTTGTTATATTAACTAACTATGGTGTATATTAATACCTACTAAATTTTTATGAAGAATCATTTGTAAAAGTTAGACTAGGATAGTCCATGACAAACTTAAAAGGCTGTCACACCTGGTGACAACTTGCAGGGTAATTCATCACAGGAAATGAAATCAACCAACTGCAGCCCAAGGGACAATGCATTAATGTTCTGGAGATGGGCTTTGGATAACAGAATTATGTAAGAATGTACTGGCCAAAACACTAAAGTCAGAGGGGGTGGGGGAAGATGGCGGACAGCCACAGTAATGAGCATTCTAGTCACAGAGTCAGGCAATCCTTTTAAGAATCTCCTGAATTTTGTGAAATGGTCTTCTTTTTTGTCTTTCCCATCATTGATTCACACATGTCCTCCTTATTGTTCATAAAGGCATTGGAAGTTATTTCAAGCTTGACTTGTTTACCCTTCAGTTCATCTAAATTGAAGATAGTGTAATTCTGAGGCTGATTTTATGGAAATGTTATATTGTGGCCAGCCAGATTCCTCTATTGCAGCTCAGGCTGTAAATAAAGTGACAATGCATAATCTTTTTGTTATTGCAACACATACGTGCCTTTAATTTCTTAGTATTCATCACCAAGTAAGCTATTATAACCCAGAGATGGCATGAATTTGGGTTAAGTGTTTGTCCTGCGAAGTCAGTACATGCATGGCCTGCTTACATGATAAACAAGCATTCACTGTGTAGCCTTCCATTTTCACTCTCAAAATTCGCTTAACATCAACTTTCACTGGTCTTTCTCATTATGATGACAAATGAAATTATCATATAATGTTTCCATAAATCCCCTGAATGGAGGCTAATAACACAAATTGTGATTCACTGACTAAATAATTCATAAAGTAAATATTATTGGATTTGGTCAAATTTTCATCTCAACATACTCAAATGGTAAACTAACTAACCAAAGTTTTTTGTGTCATGTGTCTTAGAATTATTATGTGATGTATAAAATATGGATATTACATTCCTTAAATACTATATATTTTAAACATGTGTACATATATATTTCACATTTTCACGTACAGAATTACCCTTTATGTAAAATGTTATATGTCGTTAAAACTTCTGTGTTTGAATATCCTGTAAGTGAAAATGTATTTAACTTATCCAATCAACCAAACATTATAATCTTTCATGGTACATGTGTAGGAATTATGGTAGTTTGAGTGAGAGTTATTCTTTATAAGCTTATATATTTAAACATCTGATATCCTACGAGTACCACACTTTGGGGGGAGGTTTTAGAAGCTGTATCCTTGGTGGAGGGAGTACAACACTGGACACTGAATTTGAGTTCTTACAGACTCAAATCTCCTCCAGCTCCCTCACTGGGTGCTATTTTCTGTGCGTGGTAGAAGATAGGATCTCACAGCTTTCTGTTACAACTGCCTATTGCTATAACACCATTCAATTATCAACTTATCCACTGAAACTATAAGCCAAACAAATTCTTTTATAAGCTGCTTTAGCCATGGTGTTTTATTACAACAGCCAAAGTCACAAATATTACATCACTTGCTGTCTTACAGTGTGATTTCTTAGGAGGTAAGTCTATTGCTGCTGCCCATAAAACCAGACTATACATCATATGTCATACACGTTTTTATCTCAATGAGACATGTAATGTTTGTTCCTCTGTGCTTTGGTCTTTATGAATTCAGATTAATCATAATATGCATAGTTCTTTCTCCAACTTTGTTGGAGATCTATAACCAGAGATGCATATTTTTAATCCAACTACATTTATTTAATCTCTCTCTCTCTCTCTCTCTCTCTCTCCCTCCCTCCCTCCCTCCCTCCATCCCTCCCTCCTTTCCTCCATCCTTCCCTCCATCCTCAACTCCCTCCCTCCCTCTGTGTGTGGATATGGAAAGGTGGGGGATATCTGTCACATTGTCTCTCTGTGTGTGGAGGCAAACATGTGGATGGCAGATGCTTCATTCAGAGGACACATTATACACCTGAATAGTCTCCTCCCACCATGTTGTCCCAGGATAAAACTCAGGTCATTCTACTTAACAATAGACCTTTTATCCACTGATCCACTTGCTATTCCTCTATGTGAAGTATGTAGTGTGTGTGTGTGTGTGTGCGCGTGTGTGTGCACGCATATGCACATGCATGCTTGCATGCATGCATTGTGTGTGTTATGTGTGTGCGCTCATGCATTATGTGTGTGTGTGCATAGTTATATGTGTGCTTCTTTTGTTGTAGGACACAGTCTTTACAAATGTCTACTATTTATCAATAACATATTTGTTGTTTGATAACTGTATATATATATACTATGTATGCATGGTATATGTGTACATACATAATGTGTATATATGTACATATATGTACATAATATATTACATAATGTGTATATATTTTACATATATGTATATAAATAGTAAATATACATATATTATACACATTTAAATGATTTTAATCAAGTCTATTCTCCTTTCCCTCCCCTCCTACTCCTCTATCGCCTGTCAGTTTCTTCTCTCAACTTCTGGGGAATTTTTATTTCAACTCCTTGAGTAGACTTAATGCTGTTGCATGGACATGAAGGTCGGACCATCAACGGAACAATGGGTAACTTCGTGATCCTTTCTCCTCACCCATGCTATGATTTTGGCTAACTTTATCTTGGGAATGTCTTTTGCAAGCAGTTGCATGTTTTCTGTTGTTTTGAGAATTGTTTGTTTTATCCATTTTGATAATTTATACAGAAATACATGTTTAATTTATTTTAAAACACCTACATGTGCCATTATTTGATAATTATTCATATTTAACATCTTTTTATATGCCTATTAACCATTTGTATATCCTAATAACACATAAAATGTCTTTATGCCTGTGTCCATTTCCTTACGTTTAAAAAAATATTATTCAGTTTTATACTGGCTAACATTAGTATAAAGACTGCAGTTTTACTGCCTATTTTAAGTATGTTCTACCAATGTCTTCTTTGCATTCTCCTATTATTACATGTTTTCAAAAATAAAATTGACTTCATCTCTCTTCTTTACCTTTAATATGTATACTTTTAATCTTAATTCTATGGCTTTTTTGTGCAATTATAGGTCCAGAACTGTGTCATACATGGTTTAATATTTCAAAACCTTGGGTTTACTGTGATTAATGTCCTTGCTAGTTATGGATATACATTCAAGGTACATTCCTTCTTTTTCTCTCTTGCTCATGAGCATTCTTGTTTTCCTTTTTCAGTTATAACTTATATTGCAACTTGAAAGATATATTTTGATATATAGCTATGTGATCTAAGCTCTTTATTACAGTCCAATGATTTATGAATTGATTTTTTAATCAGTAGCAACAGCTCTTGAATTGGGAAAGACTAACTCTTTAACTTTTGCTCCAAGAATAATTTTGCTATTACAATCTTTTACTTTTTAACAACAACAAAAGAAAATTAGAGTGACCTTTACAAAATCTATGAGAAATATACATAAGAAAACAAAAAATGTTCATCATTGCATGATACCTGTTTGTACATAAGTAGTAGAAGAATTGATATTCTTGTTGTGTTATCTCCCAGATCATGAATATATGCCATTCCATTTGATTTAGTTTGACTTCACACAGGAAGTTTGAAATTTTTAATTTAGTGCTCTGCACATTTGTGTTAGACAAGAATTCCAGTAGCTATAATTTATAAGATATTTTTATTACTAGGGTTTATTGACAGTATATATAATTAAATTTAATATTGTATTCATCTTATTTACAGCTTATATACCAAATTCACTTATTAGTTTTAGAAAGTTTTAAAAAATAGATTTCTTGAGATTTTTCTACCCAGATTCCATGCCACATATAGAGCTTTCAGTTCTGGCTTTTGTATTTGTTTGGCTGATTTTTCTCTTCTTCATTTGGTATTTTATTTCTAGAGCTATATTATGTAACAGTCTAGAAAGAAGTTTGCTTTGTCTGTCTGTCTGTTTGTTTGTTTACTTTTTCCTGGGTCTAATATTAAGTAGCATCTACATGGATGCTATCATTTTACTACTTCCTCCCTGATTAATATTTTATTTTTATTTTTTTGAAACTGTACCTTGCCTATTTGTAACTCCCCAACAGTGAGATTTTAGGGGTAAGACACTTCATGCAGCTTATTTCCACTATTTTATTATTAATGACAGTATTTTTCACTTTGGGTTGCCATATTGACAACAGCAGCAAGAACAGAGACCATACACTAAGCATCTTAAATAACAGGAGTTAATTTTCTTACACTTAGAGAAGCAGGAAGTTCTGGATCAAGATATCATATGATTCAGTTTCTGGTGATGTTGACATTGAAAAGTACAGTGTCCAGTATTAATACTCTTCTGTTGATTAATATTAATTAATAGTAACTAATTTATTTGATATATAATACATTTTACTTTTTTCTTTGAAGCCACTATTACAAAGAACCATCTATTTATGTTTCTAGTGGCTAAAGATTTTTATTTTACTTTTCTATTATTTTTTTCTGTTGTGTTTCTATTGTAGTTACAGGACATATTCCTTGAACTAAGGTTGGCTAAGGTTTTTTTCAGTTGGAATTTTAGTAAAATTAATACTATTAGCCTAGGGTACATCATGAAAGAGCACAGTCCATTCATTTGAATGATTCAGATAATCATATGAACAAGTTGAAGTTATATTAAGATAAGACATTTTATACAAACATGATATTCTAAGTTTTCATAAATATCATAAATCGTTAGTTAGTAAATGAATCAAATATTCCTTCTAGTTACATGATTTTCTGGCTTATTTAATTTTACTCACATTTTGTTAATCATTTTTCTCTGTAAATCTATAAAGAGAATAATTTATTTTGTTCCTCTACGGCCAATTTTCTTGTTGATGAATTTTGAAAATTTATAGAAGTGTTTAAAGTAACACAGTTAACTTCTCCATAGTTAAGAAGAGAAACAAAATCTGTATTGTGTGTCGATGTGGTTTCTTATAATTAAATGATATGTATATTTGATTTCAGTTTGAAAGACAGATACCACAGCACTTTTATTTGCATTATGAAAAATACTGGGATCAGCATGGAAAAGTGCTTTTCTCCAAGGTGACCTTAGAGTCAACAGAAATCAATTTACCTCAACTCATGGGCCACAAGATATGCACAGCAGCACACAAATATTAAATAAATGATTGTGTGTATATGTGCATGGGCATGTATGTGTGTGTGGTGTGTGTCTGTAAATAATCTCTGCAGACATTTTGTCTTTATTTTGGCAGTTATTAGAATTAATTCAGAGCCTCATGCACGCCACCAGTGAAAAGTCTACTAAGAACTTTTCCTTAAGCCTTTCATTTTATTCTGAAGTTATATGTATTTTCTTTATAATATCCAAGGATGTGTTTTGATAATAGTGTCAGAAATCTTTGATTTCATAGCAACCTATTGTAACAATAATCAAAGAGAAACTAAAAAAATGTTTTATATAAAAAGACCTTAGGTAGCTTAATAGCAATACTTTTATGAGATTAAATTATAATGGAAATTTGTTTTGTATAGGTTTGATACATAATACATTTTACATATTCAACAAAAGAGAAGATATATTACTTCACCTGTTGAACATATTTTAAACATCATATTTAAATTATCCTGTTGTCTTCTGAAAATACATTTCAAAGGCTGCTTTAGTACTACATATATAAAAATCATTTGCCTGTTTGTTTCTTAATTTCTTCATCCTATTAAATTTTCATAGAGTCATTGAGCACCACATAGTAAATGCCACCTGATTATGTTTAGTTTTGTGTTATTAAGGTGGAAATGAAGTTTCTAAAGAAACATTGTTATTCAACATGTTTGTATTTGATCAAATAAAATACCGGATGTCCTAAGGGCATAGCATAATCTGCTTTAGATTCAGATCAATGGCTTCCTTGAGAACAACTATAGAGAGAAGGAATTAATTTACTTCCTAGGGCACCATACTGTGAAAAGAAAACAGACTCAATAATTAACAAAGTAGTTCATTGACCTCATAAAATCTTTATGAGATCCCTGAAATGCATAGATGTCATGTTATTTAAATGAACGTGTTCTAAAAGTATTTAGTAACTTGTAGCTTAAAATATGTATTTATGGAAGAGCAAAGAATAGTTTTGTACATATACTCAATTTTCTCCTATTCCTTACACTTAATATGAAATATGATGCCTTATACAACAGTAATGAATGTGGCCCTGATTTCTAAGTGTATGCTTTCATAGGTTTACAGGTTGCTTTCCCACACTACATTTCTCTTGTACCATATTAACCTGTTTATTCCACTTCATATATTGTAGTTTATCTTCACTTTGCTCATCTCAACACGGACATTTATAAGGTTTCTAGTGAAACCTTATATATGTGGAAAAATTAATGCCAATCAAGTAAAGGCAGAGTGAAACACCCCTAAATACTAAGGCAATATGACTGGTCAAAATTGATTTCAGTCCTGTTGGCCTTCCCTGTAAACGTTTGTTTCTGCAGGAACCCTGCATACAGTTCTAGTACAGGCTGACAACCTGTCAGCATCCTTTTCATAGGTATTGCACAGATTGCATTTTTTAAAATACGTCATTATAGGGGGAATGTTTCATGTTCTCTAAATGTATCTCACTCTTGAGATCTACTCCTTTCCCAAGTATCTTTACTGTTCTTTTTCTCTCCATCTCTCCCTTCTTTGAAGACTGTTTTACCCATATATTTTAGGATGCTCAATTTTGTTCCTAAAGCACAGCTTGACACCTACCCTTCCCGGACCAATCTAAATTCTTGACAAACAACTGATATAAAAAAAAATCTCCCTCCCCTATGTTTATCTTTCTGGGTCTTGGTTACCTCACTCTGGATGAGTTTTCTAGTTCCATCTACTTACCTGAAAATTTCATAATGTCATTGCTTTTAAGAGCTAATAATTCATTGTGTAAATATACTACATATTCTTTATCCATTCTTCAGTTGAGGGACATCTAAGGTGTTTCCAGTTTCTGGCTGTTACAAATAAAGCTGCAATCAACACTTTAGTCTTCTTTCATATTAAGCTTCATATGGTCTGTGAGTTGTATTGTGGGTGTTCTGAGCTTTGTGTCTCAATATTGTTTCGCATTGTTGTGTGACCCTACTCCCTGGGAGTAATGAGCAACCATGTATTCACCCCAGATAGAGAAACAATGACAGACCAAAGCAAAGATAACCTCAAAATTCATCTTGATAGACCAACATTTTGCGTGTTCTTTGCAGGAATATGGGTGAGAGGTTACTTACAGGAGCAGAAGTAACTGCAAGACAGCAAGATCATCAAATCCTGCCCCAGCATGGGTGGATAACAGCTCAGGAAAGCTAAAAACCTGGCATGTCCTGCATAAATTGGAGGTGAATCAACATTAAGGTGATGTCTCTTCCAGGTAGCTCTGCTAATCTCTGCTTCTTCCAGGCAGCTTCCTAGAGCCTCTTTAAGTAGCACCGGTAGTCTACAAGTGCCTCACAGTCTTTTTAATGCCTGAGGATGGAGGGATGTAATGAATCAGGCTAGAGTGTTACAAGCTTGATTACCATGCTGATCTAAAGAGTGAAACCATGACTCAAAAATAATTAATTTGTATTGTATTTATCAATTTGATTTTATTGATCTTTAAAGATTTATCATGTATAAAAAATAACAATTTCATAGGCCTTTAAATACTGTCTTTATTTCATAGTTATTAGCAATACTGTCTTTCCAAAGAAGAGTCTAAATTATACATAATACATACTTAATTTTAGTTATTAAATATGACTTAAATGTGTTTATTATTGATAAAACCAAGACAGACAGAGACAACACTTAATATTTCATGTAATAAATGCAACTTACTTTGTTTTATAACACATTGATTTTGATAGCCATGATAGAATTTAAGAATTTTCATGTTTCATATCTATCAATTCTGTTCTACCTCACATAATAAAAGTTTTCATTCATTTAAGGTTTTGAAATTTCAAATCCATTACATTAAATTTTGAAGGGACGGTAAGAACAAGTGTTAAAACACTGTGCCCATGTCCATAGCACTACAATCGGCATGTGTATTTATGCGAATGCAGACCGTTTTCCTTTGGTAACAGTTTACTCTTTTTAAAATTGCAAATACATTCGGTATACAATTTTAGAACACATCTATGTTGATGGAAAAAATATTTCACCAGGAGGAAAATGGAGCACAAGAAATGCTAAAACTAAAGCTACCATCTCATAATATTAAAGAGAAATCAGAGTAAGATTTGAAACATGTGGGCTTCACATCTAACAGTAATTTCTGAACCTACCTATAATCATGGCGTCTACATATGTGACTAAAACAGGGCACTGTAACTTGCTTAACGTCTAGTTTGATAAATTAGAGTTAAATTAAAGTAGTTTCTAGAACATGACAGATTTTGGCCGAGAGTATGTAAGGAAATGCATCTCAACGAGACAATAGAGGAGTTTATTCACAAAGGGGCTTTCTTCTAGATGATCCTAGCTTAATTACTCATGCACATGGGTACATGCACACACACACACACACACACAGAGAGAGAGAGAGAGAGAGAGAGAGAGAGAGAGA
>NW_021604578.1:3805990-3848308 GCF_004785775.1 Grammomys surdaster
TATATATATATATATATATATATATATATCATACATCATATACATATACACCATATACATATACACCATATACTTATACACCATATACATATACACCATATACATATACACCATATACATATACACCATATACATATACACCATATAAATATATATTATATGCATATACATCATATACATATACACCATATACATATACACCATATACATATACACCACATACATATACACCATATACATATACACCATATACATATATATTATATGCATATACATCATATACATATACATCATATATATATACATCATATACATATACATCATTTACATATGCATATACATCATGTACATACACATATAGATATAGATATACATACACATATACATATACGAATTGCTCAGCTCAAGTTACTAGTAATAAATTTTAGTACATATTTTCTGGTATCTGATTTCAATATACTTATACAGACAGAAACTACAATATAAATTAGAAGTGATTCTGTGAACTAAGTTCTATAGAATTTAGTGTGATTTGGTGTGTGTGTGTGTGTGTGTGTGTGTGCCTTTGTCTCTTCAGAAAAGACTAGGGAAACCTCAAGATTTTCTGTTAATACCTACCATACTAACGTAAGGGCTTAACTCCATGACCTCAAGTAGAGACTACAAAGGAAAATAAACAAAACCACCATTCTATGAGCAATTTCCTACAACCCTGGTGTTAAGTAAGATGGCCCGAGTACTACAGTCTTGGTTTATTCCTTCTTGTCCTAAACATAAGGGTTCACGATTCCAGTTTTTTGATTTCTGATTAATATCAATATTACTTTTGTAGCTTAACCTGTGTGAAAATATGCTATATTATTAGCTTTCTTATTCCTGCTATTCATGTATTTCAGAGCACCCACTGTGCCTTCAGAACAGTGCAACATATGAAGATAGAGTAACAGTTGAAGACAGAAAAGTAAAAACTTAAATGCCGCATGAGAGGGTTATTACATATCTAAGAGGGGAATTTGCCAGCATGTAGGCTCTTGCTTTTGCATTTCAACATTACAATTCTTGTTTTTCCCTCTTATCTTTGAAAGGCACTTTACAAAATGAGGAAGAAATTCTTTGGGCCAGTCATGATTTTTTTTCATAGAATAATTTAGAGCAATGCTTTGAGGAAGATGTTGTCACGTGTGCTTTATCATTTTACCCAGACTAAATTACTATGAGATACCGTATTTCTGAGTTTAAGTAAAAAGTTTAAATTTATTGAGTAGTATGATCTTGCTTTGCTAAAGTAACAATTGAATACATATATAGTATCTTAATTTTAGTTAACTAATTATAAAAGCATTAAGTATACTATTGAAGTAACAATAATCGTAAATGACTAATTAGCTCTAATTTCAAAATACTGATGTAACTTTATAATATTCTGGATCTTCATTATCAGAATTTTTATGTGGCATTTATGATTATCATAAATATTTTCCAGAGATTATAAAGTATCTTAAACATTCAGAGAATTGAATTAGTGACATTATAAATAATTTTAATATTTTTAATTACCTTATGAATGATTTTCTGCTAACAGATCATTTTGATTGTTTTTATGAAAATTATTTGTATTAGAGATTTAAAAATACATTTAACATCTTGTGCAGAAACTGCCTTTTTAAATATATAAT
The DNA here is from genome assembly GCF_004785775.1 of Grammomys surdaster. Lineage (NCBI taxonomy): Eukaryota > Metazoa > Chordata > Mammalia > Rodentia > Muridae > Grammomys > Grammomys surdaster. The sequence continues at coordinate 3,807,667 of NW_021604578.1, forward strand.
TTTTCAGAAATATTTATTCTTAAATAAACACTCTGGTGTCATATTGTCATCTTGTTTTGTTATTGTTTGCCCATTTTTATTTAACTTCAATTCATATGGAAAATGATAGATATTGCTTAACATTTCTTTCTGTGTGGACAATAAATGACCACCCTCATGTTCTTGAAGGAAGAACTCTTGGTTATCAAACATGTTTTTGAATCAAGAAACCCTTCTTTCACTTTTAGAAAGACTTCTTACCAAGTCAATAAGAATTCTGAGAATTATCACCTTAAAACATCTTTTCAATATAGATTTACACAAGGTTTACTATTAGATAGACGTGTCTCCATTGCTATATACTACACATTGAGAATCCCACAGAAAGTGTGCATCATACAAAATGTTTTGGACTATTAAAATAAATCACACTCCATAATATATACATTGCTAATTAAGCACTGGTGATATGTTATAGTCCAGACAATGCAAAAATTAATATCGCTCTTTTTCTGATTAAAGTATATTTTTTACTATTTGGTTTTTCAACTATCATTATTTCTATTTGGTGACTTATCATAGTGACTAATTGAATAACAATTAACAATACTACAATTAAAAGAGCTTCTATTTCTTGTTTTAAGTTGTTGTATTTCTTTGATAATTTTGAAATTATGTACAGTATACTGAAATAAACTTTTCAATTAAAGATTTATTTCTATGAATGTACATAATTTCAAATACTAGTTTTTACACACACACAAAAATCACATTAATATGTTTTACCTATATAATAAATTCTTTCTCTGGGTTTACACACAAAAGAATAAAAGAAGAAAGAAAACTATAACAGAGAAGTAAATCAGCGTCTCAGAACTTTGTATATCTAGGTATCTTCAGACAGATATATAAACAAATAGATAAGTCCTGAATACAATTGATTAGGTCTTAAAATAATGACCAATTTCAGTTGATATCTGAGTTAAATATATTATACAACTCAGTAGAAGACAGAAATTTGATAAAAGGTACTTTATAATGTACGAATCAGAGTCCACTATGGCCTTCTAGTTTAGAAAGATAGAACACGTGTTCACAACCAATCATTGTAGATACCAAAGTGATAGCCTCACACAACTCCCGAGCAAGAACTGTGTGTTACTTTCTAATAAGGTATCTATTCAAATTTTATATAGTGAAAATGTAACATTTTGTATATTAAAGACAAAACGTGTGTGCTAGAGAGTTGGCTTAGTTCCTCTTTTCTCCCCTTTTATTGAAAACAGCCATTTTACACACATAATATATCCTGATTATGGTTCTTCCTCCTTCCATTTCCTCCTGACTTCCCCCCTCTTCTGAATCCATTCCTTTTTTCTGATTAGAAAAAAAAAAACAGGCTTTCAAGGGATAATAACATGTAATATATGTAGATAGATAGATAGACGGATGGATAGATAGATAGATAGATAGATAGATAGATAGATAAAATCAAAATAAGAACAGAAACTAACACACCATATTGGACCATAACCAAAACAAACAAGCAACAACAACAAAAAAAAAACAGAAGAAAAAGAGCCTAAGAGAAAGCGCAAGAGTCAAAGACTCAATCACGCTTTTGGAATTCCATAATAACATTAAACTGAAAGTCATAATATATATGCAAAGGATCTAGTGCAGACACATGCAGGCCCTGTGCATGTTCCTTCAGTCTGTGTGAGCCCATGTGAGTTTTGCTCATAACGATCTAGAGGGCCATGTATTTTGGTGTCTTCTACTTTTCTGGCTCTTTCATTCTTTCCACCTCTTCTTTCTAGGGTTTTCTGATACCCGAGGGGAGATATTTCATGGAGACATTCACTTAGGACTGATTGCTCCAAGGTGCCTCACTCACTGGCTATGGATCTCTGTATTTGTTTCATTCTGTTGCAGGAGGAAGCCTCTCTCTTGATAACTGAGCAAGGTACTGAACTTTGAGTATAGCAGAATACTATTAAGAGTTATTGAGTTGCTAAATTTGTTTAGACCAGTAGTATTTGATTTTACACTAAGTCTTTGGGCTATCTAATCTCAGATTCATTGTCACTCAAGCAGTGTTGAATATGGGTTCAGTCTCATGGAGTGGGCCTTAAGTCGAGTCAGATACTGGCTGGTTACTTCCACAAGCTGTGTGCCTCCATTCCACATGTGTATCTTGCAGACAGGAAACTGTTGTTGACCCAAGGGTTTTGTAGCTGAGTTGGTGTTTGCATTTGTATTTGGTAGCATCCAGGATACTTTCTTATACCAAAGTCACCAGCATGTAGGTGTGAAGGCGCCATGTAGTCACCAGCTCAACTTCACTATTTCAATGCCTTGTGTATATAATGTCTTCAGCTATGGGGCTTGCTGTCAGTTTGTGGAGAGCAACCTATAGTTTTGGCCACACCTTGGGTTGTTTAGGGATTCCTATGGGACTCCTTTGGCCAGAAGCTCAATTAAACCTAACCCAGTCTCTGTTCTAGAAGCTTCATGTGGTGAGAGGAGATTTCCAGTTTGGACTCCTTAATCCCCCAATGTATGGCAATGTCACTTCAATAGATTTTATATTTGTATATATTTTAGGAAGATAGTCCTTAATTTTAGCTGTCTCTCCCCATATCCCTCGCTAGTGCCTCTCTGTCTCATCCCTCCTTCCTTAATCCTCCCATTTCCGCCCCCCCCATCTATCCTTAACTATTCTATTTCCCTTTCCTAATGAGATATATCTGCCCTATCCCCTTTCCCTATACTGGCTTATTCCCTTTATCTATATCCAACCTCTTTAGTTCTCCTGATTGTAGCTTGATCTTCACTGATGTAACAACTAATAACTACATGTAAGTGAATACGTAGCATGTTTATCTTTATTATTCAGAATGAATTTTCTAGTTCTATTCATTTACCTGAGAATGTGTGAATGTACCACATTTCCTTTACCCATTCTTCTGTGGAGGGACATCTAGGCTGCTTCTAATTTCTGGCTCTCAGGAATAGAGAACAGCAATGAAAAATGGTTGCACAAAAGAGTTTTAGTAGTAGGGAAAAACCATTTGATTCCCATTCTCCTGAGGAACTGCCACACTGAATTTAATAGTGACTGTACAAGTTTACATGCCCTTCATCAATTTGTAAGTGTTCCCCTGACAACTCAACCTCATCATCATGAGCTGCCACTCGCCTTCCTGATAGTAGCCATTCTGACAGGTATAAGATGACATCTCAAAGTAGTGGTGATTTGTACAATTGAGAATGTTGAAAACTTCGCAAAGAGTTTCTCAGAAGTCGACTCAGTCCTTAACACCAAGGGCTGCTATGCAAGGGACCAGAAGTTTGTTGCCCACACCCATATGGTATGCTCACATCTGCCTGTAACTCCAGATTCAGGGGATCTGAGACCCTCCTCTGACTTCTCCAGGCACCCAAAGCCCTTTGGCCTAACATCACACATACACACATAATATAAATATATCTTTAAAATTTTTAATTAAAAAGAAAAAGCCCAAGATAGATATGAATGGGGTTAAAAAGTTTTCTGTTTCATACCTCTCTTTTTCATAAATTTTTATTTTAATTGTTTTGATTTCAATTTATAAAGTTACAGACAGTAACAGCAATAAAATCATTTCAATTAAAATGTGTTATTATGAATTAACAGCATGCATTATTTAGATAGTCTCATAGTACCCTTGGTTTTCTAATAGAATATGTAATTACCTGTGAAATACTAATGATATGTACCAACAACTTGAGATTGTTTGCTCAATTATTAATAATAGCATATTATTATGTTAATGTTGTAATTAATGTAATTTCTATTTACAAATTAGGAAACTGAAATAAATAGGCAATTTGAATACTCTTTCATTTTAGGTTGACTGACTTTAAGGGCTTGCATTATTTTATCATATTTTATAAAATATCTAACAAGGTAAAATATTTAGGTATTAAGTTAATTATTTTTCTAAATTTCTGGCTACTGCTGAGTATGATAATGACATTAGTGATCTAAGAAAGTCTAAAAAATGATTCTTGGCCATTTATGTAGTCAATAAGAATTAATGAAGTTCACTTAACATACATAGCAAACATTGGCCAAGAAAATTAAAATATTGAACAGTTGATGCTTTCTCATGTCTTAGTTTTATATACTTATCATAATGATGGTGAGATGGTGCCATCAAATATAAGATATATAAACATTTCATCATGTACACTTGTAAACAATTGTAAAATATGACATTTGTTTAAATACTAAGGGAGGAGACCTTCCACAGAAGGACTATATTCCTTTGTCTCAAGCAGCACAAGATATGTAAATAATGATTCAGGACTAAGTTATAAATTATTGCATCTTATATAACCAAACTGGAGCCAGGCATGCAGACAACCCCTGCATCCTCTGCACTCAGAAGGCTGAGGCAGGAGGATCAAATTCAAGGTCACCCTGATACAGAAAATGAAGGGTGTTTTTTTTTTCATGCAATCACATGGAATGATTTAATCTTGTGGTTTCCAACTGACATGGAAAACTGACCTCAGTTATTTCAAGATATAGCTATAGAAATAATTGTTGCACTATTAAGATAAAGATTATTAATGTGCATTCTAATAAATAATGCAACATAACTAAACTATTTTGCTGAGAAATAACACAGAATTGTTCGTTGTATATTATTTTATTTGCTGTTTTAGTCAAATTAAGTAAGCCAAATATGTATCAGAAGTGTCTTAAAATGGTAGCTTTTAAAAATTCTGTAATTCATTTAAAACTCTCAACACTCCTCATCAACTCTGCTCTCAATGTTGAGTGCTCCCTGAGAATGGTTGAAAACAGGTCCTCACATTTCAATATATGAAAAATAAATTTGAGTGTTCTACAGCCCCCTAAAAATCATATGTGACTAAAGGACTATACTTAAATTTTAATTTAATAGTGGGCAAAAATTAAATACCCAGTTAATGATGAATGCATGGTTTAATCATCATTAATTTCCAACAAATCAAAAGAGAGCACAGGGCAGTAAACAACCTTGTACATAATTAGAGACAGAAAATTTAACAAATTAAATAGAACTAATAAAAGTCAGTGATTGAGGTGGTGCTAAAAATCCTCTTGGTTCACAGACAGAACTGTGTTCTGTATTTCCTGAGGTAGGATTTTAAAAAAATGCCAGATTACCCAAATCCTGCCTTCTAGTAACTTCCATGTCTTCTTCAAATATATGGGAGATTTGGAAGGTAACTCGTGCACTCATACATTTTAAAGTAGCTCTTTGGAAATCATTTGTAGCAGTGAATGGTCAACTTTATTATTTATTTAGCTTCTGAGTATTTATCCATGGACCTGGTATATGCTAAAAAAAGCATTCAGATATATTCTTGGCCTGACATTGAATTTATAAAATGAGATTTTATAACAAAAAAGTAAGAAACATTATTTTAAATATTCTGTGTGATAATGAGTCACACTAATTTTATTTGAATCAATTCCATTGATAAAACATTTTCCAAAATAAGAAAAAAAATTCCATAAGTTAAAGTGCTGTTTTTATTTACACTTATGCATCTCATTAATACCTAGTCACTATTAATATTTTCAAAATTAAAGGGTGTATAAAATATGATGTAGGTATTATAAAACAGAACAGTATAAAAAGTCAACTACTCTAACCACGACATTATAGTCTTCTGCCTAATATTTACTTGTTAAGAATATGTAGTGTATACATTGAGATGCAGACATAGACACTAAAACTTCGCTGGTATCTGGGTTTAAAAAATCGCTGTTTTTTCCCTGTGGCAAGTTCTAACTTCATGTTAGATTCAAGTTCTCAATTCATGATGACTGTCCCCAAAGAGGAAGCCTATTGCTGTCTTTAAAATGAAAATATTACCCAACATCTGACTTGGTAAAAAAACTAGCATCTTTATTTCATACCTAACAAATAGTACAGCCACATTTTATGTTAATTTTATGATACTTATGACAATCTAGGATTATGCTCAATGCTGCAGGCATGGTGGCTTTCTCTCTGAGTATATTTAAAGACTTCACAGATTCTTGAATTAGTTTTTAGTAAGCACATTAATGACTCCATAGTTTCAGATAATAAACTTTGTAGCAGACAGTCTTTGATCAATGTGTCTCCAGGAGTATTTATGTTTTCCTATAAATTAAGAGGCTGACTTAATGTCTGTGCATAGTCAGGTGGCCCAGTGAAACACAGATGTTGAGTGCCCTCACCCCCCCTCCAATCTCTTCGAGAATAAAACAATTTTCTGACTGTTACATTTCAAAACATAGATTCCTGAAATAGAAGAGCATCCTTTAAATCTGCTCCAAGATCAGTGCGGGAGCAGTGTCTCTCTTCTATCTCTGCCATCCATGAATATTCAGTTTCTCATATGTTTCATTATAAAAAAAAAGAAAAAGAAAGAAAAAAGGAAAGAAATAGAAGGAAAATAAATATATAAACAGATACATTGCTTTAGGAAGGAATTTTTCCTTTGGAAGTCTAAATTACTTACATGTAACCCGGAGCCATTCAGTTTCTCAAAGAGGCCTGGGCATTGCACAGTAGTGGCCTGGTGGTATACCCAGAGGCCCCTTCAGGGTTAATTTATCTCTGCATCTGTGATATCCCATGGCCTTGAAGTCACTGGAGTGTTCCATGCACCTTTATTTCTATTTGGTGTGTTTGGATCTATGCCTGTTTACTACAGCACTCATGTCGCATGAAAAGAAGCAGGCTGGGATGTTTTATCTCTTGTCTGAGCTTGCTTCAATTAAATTAATGGAGCCATTCAGCTCGCTCATTCCCATTTCAGATGTACCCCGATGAATACATTAAAAGATCTTAAGTCTCAAGATGGTACATCATAGTACTAGGCAGCCACTCACTTCTCTCTGCCCTCTCTTTCTGTAAATCAAATAATTAATGAGATCTCCCCCTCAGTGAAGCACTTCATCAATATATTGAGGCAAAGGGAAAGGGCCCTCTTTGCTTGTCCTAGAGCTTTTATCTCCATCTCTGTAGGATTTTGTGGGCAAATGTAGTGATATTGAAATGACAAAATATTGACTGATTCTCACAGTCTGCTCTTTACAGCCGAGAATGCTTAGTGAAATGCAGTGTATGACATTCAGAAAAGAAGCAGTAGCAACCTTGGCAATGGGCAGTGGATATTTTGTATTCAATAAACGTCAGGTAGGATGACTTAGTTTTGATGGAGATTGTTATCACTGGATATGTGTACAAGTCTACTATGAAAATACTACATGGTTTACACTAAAAGAAAAAACTGGAGTGACCTATTGTCTATTTTAATAGTATCACATAAAATTCTATTTCATCATATTTAGATTTTTTAACAATTATTGCACTATAGTCTCAATTTAAAATGATTTTGCATAAATAAGTGAGATGTATGTATTTTACCTATTTATTTATTTATTTATTTATTTGTTTGTTTGTTTGTTTATTTATTTTGATGGTGGACAAGCATCCATTAGAGTACACTTGGAAGTCAGGGGACAAATTTTGGAAATCATTTCTCTCCTTCTACCATGTTAGTTCCTGTGGAACTAACTCAGGTTGTCAAGCTTCATTGAACTACATAATTTTTCATCTGTGAATTAAAATATCTAAATAAACCTGTTAGAAATTTTAAAGGTGATTAAAATTGTGTGTGTATGTGTGTATATGTGTGTGTGTGTGCGTGTGTGTGTGTGTGTGTGTGTATGCTTTAGGATATTTAATTCAATTTTTACTGAATTCCTGGATAGAGATTATGTGAAACTCTTTGAACGTTTTAACAGTTGCTTAAGATGAACATCATTTCCTGAAAGTAAAACTCAAACATCACCTACTTACCTAAGAAAGCAATACTGGTAAATTTTAAGAAGTAGGTATGTTGGGTTGATATATTTTTATTCTTATAATATAATGAAATTGACTAGCATTTAAAAAATTAGAAATTAATGAAACTTATTTGAAAAAGTGAGCAACATCAAACTTTGTGGATTCCAACCTTTTGGTTAAGGGTTTCCTATAATTGTTTTACCAAATAAAGAGTAAATAATATTAAATAGGTGTATAATACATTCACACACATTCATATGATGAAAATAACTAGAGGGGGGTTGCTGAGTCTGGCATGGCCTTGGTGGGGATGAAAAGACATGGCTCCTAGCCCTGGGACAGGGCCAACAGCACATGGACAGCCATGAGTATCCGTGCCTGAAGTGTGCATAAAGGCTTGTTTGTATAATAATGCATATATTTTCCATTCATCCTTCAAGGAACGTCCATGATAATCAGAAACAGACAGCACTTGTCCAGAAGTCAAAGGTGTGGCTAATGTCTCTGCAAAATGGTAAACAATGGGACCTTCAGGACAGCTGTTAAGGCTGTGGAAAAGAACTCTAAAAAGATGGATTTGAAAATATATAATTTCTTAACTATCTAAAAATATGAGGATGCAATATGAATTATATAAGGAGCTTCACAGATCTAAAGGAACAGAGGCAGCTACACTATGAGCCAGAGTGTCAGAAAGACACAAAGACATGCTGATTTCTAAATTTAAGGTCAGCCTAAGACACACCAAGGTTAGATGGGATCCCACACTGCTAGTTTATCATCTTTGCTTAACAGAAGTAGGCAGATCTCTGAATTCTTTTGCAAGTTAATAAAAAAAAAGAAAAGGTGCTTGCTGTCTTCTAAGAGTCAGGGGGCTAAGGTCATGAAATATTGATTCATACAGAGAACCTGGAGTAAATGGCTGAATTGACATGTAAATAAAAGTGGGTTTCTGGTCTGAATGAGATAAGCTAGCAGAAGGAAATAGCAGTTCTTTCAATTCCAACTCCCCCTCCCCCACTGGCAAAGCTGAGCTCTATGAAGATCTCTGGAAAGCAAATTTCTGACCATGGTTGGAAATCCCAAGAATTATTTAGAGAGCAAACATAGCTCTCTTTTAGAATTACTTCTGGTTTTCTGATTTTAATTGGAAAACCCAAGAATTACTTTTAGAATTTTTCAAACAGGATTTCTGACTTGGTAAGAACAGCCAAGAATTTGGTTAGAAAATTCATGAGCTATCCAGAGAGCTTTTCGAAGTTTTACTAGCAAAAATCCAGGTGTCTCAACCAAAGAGTTTGTTTAGAATATGAAGAAAAATCTGTCTAGAGCAAAACTAGCACACACACACATGCAGGGAGAGAGAGAGACAGAGAGAGAGAGAGAGAGAGAGAGAAATCTAAAATGCTGTCTAGAGCAGGTTGCAGAACCAAAATCTATCTACAGAGAGCTATCCAGAGCAAAACATAGGCTGTCAGTTTTGACCCATGATTTGACTTCTGTATCCTTTTTTTTTTTTTTACCTCTCACAGACACCTTTCCTCTCAGAAGCCACATCTAGCCAAGGCTAGTCCTTGGCAAGGTGTGGTCCAAAGTTATTTAGTTCTGTAGTGTCATAAAAGTATTTTCTTGTTCATTTGATTACCAGTGACAGATTCCTTATGTATTATTATCCAGGATAACATTTTTAGTATTTCATAACTTGTAGAACATTAATCCATGCCCTTTTGGCTTGGAAAGTAAACACTGCTATATCAGCTGCCATGAAGGCTGTGGAACAGTACAAACATTAAAACAGAAACTTCTAACCTGAGTATGTGGATCAGACAAATGCAAACATGAGTGTACACATCACACAGCACAGTGACTGAATCAGTCTCCGCTGCCAAAGTGAATTCTCCTGGCTGCTAAGGTCTGTGTGAAGTAGCTTTGTCCTGTAATAACTTTACCACAAACTCTGTTTTAAAACACAACAAATGTATATAAAACACTTAGATATTAGATATCTGAAATGGGTCTATAGGGGTGTTATTCCCTTCATAGTCTCTTAGGGAAAGTCTGTGCCATGGTAGGAGGCAGCTCAAATCAATTGGCTAATAAATAGTTTCACCAGTGTTTTTTGTTATTGTTTTGTTTTTTCTGTTTTCTTTGCTTTTTGGGTTTTGTTTTACTTTAGTTTTTTTGTTGTTTTAAGCAAACAGCATAATTTTTCTAGGCGTTGACTGTTTCTGGGCCCTCTGCTCTCTCATAAGGGTTCTTGAGATAATGTTTTATATCCTTGGAAATGCTAAGATAATCTCCACATCTCAAACTCTTTTTATTAATTGCATTTCAAAGATAGGTTCCTATATAAAGTAACATATTTACAGGGTTTAAGATTAAGGCATTGTCATTTTGGAGGGGACAACTATTCATACCACAAACAATTCATTCCTATTTCTGAATAGTCTGTAAACAGAAATAACAGTAATCTACAAACTGAAACTCTAACATTTTCCATAAATAGGTTTATGCAAAGACAACAAAATAGGTACCATCAAAACCCATCAGCACTGGAATACAGTGAGTCTCTGCACAGTATCTTATAGCGACACTGGTAACAATGCTAATATACTATCCACAGTTAGTATCTTTTTTAATAACAGAATTTACTCAGTTATTGGTTTTTCTATTAAAAGATTCTACTATTGTTTGGGGGAGAAGACAACTCAGTCAATAAATGGATTACCTCACAAACATAAGAATCTGAGTCCAACCAGTATCTTATTTTATTGGGGCTAGCTTATAGTTTCAGAAGTTCACTCCACTATCATTATGGCAGGAAGCCTGACATCATGCAGACAGTCATGATGCTGTAGAAGGAATGGAAAGTTCTGCATCTTGACCAACAGGCAGCAGAAGGAGGCTGCTCAACTAGGCCTAGTTTAAGCATATAAGACTTTAAAGCCCACTTTCATATTGACACATTTCCTCCAGCAAGGCTACACCTCCTAATAGTGCCACTTCTATGGGCCAAGCAACCAAAAACATGAGTCTATGGGACCCATTCCTATTCAAACCACCATACCCAGTAAAAGTCATGTGTGTTCTAGTCATCTCAGTGTTAAGGAGGGAGGATGATTCCTATGCTTGTTAGCTAGCCAGTCTAGCTGAAATGGAAACCTCCAGCTTCAATAAAAGGCACTGTCTCTAAATATAAAGAGAGGAGGCATCTGACATATCTCTCTCCCTCTCCCTCTCCCTCTCCCTCTCCCTCTCCCTCTCCCTCTCCCTCTCCCTCTCCCTCTCCCTCTCCCTCTCCCCCTAACCCTCCCCTCCCCCTCCCCCTCCCCCTAACCCTCCCCCCTCTCTCTCCCTCTCTTTCTCTCATAAACACATCCCCCGACATACAAGTAGTATACTCATATACAATGCACACGTTACTGCATACTCTTCTTTACAAAAAAAATAATAATAAGAGATTGCTTCATTTGAGTTGGATTTGGTGTAGTCTCACGACCATTTTCTCATGTGGTTTCTTTTCTGATACAGGTCTATAGTAACTTTAGAGTTAGAAAATTTTTCTGCTTAAAAAACAAGGCAAAGGTTTTATCATAGCTTGAAGGAAGATCATACTTGCTGCAATCTTAGGAAAGCCAATTGTAGGTCACCAAAGCATGTTCTCTCACATTTGGCCAACTTTACAAAGCAAATGTTTCTACTCTTCACTACAGAAACCAGCTTATTGAATGCTAAACAATAAATTTTTGAAACAAAAAGCAATATTACCTCTTTTAGGATGTCAAAAACCACTTTATCTGATATATTAATAAGTAAAGCCAGACAGTCATCACCAATGTGTTTATCCTTTCAATAACAAGTCATTTATCTAAATGCATTACATCAGCTGGGGCTGAGATGGAAGATGTTTACTTATGAGACACATAGTTATCAAAATATAAGCTTTGATGAATAATGAAACAATTATATGGACAATTATAGCAGGAAGGGATAAAATTAATGCTTGCTAAATATTTTATAATTAGATAAAAGGTTTTAATATTCTCATGAACAAAGATTTTGAAGAACTATTTTTTTGAAATGTAAGTCATAAAATATAAATATTTGCCTGGCTTAATGATAGCAAACTCCCACATTGCTTAAGAGTGAGCTGTAACTATTTCCTTTATGCTGCTACATTTTATGAGTTAGTAAAAATTCTTTGGTCCTTGATCAATTCTGTCAAATGCATCTAAGAATCCTACAAATAACTTGGTAGACAATGATAATTTCACTTAAAACTCTGAAACGTATTCAACAAATGTGATATCTCCTTCTAGTTGTCTGTATGTTCATATCTCCAGAAGGTTCCAAACTAGGTGTGAGGTATGTGATCTAAAACTATCACCAGGTTTATGGCAGAATAAAGATGAACACCTGCCCTTTGTTCTTAAGTCTAAAAAAGAGTGCTCATATGAGACATAGCTAGAAGAACCAGTTTCTTATCCTTGTCGAGGCCACAGTGAACCCAATAGGTGACAGCTACAAGAGTTATCAAATAAATGATGGTACTAGGTGTTGAACTTGATAGAGAGCCAGGTCAGTGACTGGCCAGGTCCATAGTGTTAACAGCATCAGCAGAAATAAAATAAGGATCTATCTCCATCCACACTGGTAATAACCCTGCCAAATCTAATCTAAATCAGAATCCTCAGAAGAGATGTCCCCTACTCCTTGTCCTTGAAGCCCCAGCATAACTGAACTGTAGGAAATCCCAGCCACAGCTTGTCAATGACCTACCCATTATCCATTGAACTCGTGGTACAAAAAATTTGTCTTTTATTTTTGAAAAATACAGTTAGATAGTGTTCGACAATATGAATTCTGGGAGAAAGAAACATAACCCAGTAAGACAGGAGAAAACTGAAAGATACCCACCAAAATTTTGCAGCTTGTGTGCCTCCCAGGAAGTCTGCAGTGACCAAGGACACAGGGGAGAATTTCACCCCAATATCCATACCAGCTATGGAAGCACACACAGAAGAGCTGACACAGGACCTACACCCACAATCCCCAGTTCCACCCTCCTTCTGGTCCACTTACCCACTTGGGCCAAAGCAGTGGCCTGATACCCATCCAAATGATACAGCCTACAAGCCTCCCAAAAGGTCCTCAGTAACCAAGGGCAAAGAAGATCCACAGTAATCAGGGGAACAGGAGGTCAGCAGTAACCAGAAACACAGGAGGCCTGCTCTAACCAGGGACACAAGAGGCCCATACTAACCAGACACAACACTGCTGGCCTCCACAGACAGCAGCTCTAATTCAGGACACAGAGCTCTACTTGCCACCAAGGAGGCTGATTTCAGTCAGAGATACCAAGGCCAGTTAACACCAGAAAGAAGCAGATGGCCAGAGGCAGGCACAGCATCATATGGCACAGAATCCAATGTAATTGGGCACCATCAGAAAGCAGTTCTCCCACCACAACAAGCCCTGGCTATCCTCACATGCACAGAAAGCAAAATAATGACCTAAAATCCCATTTCATGAAGATGATAGATGCCTTTAAGGAGGATATGAAGAACTCCCTTAAAGAAATACAGGAGAACACAGGCAAATAGGTAGAATCCATTAAAGAAAAAACAAATAAAACCCTTAAAGAAATACAGGAAAATACAATCAAGCAAGTGAAGGACTTGAGCAAAATGGTCTAAGTACTAAAAATTAAAATAGAAAAAATAAAAAACACACACACACAAAGGAAGGCACCCTAGAGATCAACAAATTAGGAAGGGAAACAGGACCTACAGATGCAAGCATCACCAACAGAATACAAGAGATAGAAGAGAGAATCTAAATCATAGAAGATACCATAGAAAATATTGACACATTAGTCAAAGAAAATACAAAATATAAAAAGTTTCTAACCCAAAACATCCAGGAAATTCAGGGAACAATGAAAAGATTAAACCCAAGAATGATAGAAATAGAAAAACTTGAAGAATCCCAGCTCAAAGGGTCAGAAATCATCTTCAACAAAATCATAGAAGTAAACTTCTCTAACCTAAAGAAAGAAATGGCCATAAATTTACAAGAAGCCTACAGAACATCAAACAGATTTAACCAAAAAGAAAGTCCTCTCATTGCATAACAACTAAAACATTAAATGCACAGAACAAAGAAAGAATATTAAAAGCTATAAGGGAAAAGGGTAAAGTAATGTATAAAGGTAGACCAATCAGAATTATACCTGACTTCTTAACAGAAACTCTAAAATCTAGAAGATCTTGGATAAATATCATGCAGACCCTAAGAGAACACAAATGCCAGACCAGGACTATTCCCTGGTAAACTTTCAATCATAATAGATGGAGAAATCAAGATAATTCATTACAAAACCAAATTTAAATATCTTTTAATTACCCAACCCTTCAGAAAATAGTGGAAAAAAAGTCTCCAACAAAAGGAGGATAACTATACCCAAGGAAACACATTAAGCTAGGCAGTTGACAACAAACCCAGAAGAAGAGAATAATAAACAAACAATGCCACCTCCAGCAACAAAAATAACAAGGTGGAGCAACAACTGGAATATAAATAAGTAAAAATAATTTAAAAAATAACTGAAGTTTAGATTAAACTGAGATTAACAACCAGATTTATTTAAATTATATGAGGAGACAGAGGAAGAGGGTAGTGAGGGGGGAAATATGGGAAGAGATAGCTAAATTTAATTGCCATTTGAGATGTAGTATGGAAATCTAACACAGCAGAAGCTTCTTAAAATATGTACATATATAAAGATATGCATAGATATATCTAGTTAAAATTTGTAAATAATGGGTGAGACAAAGCCCAAACTGGCCATCTCTTGTCTCCAAATGAAGCTTCTACCTCAGAACTAGAATACATTTAATTGGGTTGTTGGCCAAAGGAGTCCCATGGGAATTTTCAAACAACCCAAGCATTTCCCAAGAATATAGATTCCTCTACAAAAATGAAGTTGAACTGGTGCCTACATAGTGTTAACTTTGGTAAAGAAAGGTTGTCTGTAGGCTACCAAAAGAAAAATGTAAACACTAGCCAAGCCACAAATGTTGGGATGTACAATGCTGTCCTGCCTGCAAGATAGGCTGGAGTAATGGTGGCACAAACTTGTGGGAGTAACCAACCAACATCTGATTTGAACTAAGGCCCATTACATGAGTTGAAATACATACCTGCTACTTCTTGAGAGACCAAGAACCTGAAATTAGATAGCCTGGGGACTTAGTAGAAAACCAAATAGTACTGTTTTACTAAAGGAACATAACAATACAATGACTCCTAATGATATTCAGCTATACTTACAGGTGGGTGTCTTGCTCTATCATCATCAGAGAAATTTCCTCCTTCCATAGACAGGAAATAAACACATAAAGCCCAGCTAGATGTTATATAGAGAAAAAAAAGACAGTAGAACACTTAGCCTTAAATAGGATATTTTCATCACATCCCTCACTTGGGGGCTCAAGGAATTCTGCAGGGTCAGAAAGAGTATAAGATTCAGAGATGATGGAAGACTCCAAGAAAATAAGATCCTCTAAATCACCATGAATAAAGTAAATGTGAACTCACAGAGACCGAAGGAGCATGCACAGGGTCTGCATGAGTCTGCGCCAGGTCCTTTGCATATATATAATGGCTTCCAGGTTAGTGCTTTTATGGGGTTCCTGAATGAGCTAACGAGTAGGTCTTTGTCTCTTGTGCCTTGGCCTCTTTCTTCTGTTTGTTTGATTTTACCAATACTGATATGTTTATTTGATTATATTTTATTTCATTTAAAAGTCACAGTCTTTATTTTCTGCGTTATTAGAATCAAATCAGGTGTAAGTTACCAAAAAGTTAATGAAAGATATACATCGCAGTTCTTGACATAGAAGTATTCATTCTTCATATAGATGCTAGGATCTCTCTTCATTACTTGCAATGTACAAATACATTATTTTAATAAGTACAGCAGAGAAAATAAAAATCTATCATTCTCTACATTAGGAACAGTTATAAATTTCTGAAATTGTCTCCATTTCTGCAAATAAATTTCTCAAATATGGGTTGAGAGCTCCATTTATCTCTGGGTATAAGGATAACCTTTTAGAAATCAATTATGAATTAAACTGGTTTAGGGAAGTGACAGTGGCAGGATTCTGTCTAGGGTCAATGGCCTCACTAGCCATGAGTGCTAGACTACCTTTATAGCACCGTGAATTTCCTTCTACTGCAGGAGTCTTAAGCTCAACTATAGCACTCAATTAGCACCCAAATTTAAGTGACACTCTTGTATCATTGGCAATCCTATGATCCAGCCAGTGTTGAGCTTCGTAGCTTTTTTGCAGCTTGATAGAAGCAATGTACTGCTTGCCATTGATAGTGCCTCCTGTGTAGCAAGAATGAAGGGCCAGTCATCAGCAGGGAGGTTTCCAGGCCACTTCCAGCTCCTTTACTCCAAGCCCTATGTCAGAACCCTGTAGTGTATCCAGCAATAGAATCTTACATTCAAGTGCTGAGAGGAAATTAAGGGCAAGGGCAGTAGCCTAGATTGTGTGACGGAGTCTCCCTTACTCCATTGACAAAATAGCACATGGCTTTTTGTTAGTCTATGGATCTTAGAGTAAGCAATATCACCCAAATTGGCAAAGTGGCATAATGTCATTTAATCTCTCTCTCTCTCTCTCTCTCTCTCTCTCTCTCTCTCTCTGCACATATATGTGTGCATAAATATACATATATGTATATATATTTGCATGTATATATAGCACATACATATGCCTATATGCATAAATATATATGCATATATGACACATGTGTTTTTAGGTAGACATTAAATAATGTTCCCTGTAGCTTTTAAAATATCCTATGTGGAAATATCTTCCATTTTTGTCTACATTGCCCTAGGTATTGTATTTACATCATGACTTTTGCACTCAGCATTTATTTCCATTCACCTCTTTAACTGTTTCATACAGACATTTCCTTGATTTGCATCTACTATGCTTACTTGCTCTGATTGAGTGTAGGCTTGCAAAATTGTGACGTTTTCTTCATTCTTCTCCATTATCTATTAGATTTATTGTCTAGTTTGTTGATTCACGGTATTGCTTTTACATTTATAAAGCTTTTTACAGTTTTAATGACTGCTAACATGATTATAGGGTACATCATATAGGATACATGATCTTCCATGAATTTAATCCTGGTAATTTGTATAAGAAATCTAAAAGATGATAATCATCTTCACCTTATCTCCTGAATTTTCAGGTATACTTTATAAACTGGAGAAGGCACTTTTTATTTTCTTTGGTTTAACTCATACATAATATATCTTTAAATAATTTTAAAAGATAAAAAGTGCTCTATTTATTTATTCCCATATTAGATTATATTTTTGCTGCTGTTAATCTGGGCCTTAAATTATTCTAAGTAATTCTTTTTAACATGAAGTTAATTACTTGTGAATCTTTAATGTTTTATCTTGTTAATATATTTTTTCAGTTTTTAAAATCTGGATATATATTTATTTCAATTTTTGAAGGAAATTACTTTGGGCCGAAAATTGTTTGTGGGTAGTTTTCCTATAAGCATTCTATAGACTTAAAGCCATGTGTCCAATTTTAAAAATGTTTTCCATGAACCTAATATGAAGTCATAATTATCTTATTGTTTGTCTCTGTATATCTCTAAAATTCTGACTTCTCCCTTTCTTCCTTAAGTGGCACAATTCTACATAGGTAGATATAATTTTTCTTACATTTCACTTGGGATAGGAGGTTTAATAAACTTCCTAAATATTTGAATTAATGCTTTCATTATTGATGCTGTTCTAGAGAATATGTCTTGAAGTATATTTTCCTGTTGCCTCTCACTGTTTCTTCCAGCCAGAATGTACATTTCTTTTAAAAAGTACAAACACACACACAGATAACATGGTAATATAATATTTTATAGATTTAAAGTTTTTTCTTAGCTTATTCTATGTTTACTTTATGTAATTTAGCTTGGTTAATTATTTGGTATTTTATTAAATTCTATTGATTACCTTCTGTGCTATTCACACTGTTGTTACATCTATCCTTAGAACAATTCCCGACATGATTCCAAAATCACTGAAAAATTACTACCATGGACACCATCAGATTTTTCAGCCCATTTAACCATAGGTGTGACACATCATTTGACAAAATCAATTCCTAAATTCATGAAGAATTCATGAGTAGTGATGCTCCCTGAATCAAAGGATATAAAAGAAAACTTCTATATAAATGCTAAAAGAAATAGTTCTTGAAGTTCTGAAATATGTTGTAGACAATATAAAACTCCACTTGTACCATTTGTGTGCATGCTATTTACCTAAATTCCAGGTACTTCTGTTTTGGGGACACAAATAAGTCACCTATGATGAATGCACCACACGGGGAAGCATAGCCGAAATACTTAAATGGTGTTTACAATTATATTTCATGGCAAATATATTATTAATTTCTATAAAATAATGGATTTCACAGTACCATTTTCTACATGCACATAATGTTCTTTGACTGTAATGCCTTCTGCTCCAATGATGTTTATATCAGTTCAGCTAAAGTAAAGGGGCACCATTTTTTATGAAAAAAGCAAAATAATAAAACACTAAATTTCAAAGAATCCAGTCCTGTAAAAGCATTGGCTATCCAGTCATTATTCTGAGGCTTAGAAACTTCTAGCCATAAAAGGACCTCTTGCATTAAATATTACTGGAATAACTAGAAACACAGAATAGAAAATAGCAGACCCTAGGGAAGAACCTACCACTATTATTCAGCTAAAAGGACAGAGTATTAATAAATCAACTTTTAGTGACTGTAGATTAATGTGTCTCTCATACATCATCAGAAAAGCTTTATCTAAATCAGTAGATGGTCATTAACACAGTGTTTCACAACTAGCAAAGGTGCAGAACATAAGAGTCTAGGAAATGTCTAGCTCTAAATGGAATATCTATACTACATTCTCTTCTCAGGGCTCGGGGATGATTGTGGAAGAAGGGAGAGGATGAATGTAAGAGCCAGGTCTTCTAGACAGATCAGGGACAGTGCACATATAAGCTCATAGTACTTGTTATTACTGTATATGTTATTAATAGCATGCCCTTTATAAGCCCAGTCCAGACTGTATCTCAGGAAAGAAGGGGAATTATTGCATGGAGTCTCACCCTTAGCTATTGACATGCATTAGTCTGGGATGTTCAGCTTTCTGTAGGATTATAATGTGACTCTTAGATTCAAAAGGCTCCAGCGGAAGGCTTCACATCCAAGAATATTTAAACAAAACAAACTGGCCTTGATTTGTTTAGAAAAAGACGTGAAGTTAATGTATAAGATGAAGGTTGGAGTAGAACCTGGGGAGCTAGGGATGGAAAGTGAATATGACCAAAACACAATGCACAAAATTCTCAATGAACCAATAACCTACAAATAATAATCCAATAAAGTTTACAATAGGCAAGGAAAAGAACCATCATTTCTCAATATCAACTTAAGATAAAAGACATACGCACACAAATGAGGAATTGAGTAATCTGCTATCCTTCCACAGAACAATATTACACATGTATTTTTCTACTGCTCTGAAATCAACCTTTCCTATTGTTGGAAATCTGATAGATAGGAGAACAGCAATAGTTATCATTCCTTTCTGCCTTCTTTCACTCAACACTATCTCCTCCAGCTGTACCTAGACTTTGACTTCTGTTCAAGGAAGAAGTTCAGAAGCTTCTAATATCTCTAGGACTACACTGGCATAGAGACATAGCAATCCAACAATCATCTTTTGATTTTAGCAAGTATGAGTTGTCTGTGATTCAAAATACGGTCATAATTTTATATTGTTTCTTGATGTCGATAGACTTAATAAAAACTTATTTGTTCATTTGTTGTACTTTTTAAATCTCCCCTAAATGAACAAGTTCCCCAAAAGAAATGATAGATTTTATACCTCAAAACCAAGACAATAGAGTCAGGACTGCATGTAGATATTGTTTAGAATTGAATATGGATTTAAAAGATTACAATCTTATTCTTAAACTTGGTTGTATTTTACCAGGTAGAAACTGGGTATAATTTTGTTTCTAACAAAGTATTTAACTGTGAAACCAAGATAAGTCTTTAGTCACCACTCTAAAGCCTGCAAACAGCAAAATGAGGAGCTAACTCAGCTGTGCTTACTAATTTACACTTAAGTTGTACAGAAATCAGAAGATTTCTTTGAAAACTTACATACAGTGGACTTGAGAGAAATAAGGCAGGAAGAGCTTAAGAAACCACGTCAGCTGAAAAATCCTATGACATTAACTTCCTGCATAATCATCTGTGAGCAATGAATAGTGTTGCAACCTATTTCAATTTACAGAATCAAAATCATGACTGGAGGTCACCTGTCTAATCCCTGAGAATAGCAGCTTTAAAAAGAAAGATGTCTGGGTAATAACATGCCCATTATCTGCTTCTTATAGGTAACCTGCTTTTACCCTTCGACCCATGAATCCACCATGCTGAAATATATGTGAGAATAAACGCTTTGGAAAATGACAAATTAGTGCCAATGAATCAGCACATCCAGCTGGGAGATGTCAGTGCAGTGGATGCTGCGTGCACAGACTATGTTCCCAGAAATGGTAATCAGTACAGTGAAGGACAGGAAGTTTTCTCATTAAATAATTTTGGGGTTAAAAACAGAAATAGAGTGAGAAGTGGGGGTCTATACTTAAAATGGGATAAATATCAAGAAGGATTTATGAGTACCCACATTTCCTTAAAATGTATCACATTCTAAAATGTCTTCCCAATAGAGACTTCTTTCCTTCCCTTGAGATAGGAACAATGTTGTCTATCACAAAGAAATAATTTTATTTCTATCCCCACTCTTAAAGTAAGCATCAAGTTCAGAGTGACCCCAGAACCATGTTTACGGCATTTTTGTAATTTCTTACTTAATGTCATTTATAAATATAGAATAAATCCTGGTTTCATCCTAAGGTCTTGACTAACTAAGGTTTGGAATAGCATATTGGTAAATTAAACAAGATAATGTGCATTGATAAATAGTAAAAAAATCTAATTTGAACTAAATTCACCATAACATGGAATCATGTGATTGGTATTACAGTGTAAGACTTTAACAGTCTGTTCTCAGTTCTGTATGGATTGGATAGTAATATAACATATGAGGTAATTCATGAGTGTACTGTCTTGCCATGCCATCAAATAAAATTGAATACCTAAAGAAATTAATATTCTGTGACAATTATTTTGAAGCAATGGTATCCCTTAAAACCTTTGCATATCTGAAGAGTAGAAGAGGTCTGGGGTTTATCTCTTTCTCTATATGTCAACAGGAGACTATTTTGAAATAAAAAATCTAAATTTCACCATGTTCAAGATGTAATAAAATAAAATTAATTGTCCTAAAACTCTCCTTATGTTCATCAGCTTTGCAATCTGTGACTTGATTACTATGCTTCATCTAAAATCTTAAGTATATGATCTTAGGCTACCATAAGAAAAAAAACATTCAGAAAGTAAATTAGGGAGTACCTTTAATCTTGTTCTATGAAACAGAACAAGCAAAAGATAAATGTACAGCTGTCAATATGTAAAACATTCATTTTAATGGTTATAACAATTCTTTACCAATATATACAGTGTGTTTCAATTGTCTGGAAAGGTCCACTAATGTCTCTTTTCATTTCAAAGTGTTCGGTTTTGAAGTTCAATCTTACAAACTTTGGAAATAATAGACTGTTGTAATTGGAGTTGGTATATTCAAGTTTACAGTTGCCTTTCTTTAGGAACTGTGTTGGACTTGTGGTGGATAATACTACCTAAGTCTGCTATGAAGATAAAATGGAAGTCTTAAAAAGTGTCCTCTACCCCACCTATATGCCAGACACCACTGCAGATGCTTTATAATCTCTGAATTCATAATTGCTATTATTTAGCTAATTAAGGGCTACAGTGTAATGTGTGCGATTAAGATTTGGTATATGTTTTCATTTTCATTTATGGATATAGGTATATATTTGTGTGTGTGTGTGTGTGTGTGTGTGTGTGTGTGTATGGTGAAAGTGGAGGCAGAAGAGGGTGTGAGAACCTCCAGACTGGAGTTACAGCAGTTTGTAAGCTACTATGTGAGTGCTGGATCAGAGCCCAGCTCTTCTGGAAAAGCAACAATGCCAAATATATATTACAGATGTTCCCTATTTGGTAAAAGAAAAACTATGAGAGGTATATTTCTGGTTCCCAGCATAATGATAGTGGATGCTGTCAATATCTCACTCTCACCAATAGATAGGTTTTCTCCAAGAAACAAAACAGAAAATCATTTGCATTAAGTGATAGTATAAATCAAATGGATGTGACAGAAAGCTACAGCACATTCCATTCAAACAGTTGAGGAATGCATTCTACTCAGTAGCTCAGGCAACTTACAACATATTGGAACACAAAACCAGCAACATAAAACAGGACGATTGAAATAGTACCTTGCACTGTATCCAACCACAATGAAAAGAATGCAAAGAATGTGAACTAGAGAAGGTATACAAGCTCATGGATACTAAACAGCACACTACCAAATGATAATTTGTTCAAGAAAAAAAACACAAAGAAAATTTAAAATTCCCAGAATCGTTGTCATGGAGAGGTTGTCTTGGTGGTTTGGGTAGTAGAATAAAGGCAAAATGAAAGTAGAGGGTAGGAGGAGTGGGGGTAGAAGGTTTAAGCAAGAAGTGGAGTGATGGGGATGGGAAAATATGGACTAGATGAATGCTAAACAAAATAGAGCATATGGTAAGAAGCTTCTCAGCAACATGTAGTCCTGCAATCCAACCAGAACATACATAGTAAAAGGAAATAACAGAACATAGGTGACATGAAAGAAAACTAGGAGCTGTAGATTTCTAGCTTCTAAACCCTTCCATATACCTTTCCTTGCCCTTTCTCAGACCCATGGCCTCTTTCATTTCAATAATTGTTAAATGTGCACAGAGAGAGGGGAGGAGGGGGGAGGGAAGGAATATATACATATACATATACATATACATATACATATACATATATATATGGCTCATTCTGTATAATGTTACTTGCTTGTATGTTTTCAGAGTTGACTGGTTGATATTAGATGACCAGTTAGTGTACTCTTCCCTGGAGAAGACTATGTGACCAACCCTAAGCATTTCTTAGTTGACTGTAGTGCTTTCTGTGAAGTTGGGGTCACATAGATTTTCTCCTGCCCACATTGTAATTTGTATAGTTTTTGTTCAGCTCATATTCAGGCACTCATATTGATGAGATTGTATGTGTGTAGCTTCTGACATTGCTAGGAGACACAACCTCACAGAAAACTCCTTGATTCTCTGGCTACCATTTTCCTGCCCTTTCTTCCCAAAAGTATTCTGAGTTTTAGGTGTTGAAGGGTTTTATAGACTTATGATCTCTGCAACTGTGCTCCATAACTCTACATTTTAATCAGCTGTGGTCTTCTGTAACGGTCTCTGTCTCTATCCTCAAGAAGTATCCTTGAGTATCCTCTATCTGTGGATATAAGGATAGATGTTTAGACTCATGCTTGGGATCATGCAGTTTATTTATTTATTTGTTTATTTATTTATTTATTAAATTTTTTATTGGATATTTTCTTTCTTTACATTTAAAATGCTATCTCCTTTCCCAGTTCCCACCTGAAACTCTCTATCCCATTCCCCCTCCCCTGCTTCTATGAGAGTGTTCCCCACACACCCACTCCTGCTTCCCCGCCCTGGCATTCCCCTATACTGTAGCATCGAGCCTTCACAGGACCAAGGGCCTCTCCTCCCATTAACGCCTGACAAGGCTATCCTCTGCTACATATGCAGCTGGAGCCATGGGTAACCTTTATGTGTACTCCTTGGTTGGTGGTTTAGATCCTGTGAGCTCTGGGGGGATCTTGTTAGTAGATATTGTTGTTCTTCCTATGAAGTTGCAAACTACTTCAGCTCCTTTCTCTAACTCCTCCACTGGGAACCCCATGCTCAGTCCAATGGTTGGCTGCAAGCATCTGCCTCTGTATTTGTCAGGCTCTGGCAGAGCCTCTCAGGAGACAGCTATATCAGGCTCCTGTCATCATGTACTTCTTTGCATTTACAATATTGTCTGAGTTCTGTGACTGTATATTGAATGGATCCCCAGGTTGCAAAGCTTGTCTAAGGTAAAGGACACTGTCAATAGAACAAAACAGCAACAAAAAACTGGGAAAAGATCTTTACCAATCCTACATCTGATAGAGGGCTAATATCCAATATATATACAAATAACTCAAGAAGTTAGACTCCAGAGAATCAAATAGCCCTATTAAACATGGGGTACAGAACTACACAAAGAATTTTCAACTGAGGAAACTTGAATGGCCAAGAAGCACCTAAAGAAATGTTCAACATCCTTAGTCATCAGGGAAATGCAAATCAAAACAACACTGAGGGTCTACGTCACACCAGTAATAATGACTAAGATCAAAAACTCAGGTGACAGAAGATGATGGCGAGGATGTGGAGAAAGAGAAACACCCATTCGTTGTTGGTGGTATTGCAAGCTTGTGCAACCACTTTGGAAGTCAGTCTGGTGGTTCCTCAGAACACTGTACATAGCATTACCTGAGGACCCAGCTATACCACACCTGGCATATACCCCAAAGATGCTCCAACATATAACAAGGACAGGTGCTCTACTATGTTCATAGCAGCATTATATATAATAGCCAGAAGCTGGAAAGAACCCAGATGTCCTTCTGGGAATGGATACAGAAAATGTGGTACATTTACACAATGGAGTACTACTCAGTGAACATGTAGTTTATTAAAATACTGGTTGTGGTTCTTCTTCAAGATACACTCTTGCCTTCACTCAGTTGCCCTGAGTAGTTGGCTAGGTTTCCAGAACCAGGCATGATTTTTCTTTTGTTAAGTGGTTCCTGTTGCTTTGAAAGGCAAACCAGAAAAGAACCAGCTCACATTGGTGAACAATGATGCTCCCAGAAAACATTTAAAATTAAATCTCAGTGTCATGCATTGGTTATCTTCCCATGAGTTATTGACCAAAGAGGCCTTAGAATCATCCCTAAACAAGACACACTACTGTCATTACTCTTGGTTCCCTCCCATAATTAGATTGTTAAAACCTTCTGCTGCAGAAATTATATACTTTGGTTTCAGGCTGCAGAGAAGCCAGTGTGACTGACCAGGGATATTTGCATGCTAAAGTTTAGTAGAGCTAGAAGTTTTAAAGTTTGACTGTTTCAGTGGTCTTTTCAAGAGCTATATCCTGTTTACTACAATACTGATCTGCCAAGCAAGTTGTTTCTACCAGTACCACAGTGACAAGAATGTTTATGTGGTTAACAAAAAATGAATGTCTTGATTAGATGTGAGGCTGGCTCCCTGGAATAAAAATCAAACCTGGTACTGTAAACATGTTCAAAATCTATGGGTAATGATGTCATAAGTCCTATAGGAAAACGTACTGATACCATTTTTAGAAATAGTCATGTTGTAAAACTGCATCCTTAGTACTTATATTTCTGTTCATATATTTATGTTGTTCTTAATTTTGGTCAGAGTGACTTCTTATGACAGTGAGTAATGGTTTACACAGAGATATGTTACTGTCCAGGATGCTAGAAATAAGCCACTGCGATTTCTCTGATTGCTCTACCTGACAAGGGTCAAGGAATACCTTTTTAGGGTGAGTGGAAAGAAGGTAAAAGTCAGAGGGTAGGATGATGTAGTGAATGTTATCCTCTGGACCTCATGTGAACTTTACACACACGATCTCACAGATGCTGATATTACCTATGCATGAAGAAGCCAATGTAAAAATTTTAGCTGTTATCACATTCATACAAAGATAGCCGTAACAGGAGTCAAGTGAATAGACAAATTGTATTGCTCTTTTGGACAAATAAAATAGAAGTTTAGTTCCCTTGCTCAAGATCAGTGTTCTATTCATGTCTAGTTGGCCATTTCACGCTGAATTCATATTGCATTTTAAGGCTTTTCACCAACTTTTATGTATGTTGCTGAAATATGGGGGAACAGTAAATCAGTAACCAGCTTCTGATTTATCGTCAAGACAGGTGAGCATAGTGTCATATATTACCATATTGTCATAGATAAAATAAGAGGAATCTAAATATCAGAGCAATAGTCTACTAGATTTATCTTTCAAATGCTTTCAACCTAAGTTTGACATACTATTGATGAAATGAAAACGTATTTTTCTAGTTTACACAATACTGTTGATAATCCGTTGAGTACCAGAGACAAGATAGCCTTAAACTGTAACACCACAAGCAGAATTTTACTCCTAGTAAATATGTATAGATGCGCCATAAAAAAATTGAGAAAATTTAGGATTCAAAAAATTGTGGGTGCCAAATATGCTTTGCAATGAAGATATTTCAAAATAAATGTTAACATTATTTGTTACAAACTAAACTGCAAAATTATTATTTGGAGGGCATATATTGCTTATATGTGGTGTGTGTGTGTGTACGAGTTTGAACTCCAACTATAAAAGAATAAAGCTAGGTGTATCTCTGTCTGCTTCAGTGCTTCCAGCTACAACTTTGCCCCATTTGAAACAAATTGTACCTTAAATTTGAAAGCAATTTTCTGTAGTTTGGTGTGCAGCACAGATTTCATCTTTGATATTTAGCAAGCCTGAGATCTTTCTAAGTTGTGAAGTCTGCATGTCTACAAACTAAGATGTCTGTGTTTGTGTTTATTACCCTTTTCATGCATGCCTTGAAATGACTAAATTACAGGTATTTTACATGTGTTTTGTGGTACAAGACAGATACAGTCCACTGGTATAATTTATCCTGAAACACCCTGTTTTACAAAATTACAGAAAAGCACTGCAATTTGCTCAATTTTTTTTATTTCTAAGACTATGGTAAAAAAAAAAATCTTCAAAGCCCAGAAGAAGCCTCCTAGATAAGAACTTAGCCATGTAATAAACAATTTTCATCAAAGCTCTGGGTTTGGGAAAATAGAGCACAATTGTAGATTTAAAATCTCTATAATGTTTTGTACTTATTAGCTATTTTGTATTTTGTATTTTGACCTAATTCAGTCACCAAAGGCACCAACTCTTATATAAGATTACATACACATACATGTGAGCACACTCACAAGCACACATCCTTGGCAGACCAAATCCGATTATCTACAATCATGGTAATTGTGGAGAACAAAATTGTTCATCTGTGCTCTGTGGCTGCCTTTTGGATTTTGTGTTTGATCCCAAGTGACTTCTGATGTTACGTGCATACAAGCATTCTTTCCATGTCCAGTGGTTCTTTTTTATTTAAAAATATCTTCATAACAATCTCATAATGATTTTATTCTTCCCAGCAGAATAAGAAGCCAAAGACTTAGTAGAAACTAGTAGATCTCTTGACATTTCAGTATGATTCAAGATTTTTCTATGATGAAAATTATTTCTGCAGATCTTTAGCGGGCATTTTTAGTATTTTGTGCCTTCAGAGTGATTTCTCTCTCTTTAGTATAGAATAGAGTTTATTCAGGGCATGGGGAGGGGAGTTAAGAGAGTAGTAGAGGCAGAGGGAGTAAGAGAGAGAGAGAGAGAGAGAGAGAGAGAGAGAGAGAGAGAGAGAGAGAGAGAGAGAGAGGTGGAGGGGGGAGGGTAGGGGGAAGGGGCGAGGGGACAGAGGGAGCAAGAGGGAGCAAGAGAGGAAGACCAAGAGCTAGCTATATTTCTCAAACCATGTTGTTGTTTAAGGAGACTTTTGTATTCCTATGAATAATAATAACAGAGTCCCAGTTGGGACTCTGGTATATAGGTAGGTATAGCTCTTTGTAGGAGAACCATCCCTCTATGTGATATAATGTCCCCCACACCCACAAGTGCATGTACATATGGTTTGTTTGTTTGTTTTTTCCAAGAAGCTTACGAAATAATTTGTTTCCTATGCTTTACAAACATCCTCAGTGTCTCTTTTCTTCTTCCCTCTCCTTATTATTTCCCTTCCTCCTTGTTAAGGTCCCTCACACTATTCCCATTATCTCCTTTTGTAGCATCTTTTTCTGACTGTCCTCCTCCTCCCCAGAGCTCTTCTCCCCTCTCCCACATGGTCCCTTTCTCGTTTTCTGACTTCTTTGGATATGTCAGCTTACATACTTACATCTAAAGATTTAGAGATAGAATCTATAAGTCAAGCAGAATATAGCAAAATATGGAGCAAAAAGATTCTAGAGTTTTATTTCTTCTACAACTGTACAGTATTCAACTGTGACCATACACTGTATTTTCATTATTTGTATCCTGAAAACCAACTGTAGCACTTGTTCCTCATTAAAGGATCAATTTTGTAAGAGATGGAGACGATTTATAAGAAACACTGCTGATGCTGGGCAGTGGTCGCACATACCTTTAATCCTAGCAGAGACAGGTGGATCTCTGATTTTAAGGCCAGCCTGTTCTACAGAGCAAGTTCCAGGGCAGCCAGGACTACACAGAGAAACCTGTCTTGAAAAACCAAATAAATAAATAAATAAATAAATAAATAAATAGTAAATATGCAGATAAACAAATAAATATGAAAAGAAAGAAAGAAAGAAAGAAAGAAAGAAAGAAAGAAAGAAAGAAAGGAAGGAAGAAAGGAAGGAAGAAAGAAAGAAAAAAACCAATAATAATGTAGAGAAGAAGTGACTTTGAGGTTCTCAGCCACAATGATATACCAGCAAGCAAACCTCTCCACTTAAGACTTGAGGAAAATAAAAGAATATAGAGCAAAATAATTCTACAGTCCTTTAGGAATGACAGAGATAAGTGAATCCATGAAGTTTCAACAATGTGTTGTCTGAACAGAACTTGCATGAAGACATCAGTTGACATGCCGATGTGGACAAGGACATTTCACATGGTCTCACCCTAGATTAAGAACTACAGTTGTTCAATAGCTGCTAAGAGAGATAGAATTGGTTTTCTCCAATCATGCACTCCCTCCTTGGTTCTTCTATCTTAGCTGGTCAGCTCCAGACACATGTACATACAGGCAATGCTAAACGGACTCAGTAGGTCATATAGAACACACAAGTCCACACATAGGCATATTTACCTACATGTAACAATAACAATAAAGAATATAATGAATTTAGGAGGGACGTGAGATTCAGGAGGAGTTGGAGGGGAGGGAGGAACTGGCGTGGTGTGGATGCAATGCTCATGTGTGAAGATTTTAAAAAATTAAAATAAATGAAATAGTTACACTTGCTATAAATGACAATATAATTAATCACTATTAGAGATTAAATAGAAGAAATTTTATGCAATAGTTTAAATGTTTTATCCCATTTTCATATCAGAAAAGAATTTACCCAATGTATATTTATTGCCATTTTTCTTCATGCACAGAAAATTGAAGTTAAAGAGGTTATATGCTGACTAGTGTCATAAGATCTGCTTTTTAAGCCTATGCATTTTGACCCTAGGATCTATATTTTCAAGAATTGCATTATCCTGATTAGTGGGATGATATTTAAAGTATGGTGCCAAAATAATTAACAAGTGTTGACAGAGATATAGAGAAGTCGGCACCTTCATATAGTAGTAATAAGAATATAAAATGAGAACATTCAAAATTCAATAGAATTGCTAAAAATCAAACAATTTAGCTTCTATGCTGTGCAACAACAAAATGAAAGCAGGGACTCTAAGAAACACTTGCTAATCTGTGTTCATGGTAACTCTTCTCGCAGTAAGGAAAAGGTAAAAACATCCATGTTCATCATCCTTGTGTAAATGAATAAACAGACAAAATGTTATATGCATACATAGAAATATCATGAAGCTTTAACAGGGGAAGGTGTTATAACAAAGGGTGCACTGTTTCTGTATATAAAGGACTTCACGATAATACAAATATGCCAGTAAATAGGGAAGAAAACAGTGGTTTTATTTGCATTCAGTGTCTGCAAGAGTCAAGCATTGAGAAATAAAGCTAAGGAGTGCTTTGGAGAAGAAAAGGTTGTTGAGTACAGTAAAGAAAGCTTTCCATAGGTGGGTGACAGTAACAGTAGCCTGACAATGTGAGTGTACCCGATGCGCTGTCACCCAACAGTGCATGGAAAGTTCACATCATGTATTTTAATGCAATTTTGAAAATCACCAACTGATCTTTTAACAAAAAGTAAATATGTTGCATTTTTTGAGCATGCATGTGTGGGCAGGTGGAGGGGACAAAAATTCTAGTTATTCATTTGTGGAAAACAAAAAGGTCAGAGCCACCCACCCACCACCAGCAACATTAACTAAATTTTACTTACAATAGTTTTTGAACAGTGAAGTTTTCATGCATCCACTATGTTACAGAATAAAACGTAATTCATATTGCAATTTTTAATGCTACATAAAAACTGACATCTTCTAATTAACTAATCATGATTTTGGAAAAACCACATCGCTTCATAAATCAGGCATCAAACTGAAAAGCAGGTCACGGGAAGTTCCTTCTAAAGACGCTATAATGCAGACTTTAATTGCTGAGCTATCTTTCTGTTTTAAAGTTGCAAGTCCCCAATTTTGGATATCACAGTAAATTTGACACAAAAGATAGCATCTTAACACAGCACTACTTAACAAAGATGGCTGTCATTTCTGTCACACGAAAACCCTGTCAGAGACCACACTTCTACTTTTCTGTTGCCATAGAGACCACTTTTCCTCTTGTGATCAAAAGTAAAAGACGCAGCTCAGTGTCATGGTTCGAATATAAAGAATTGAAACCTCTTCAGAAATATATACAAAGGCTCAGGGGCACGTCACTTCTCATTGGGATTTCAGCTACACAAAGTGAAATTCTAGAGCATCAATGGTGGGGCAGAAAAGAAGTTGAAAAAAATAGAGTACTAGTCATGTAGAAATGAATTGCTATAAAAAGCATCCATGAGATGGAATCAATGTATTGTTTCTAGATTCATTTCTAGTCATTCACAAAATAGTATTCATAACTCGTATCTAATTTGTAAGACAAACAGGTTGAATTTCACAAAGTCGGTGCAGTTTAACACAATAATAAAAGACAGACAGACAGCAATCCTGTTGTTAAGTTTTATTGTGATTATATTTTGAATTGTTTTAATTCTTATTCTGAAGACTATCCTTGAATTTGAGAGTATATTAGGGAATGGTTTATATTTGGAGATCTGAGTTATGTGAATAACAGAATTATCCAAATTAAAATTAAACTACCAGAATTCATCAAATGACTGAAAACTGCATGTACAATATTGACTTTCAAAGGCTACTTGTATAATCCAGGTATTGTTAAATTTTTTGAAGACAGTGTTGAGGGTTTCTGTGACCTGATTTTTCCTGTCCAATTACATTCAATTACATTCAAATATTAGCAGGAGGCCTGTGATTGGACAGGGAAAGGGAGTCGGAATTAAGAGTTGCAGAGACAGAGCATCTCAGGAGGAGAGCAAGATAGAAGGCAATGAGCAGGATGATGCAGAACCAGCATGGATTTAAATAGCCACAGGTAGATATGATTTCACATAGCGATAGAATAATTGGGATAACTTGTCTAATCTAGGTGGGCAGATTGTATTATTATCATTTGGCTCTGAAATTATTGTGTGGGCATCCTGTGAATTGAGAATTTATTGTTATATAAAGCTGACTGGTTAACTATAAGCGTCTAGAGTTTGGTTTTACTGGGTTTCTGGAAGGTAGGACCGCCGATCTCAGGAGGGTTATGGCTGTTAAGGAACTAACGCCTCTAGAAAGAAATGAACCAGAGCTGGGTATGTCATGAGGGATCGCTGCGGGAGTTAGAGGCAAGAGGCGCAGGACCACACGGAGGCTGAGAGTTGGCAGCAGTAGTGCAGGAAGCCTACTGAATTCATCTTTTTAAAAAATACTTCCCACAATAGGTTTCTTTAGCACTCACAAGTGGAACAGTTATTAGAGCTCATGCTTTTCCATTAATTCCAATTATTTGACATTATTGCATGATATTGTCATTTATATAGTTCATTCTCAAACACCATACCAGGAAATGAGAGAGGAAACTAGTGAAGTTTTAGATATGTTGACAATTTGTGTTGGAGTATAGTCATTGAAATTTTGAGAAGCTAGCAGTACTTGGCTCAAAAGTTTAAAACATCAGCTATCTAGGACATTTTATGCCGGTAGATTAGAAATGAGGATTTTGTTCCACAACCCTTTGCATTTAAGTTGAAGAATCTCAGTCTAACTTTCAAAAGAGTAAACAAAAATATCAGCCACTAAAACAGAACAATTATTTAGAAATAGCTAACGAAATATTTTTTTTAAAAAAAAATGAAGAAGTGAGGGAGAAGGTGTGTGTGTGTGTGTGTGTGTGTGTGTTTGTATGTGTTTTTTATTTTTATATATATATATATATATATATAACATACACATATACATATATATATGCCTTCAATAATATTTGGTTCATATAGCATGTACAAAGTAAAACTCTTTTGAAAATATTTATCCACTAGATACCCTATGGGCTTATAGCTCTGTAGAACTGTCCTTAGCTATTGACTTCCCTAGACACTGCATACAATTGAACTCTAAAAATTGACACCGACATTGAGATAACAATAGCTACCTGTGATGTTAGGCTAATATCTAAAAAGGTGTTATGAAAGATAATTATCATAGTGTTTGCTACAGAGGAAGGTATCTTACAAAAACAGTGGTTGACATTAAAAAAAAATGGCCCTAACACACAGCAAAACACTAGGCAGAATTGGCGGACCCTGTGGAAGAGGGGAGGGAAGAATTGAAGGAGCCAGAAGGGTCAAGGACGCTACAAGAAAACCTACAGAATCAACTAACCTCAGCCCATAGAGGCTTATAGAGACTGAACTGCACCAACCAGAAATCATGCATATGTAACAGTTATGAAGCTGGGTTTTCACGTGGGACTCCTAACCGGAGGAGCAAGTGCTATCTCTGACTCTGGTGTCTATATTTGGATCCCTTTCCCCTAACTGGCCACCCTTGTATACCCACAATAGGAAAAGACATACCTAGCCCTAGTGCAACTTGATATGCCAAGGTTAGGAGACATCCATGGGAGGCTTCTTTTTTTCAGAGGAGAAAGGGAGTGGGGGTGGATGGGAAAGGGAGGCAAGAGGAGAGGAAGGAACTGGAAGGAGAGGAAGGAGGGGAAGCTGAGGTAGGGATATAAACTTAATAAATAATAAAAATGACTCTATAGAAAAGCGAGAAATCCCAAGGTATATAAGGAAGAAGAAGAGATTTTTCCTGGTTTGTTTTGTTTTAATCTGTATATAGTTTGGTGATCTTTAAAGTGACCATTTCTTTTATTTTCCTGTAATTTTAATATAATTACAAAATTTCTCCAAGCCAGAGGAATAGGCAATTAGATGTAAGACTGTGTCTCCTTGGAGAGTCAGAAGTTCTGTCCATATGATCTCCATGC
The DNA here is from genome assembly GCF_004785775.1 of Grammomys surdaster. Taxonomy (NCBI): domain Eukaryota; kingdom Metazoa; phylum Chordata; class Mammalia; order Rodentia; family Muridae; genus Grammomys; species Grammomys surdaster. The sequence continues at coordinate 3,841,068 of NW_021604578.1, forward strand.
CTAAATATGACCTTAAGAAGACAGCTCTAACACAGTAATTTAAAGGATGGGAAGATCACAAGGTCTCAACCCTCCACAAAGGCAAATTTTGTTTTTATTTTAACATTTGCCTGTTTGATTCCTTAAAGTGTATATTTGAGACTACATTACACACTTTGGATTTTAAATTTTTGAAATAATAATAAAAATCTCAAATTATCTTCTAATATAAAATTTATGTCTTCTTTTACTCAGATGAAGAGACTAATGCAGACAATATTTTGTCTGATATCAGAAAATGAAAATGTAACACAACAGTATTATAAATGTAATTGGCTGTGTTCTAAGAAGTTTACTCTTTTCCAAAAATACTGAAAATAGTCCATAAATTTTACTTAGATTATTGAACCAATAAATGATCTAATGAAGTACAGCAAAATCATATGGAATATTTATCCTCAGTTGAATTCAACATACCATTGGATTCATTAATTCAATAAAAGACACATTTCCTATTTTGTACAAAGTTTGTTTTGTTTACACAAAGAAAAATAGCAAATTGCTATTACTAGGCTTCTTTTAATCTTCTCTTGTTTTGTTGTTGGTTTTGAGTGTGTGTGCACGCATAGATGCTCACACACACCTGTAAAAGTGCCTGTGGATGCCAGAAGGCATCAGAATTTCCTGGAACTAGAGTCTCCAATGTGGGTACAGGGATGCAAACTCTCATTCACTGCAAGAGCAGCAAGTACTCTTTACTACCAAGACATCTCTCCAACACCATTACTGATATTTTAAACATAATCTGGAAATTAAAATATATAACGGTGGAAAGAAATATATGTTAGCGAATAAAGCCATATTTTCATGTATTGCTTACCAATTTTTATTCATAAATACCTGTTATATAAATTAAATTTTGACATTACTTCATATCTGGCCTGCTTACAATAAACAGGGGTAGTATATAGAGCTTCCTATAAAACCGTAAAGAATGCTGATTTTCAAACATGTATAAATGGGAAGTAACATGTTAGAAAGGGATACTATTATTATCTAGTTTAATATAGATTTGAAATGATTTACTTCTGTAACACCCGAGTTTATAGTTTACTTTTAACTTTACAGTTTGCATTAGTCAACATGATTAAAATGAGTATCTAACATCATAATTCCATGGTTTTACAAATGATGTAGCATATACCTTAGCATACATATGTTGAACATATATTGATCAAAATACTGGTTTCAGGATTTTTAGTGGCAAAGTTTACAACTAGTATCTCTTCAGACAGTCTATAGCAAAGAGGGAGTTCTTTTGAGTGGTATGCAAAATGCTGAGTGGGATCGAGACACAGAGTCCATACCATTCCTCACAGAGATGATCCAGTGAGAAATGCCTAATGAACTTCGAAGCTTCATTTTTGTCTGTTTCAAAATTACTTACTAAGTAATAAGCATATCTCTTGTGCTTGACAATAAGAGTTTGCTACATTACTTTGAAAAGAAAAAGTAAAAAAATCAACCAATGAAATAATAAATAAAAATAATTTTTGACATGCTTCAGCACAAATTGTTCTGTTTGCAGACTTATTTTTATCATTATTCTTTATTCCTTGATCTGAGTACATGAGCGTATGTATGCATAATATATTGTAAATATAATTTCAGAACAATGAGAGTAACAGCAATAACAGAAGATATTTTACTTCTTAGTTTTAAGAAAGAATGCGTGCAGTATCTTGACATGCACACTCAGCAAAATGTGATTATTTTCTACATGTAGCTTTGTTTTTTTCAATAGGACATTCCATATCATACTACTATTTAAAATCTGGATGGAAAATCTTTCACTTACAAGTTTTAATGACATGTGTGCTTAACGTTTGCACGAGTTCTAATGGCAGTTACGTTGTATTAACCAACTGATATTAAAAAGAAAAGCAGTTACTATAAAATTGTGGTGCTATCTATAAAACCCAAATAGCATCATGCTTATTTTTAAATATCAAATTTATATAAACATTTAAGCATGTCTACATGCGTGATATATGCATGACTTTAAAGTACTCTGTGAAATTATAACGTATTTTCAGTAATTACATTTGTAACTATTTTATACAACAACTAAGATGAAAAATAAATGCTTATCTACATTCAATTCACGTTTAAAGGAATTACGCATTAGTCATATAAAAGAATGCATCAGTGTTAGCCATAATGCATTGCTTGGATTCTAGATTAATGATGTCATTATACTGATAGTTTTGATACTATATTTGCTATTGGTATCAGCAAAATCAAAGTAACCATTCGCTAAGAGTAGAAGGTTCTATCAGCTTAAATGTTTGTGATAATGTTTTTAAATTGATGCCCTTGAAAAAAAGTGGAATATATAAATAATATAGTAGGAGGAAGAAGTCAAAACGAAGCAGATGCAGACAGAATAAACATGTAAAGGAATGGAAAAATAACCTCAGATAGGAAAATTTCGTGCACTGCGTTTTATTTCTTTAGACAGTCGTGGTAGCATAGGGCTCTATAGGATGCTAACACTCAGCACCATCCCAATACAGAACGAATAACGTGATTCAGGTTGTTTCTACCATTATCCCGTATTTGCTGTCCTGTTAATAATACCATCGATCCTCATCCTGTGTAAACCGCTGTACAGCTGGTGAAATATTTTAATGAAAAGTAACAAAGCCAAAGATAGAAAAAGTAGGTCATGCAATATGTTACTTAATCCATTTCAATGAGGTGTCATTTAAAAAACTAATAGACTAAAGGCAGAGTCATTAATTATATGCGCTCTTTTGAGTTTTTTCTTTATGATTTGACAACTTGCATGGCAGCTGTTCCTGTAAATATGACAATAAATTTATAAATCTCCAGAGAACTGATGAACATAGGCAGATGCACTTAACTGCTGGTGGGCAACAAAAGTCAGGCTGCAGGAAACTGTGGCAGTAATGTGGCTCCTGATTAATCTCTAATTACAGTTTTGTCATCTTAGCGGGGAGACAGAGCTGTATCACTTCCTAAATAAGCAAGCAGCATTTTGGCACCTAGCAACGGCTTCTCGGTCCTATTAGCTGTAGTAGGCTCGATGCTGTTACATGGGAGGTGGTTATGGATCAGTGCTCTATTATTTATGGGACAGCATTTCCAGAGGCCGTCGTGACAGTAGATAAATTAGCAGCTTAATAGGCCAGCACTAACCAAAAACACAGCAGAAGCTGAAGCATAAAGTATCAAATTAAAATGTGACTTGCCTTTAACATCTGCATCAAGCATAAAAAAAGAACGAGGACCCCTTTATTTCAGATAATTATTCAACAAGAATAACAGGAGTATGAGCGTATTTGTCAAAATCAACCTTTTCCATTTTGGAATATTTTATAGCGTATCTTATGTGTTATGTCTCTCTGGCATTTTGTTTCTGAGTTCACCTTTCTCCTCTTGAGGAGATTCTCTTGCTTTCATTCTTCAGCTCAGCGATGCTAGGTGGTAAGCATTAATTAGGACCGCTGCAGCTCTAAAGAGCCATAAGCATCTGTGTAAAAGTGTCTTATTAAGCTCAGAATGGGCAAATGAGGCCTATTCCCATCGTGCATCCATTTCTCCTTCACTTCAGGTGCGATGATGAAGGCTGAGGGCTGACCTCACACCTCTGGCTGGTGTCAGTCATTTGAAAGGATATATCAAATTCTTAAGTACTCCTCTTCCCAAAAGACAATCCACAAGCAGGTTTACATAATTAAATTGATGGAGAATCTCCTCTAATCTTGATGGAAGAGATTATTTTATTAATATAATCCTCCCAAGGAAATCTAAAATGTGACCTTTCATTTCTTTTACTATTACTATAATTATTTTTTATGAAATGGCATGATGCAATGAGTTATACAATTTTCAGACCCACTTGTGTCCTAATTCATAATTTTATTGTAAATATCTTACCCTAAATGAAAATATCCAAAGTTTATTTTATTATATCAATACCATTATTACTGTTCGGATGGTTTCAGAATGCTTCTATTTATAGATAAAATAAATACTGTAAGAATGTAGAATGACCAAAATGAAATTTCTTTCTATCTGCAACATTAGACAACATCAACAGGTGAGATGCTGCTTATTAAGGTGTGACCATCGTTGCTATAATTTTTTTCCCTTTACACAATTGTCTTTCAGTATGTTCCTTCTTCATGTAGTTCTGCTTGAAATAGTTTGAAAAAGCATTCTAGTGTATTCCTGTGAGCACTCCAACTCACAGGAAACATGGCACCCCTTACTTAACAATATGGATACCAACACTTGTCACTCTTTCTTACAATAACTGTTCCAAGAAGTATAAGGTGATATCACATGTGATTTAAATATGCATTCCTATGATCATCAAATAGGTTAAGATTTACTCTTTTACAATTCTGTTTACCATTAATATTAATATATCTTCTTTTAAGAAATACATTCCAGTATCAATTGTCTATTGTTTTCTTTCTTAGAATTTCACTTATTTGTTTTGAGGCAGGGTCTCACCATGTAGCCCTGAGTAACCTAGAATTCTGTGTAGAAAAGACTATCCACAAACTCACAAAGATCTTTGCCTCTGCCTCTGCCTCTGCCTCTGCCTCTGCCTCTGCCTCTGCCTCTGCCTCTGCCTCTGCCTCTGCCTCTGCCTTTGCCTCATTTGATCCAACTGTGTCTTTCTATCATTGCTTTTGTGCTTCTTCCTTGAAAGTCTTAGTAAGAAGTTATTCCTTACACCCATGATATGCTGCATTTTTCCTATTTTTTTTCCAAGTAGTTCCATGGTTTCTGATCTTATACTTAAGTAGGCTAAACATTTTGAGTTGAGGTTTGGAGTACTAGAGAAGAGTGTCCTATTACCATATGTGCTCATACCTAGTTTCCCCACATTATTTAAAACCTATCTTCAGTAAGTGTTTCGAAACCTTTTTCTGCAGCTGGTTAGCCAAATAAAAACCCTACCTGTGAGTTCTTAGTATAAAGAACTGAAATTATGATATCAAAGAGAAATCTTCACTTTATATTCATCACAGTATTATTCCAAATAGACAAGATAAAAAAGTGAACTAAATATCCATGAATGCATGCATATAATCTGGTATACATATAAAAGTAAGTATTATGTTATCCTGTAAAAAGAAAATTCCGTGGTTCACAATATCATGGATGTAAGTAGAGGACATTATTCTAAATGGTAAGTAAAGTCCAGCACAGCAAAACGAATACTGCAATGAAGACTCTTAAAAACTCAATAACACAGGAAGAACAGCATATAAATGGTGATTACCATAGCAGGGGATTGGAAAGGTGTGGAGAAAAGGAAGATGCTGATTAAAGTGTACAACATCTCAAGCTGAAGGAATAAGTTTTAGTTGCTAATCAAACTCTATGATAGACTAGATAAAAAATAATGGACTATAAATTCTAAATAGGCTGTTGAGGAATTTAAATCCAGTAACATGGCTGCTCTAGCTAAGGGCCACATCAAAAGAACTGAGACTGTGTTATCTTGTTATCTGGCCGGAATATACACATACCCTTAGTAATTGCATTTATTCCCAAACAATGTAGATAAAATTAGTTGGGAGAAGGCAGCCATGTTTGAAAGTGACATCTGATTGGAGGGCAATTTAGTGAGTAGAGTTCAGGTCAGTTCAGTGCAGATCAGCAGAGTCAGTTGAAGTCAGAAAAGAAGAAGAAGAAGAAGAAGAAGAAGAAGGAGGAGGAGGAGGAGGAGGAGGAGGAGGAGGAGGAGGAGGAGAAGGAGAAGGAGAAGGAAAAGGAGAAAAGGAGAAGGAAGGAGAAGGAGAAGGAGAAGGAGAAGGAAGGAGAAGGAGAAGGAGAAGGAGAAGGAGAAGAAGGAGAAGGAGAAGAAAGGGAGGAGGAGGAGGAGGAGGAGGGGGAGAGAGAAACAATTTTATTTACCTGGACAGTTTTACAGAGATGAGTTGCAGGTGAAGCCAGAGAAAAGGAGCCAAAGATTAGAAGACATTGCCAGAGTTAGTTTGAGACCAAGCAAATCAATTCAGTCAGAAAACAAGAGAAGCCAGATTGGCTTAGTCAGCCTATAGAGGAATTTTGAGCCAGAACAACTGAGTAGAACCAGCTAGTCAAAGTTCAGAAAGAACTAAAAAGGGTGACCATATTTAGCACTAAGCTAAGCCTTTGAGATGACAACTGCATCTGATAAACAAAAGTTACTTTTACAATAGGTAAAAATAGATTTTTGAAATTCTCATCAGTGAACAATGACAAACTGGCAATATTATAGACATCTAGCAGTTTTATGAATTTTTCTAATGATAAAATATCATGTTAAAGCCTATAAAATACATAACTACTACTTCTATTAAAGAAATAATCAATTTCTTAAAAAGATTATCTTGTCCCAAATAAACCATATTTCTAAATATACAAATTGGCTTCATTATGTTCCTTTAAATTACTAAGAAATACAGGAAGATGAAAAAGATGGGTAGAAAAATGTTACTAGTTGGAAGCTGGTATGTACAATTTATGTGTTGTAAGGCATCCAAGTGAAGATTCAGATAGGTAGGTGAACTGAGACCTGTAGGTCAGAGAAGTACTTGGACAGGAGAAAGCCATTGCAGAATACTTGTTGCACATACAATAGTAGATGCAACAGTACTAGAGGAGATATTCCAAAGAGTAAGATTATTTTAGAGAAGTGTGAAAATCAGACTAGATTTTGAGGAAATCAATGTTTAAGAACAAGATAGAAAATAGCAAAATGGTAAAAGACCGAGAGGAAATACATAGCAGAAAAATACGTGGAAAAATAGGGAATATGTCACGGCAGTGTAAAGGGAAAGCCATTCCTCATTCGAAAATAGATTCTTTTTTCATACAATATATCTAGATTACAGGTTTCCCTCCCTCTTTTCCTCCCAATGCCTACCCACATCTCCTCCTATTCAGATCCATTCTCTTTCTTTCTCTCATTAGAAAAGAATGGGCTTCTAGGAGATCACATAAAACATAACAAAATAAAATAATAAAATAAGACAAAAAGCATCACACAAAAGGAGAAGGCAAAGCAAAAGAAGGAAAAAAATCAGAGACCCATTCATTCACACACTCAGGAAAGCAAAATATATAAGCACTCTAAACCAGGCACTCTAAACCAGGCACTCTAAACCAGGCACTCTAAACATAGATGATAGATAGATAGATAGATAGATAGATAGATAGATAGATAGATAGAT
>NW_021604578.1:3848318-3884574 GCF_004785775.1 Grammomys surdaster
GATAGATAGATAGATAGATAGATAGATAGATAGATAGATAGATAGATATAGAGATAATGTTTAGAGTGCCTGGTGCAGACCTGTGAAGATCTCGTGCTTGCTGCTTCAGTATCTGTGAATTCATATGAGCTTTTCTGTGTTGATTTAGAGAGTCCTGCTCTCCTAGAGTTCTCTATCCCCTATGGCTGTTATATTTTTGAATGAATTAAGAGGCCAGTTTATAGGAGAGCCCAAAACATGTAGACATAATAATTGCTGTGAAGATAAATAAGTAACTTCAAGAAAATTCTCAGGATGAGTGGAAGCCAAATTTGGATGAATTTCATAGCAAATAAATGAGACGACAAGAAAAGTGACCTACTAAGTGAAATAACGAATACTGTAAAAGAGACAATGGGTGGGGGGAACATTGTGGCTGCTTCTGTTTTGGTTTTGAGGTCAACAGACTTGAGTTTAAATTATTATCAGGAAAATGATTGCGTTGCATATACAAGTCATGAATATCCACATTAGACAGACCTTCTTTATTTTTTTCTAAGAACTACTTTATTAGTGCTTGTTAATGGCGTAGACAGTGAGGATGTAATGAGGGAAGAGATTATGTGTTACTATCCTTGATCTCCCAGAGATTCATCTCAGGCTGACATCACCTGAGTCTTCCTATAACTTTGACCGGTAGGGAAAAAAATGGCAATACTTAAATAAACCAAGCTCTTCATATCTACTTGCAGAGCACTGCAAGAGGATAAGGGGGATTCACTACCCTGCCCATGTGTGTCTTTTGCAAGATTGGAATTCTATAGCATATGTATCACAAACATTACTTATCAGGGAGCTTATATCTGGGATAGGTGAATTCTCCTTCTCCCAGTAGTCACTATTTGACTGTAGTTCTTCAGAGGAAATCCAAGAGTCTTATGAGATAGTACACAGAAAACTGTGGCACTTTCTTTGCTTTGTCTATTTCTTCTTGTTTCACAGACTTGAACTTCCATACACACACACCCCTCACTCCCCCTTCTCTCATTGCACACTTTCATCCTTAGCATGAATTTTCTTTGACATTCTGTTTTTTCCCTTTCCCATCAATCACATTCAACTTTGCTCTACTTATTGTGTGTAACAAAGGACTGTTTACAAATTAGCCCACGTTTTCCTGGAGACTTTCCTTTCTTCAACTACTTCTAGTCGGGTGATACAGTGATCTATCAACCCCAAAGTGAGGTGAATGTCGGGTATCAACCATTCTGGTTTCCTAGTACTTTCCTATCACAGAGGATTGGGAATAAATTCACTTCTTTATCTAAAAGTCAAACTCCCACTGACTAAGCAACCATAAATATAATATAATCAGTAGTAGAATATCATGTGATTTTAGTAAAACATTATGCCATTTTGAGCCTGATATCACTCAATCAGTATTTAGAAAGAAAAAAAAGTGATTTGTTTCTGTGTGTGCGTGTGTGTATGTGTGTGTAACATACATATCACTGGTTCTTTGCAGTACTAACAAAATCTACTTGGATTTGTTTGTTTGTTTGTTTGTTTGTTCATTTGTTTTGGTCTTCTAACAGAGAAAGATAGGTTCCATACCACCAGTTTTTAATTTCTGCTTTTTAAATGTATGTTTAACAATTAGGTCACTTTTACTCTAATGAATCCCTCCAGCCCCTCCAATAACCACCTATCTATGTCCGTTCACAACTCTCAAGTTGAGATACTTTTATTATTATTACTGTTATATACATACACATGTGCGTATCTGTGTACAAAAGTAAATACATAAGAACAACCTACTGCAGACCCATCTAGACCCTGTCCTTGCTGCTTCAGTCTCTTTGAGCTCATAGACACCTTGTTTAGTTGATTCATAGGGCCTTGTTCTCCTGGTGTTCTCCATCCCCTCTGGATCTTACAATCACCTCAGGATTAAGAGACAGAAAAGGAGTGGATCAGAAGTGGAATGATGCTAGGAACAGAGAAGCATAGAGGAAGGGGAAACTATAATCAGGATATAATATATAAGGCAAGAATCTATTTTCTTTCTTTTATTTATTTATTTATTTATTTATTTATTTATTTATTTTGGTTTTTTGAGACAGGGTTTCTCTGTATAGCCCTGGCTGTCCTGGAACTCACTCTGTAGACCAGGCCGGCCTTGAAGAATCTATTTTCAATAAAAGAAAAAAAGATAGATAGATAGATAGATAGATAGATAGATAGATCATGCTGAGTTAATTTTGTTAGTGGGATTTTTTTTCAAAGCTAACTACTCTGCATTGGACCACCAAAAAGGCAGGTTACATGTAGGAGGTCATCCTCCATCTCCCAGGAATTCCATGTAGAATTGGTTTATGGGGGACTCCATGAGACTCCATCAATTTTACTCCATCCATTGTTATTGTCATTGATCTGGCTCTTATTACAGAGCACTTTGCAGGAATGACTGTTTCACAGCGGGTTTCCTAGTATTCTGGCTTTTACAATCTTTCTTCCTCAATAAGAGAAACCATGGACCTTAAAGTAGAATCAGTTCTTGTTACTTTGCTAGACCACCATCATTCCTTGCTACATCCTAAATCTTACCCTTATGCCACCACTCATCTTAATCTCTGGGAAATTTAGCATGATAGAAATGTTGCCTAGAAAGACAAACTAACATAAGCACCATGCCCAGAATTTCAAGATCAATGGAAGCAGTTCTAGCATCCTGCTGTTTTTGTTTGTTTTGTATTTTTGTTTTGTTTTGTTTTGCTTTGCTTTTACAAAATATACTCATTTGTTGAGAGTGATTGGATTATCAGAACCAAGAATGAATAAGAATTGTTTGTTACATGCTGCCCTTATATAAAGGGCTTAGTCAAAAATTCCAGAAAACTTTCTAGTGAGAGTGGTTGAATTATTGATCTGCAGTATGGGCTATGTTTTTCAAATAATAGCTTTTCAATGATCTGATGTGGAAACCTCAAATGAATGCCATTCTCCATGCAACTTTATGAATATAGATAGATTTAAAAAAAATAAAAATAAAAGCCAGGGGATTGGAAATGTATAATCCTGTCAGAATTGGAAAATGATCTAAAGAAACAAGTATATTTATGGAGAATAGTAATCAAAATTTTAACCATTAGTTGAAAAAATAAGTTAATATAAGGTGTTTGAGCAAGTATTATAGTATTGAAAACAAAATTCCAGATTTTGCCAAAGAAAACACTACTAATAAAATGATGAGGACTGAAGAGACGGCTCAGTGGTTAAGAACACTGACTGCTCTACCAGAGGTCCTGAGTTCAATTCCCAGCAGCCTCATGATGACTCACAACCATCTCTTAAGAGATTGAATGCTCTCTTCTGGTGTGTCTGAAGAGAGTGACAGTGTACTCGCATACATTTAATTAATTAATTAATTAATAACAGTGAGATTTCTTTCTCAAATTTCAGACAGCACTTTGTACATATTAAAATAAAAGTAATTTCAGAAGGCAAACTACTTTTTCATATTTTTTTTACTAAAACATAAACAGTTTATTTAAAAAGCTTGAGTAAAAGGCACTGCCCTGAAATAGTGAGTAAATGGTAGAAACACAAAATAAAACCCTCCTTAGAAATGTACAGCCAACTTCTGAGAGAAAGCATGGTCAATTAGTTTTAATAGCATGGGCATACAGGAAGATTTGTTTAACGATGACACCCTCATTTTACCAAATCAATACCCAAGGGTGTTTTACAATGAAATGTCTCTCTCCAGTGAGTAATTTACAATAAATAAATCTATAAATCTATCAAGTCCCTTTAAGACTGGCGATCTATACGACATGCATGGTTGGATATCAGCAAGAACTTTTGACACCAAACTTCCAGGTCAGCGACTGGGTCACTGAAGCTGCGGTTGTAAACACATGGGAAGCCGTTTAAAATGATTTGCTCATTAAGCAATCATTTACTCATCGTGAAAACGGGTGCACAAATGACTAAGTTATATCTATAAATTATTGGATAACATTTATGGATAAATCTTCTGCTTGCCCAACATGTGATCAGGTTGTTTTTGCTTTTGTTGTTCTTAGGTGCTGGTTAATGTATATGCTTATATCCAGATATCTGGGAAATTCCAGATGTTTATACCACTGGCTAGTCTCATAATAGTAGAGTGACTTCAAACTACCGATTTGCCTTTTCTAGTCCTTGGTTTTCCTAACTATAACATGAAGTAGTAATAACACATTTTTCATGTTGCTCATGTTACATTCCAGAATTTGATTAATTGAGTCTGTTCACAATAATTACACTGTAGCTGAGCAGGGTGGTACATATTTTTAATCCTGTTAGGCAGAAGGCAGATTCAGATGATTCTCTATGAGTTAGAGGCCATCCTGGTCCACATAGTAAGTTCCAGAACAGCCAGGGCTATGTAGTAAGACTTTATTTCTAAAAAAGGAAGCAAATGTTGTGCATAAGCTTTTATATCAGACATGAGGTCACACATTGGCTCCATCACCTAATGTGAATTTATTGTCATTCTTATTAGCAGTAAGGTGTCTAGAATAGTATTAAATGCGATATTTCACATAATGAAAGGAAATAAATGATCAAGTTTCAAGGGCTACAACTGAGTCCTTACACAAAGACACACACACACATGCACACACGTTGATGAATTTGAGAATAATAAAAAGTTACATGGAGAAAGTATTTTTTTAACTATACGTGGGAAGTACTTTATATACCCCAGGCCATGTTTCACTAACTCATTATTAGAAAAGAGAAGCATGTTAAAGGTCTCTCAGCATAGAATCTTATGAGTTGCACATGTTAGGAGACAGTTTTCATACTCCTTTATTTGAGTTCATTGTTTTCAAAATCAGCTCCTTATATATGGTCAAACTTAGCTCTGAGGAGACCATAATTGTATTTTAAGCATTAGAATTATGCTCATTCTTTCTTCCAGATAGTGAAATGCCACCACATTCATAGGAATAAAAGTGAACACTACACAGCATTTGCAATATGCCAAGATCAACACCAATACTAACCAATTTCATGATCATGGTTGACACCATTAAAACTCCACACTAAAAAAAAATCATGATTGATATAGTTAATTCATAATTGATATAGTTAAAAATATTTCTTTGAATCTCAGAATTCTGGCTATAACCTAACAGTAGGAGGAAAAAGTTGTCTGATTTCCATACATGTTTTGGTGAATATGGTGTTTATTTCTAGTCTCCACATCTCTGATACATTTTTTTCACTAATCATTAAGATAATTAAGTTGGAAACTACAGTGTGACCACCTACACCTTCTATTTGGAGAAAAATGTTTTCCACAAACTTAAAGGACTAGAGATATTTTTTTCATGTGACTTCATGTGTATATAACATTTATACACTTTAAAATTTAGTCAAATACATTGGCATTTTTATCATTTCAATATCTCTTATTAAACCACAGTTCATAATGCATAAGAGACACTCTATATATGGATGCATATAGAGTAAATTCATGAGAAAATGAATTAGTAAGCAGCTGCAAGATTAGTTCTGAATTAACTGGTGTTTTCTGCTAGATAAAATATTCCACAATCATTTATTATTGTATCTAACTCTCAGCTAAGTGCTCTGACAAATGCTTCTAACTCCATCATTCAGCAGGCCGAGGCAGGAAGATCTTTTCAGCACAGGAGCTGAAAAACTACCCGGGGAAAGAGAACTGAAAACCAATGGATTGCATTTGACTGTCTGCTTTAGATGAAATGTGACTTTTTTGAAACATCTTCCTTTAGAAAGGCACAGTGTGGAAAAGGATGAGCACTGACCTTCAATGTTTGTTGAAATATATTCTCCAAGACTAGTTTTGGACTTTATAACAGATTACCAACATAGTAGGATATACTATTCATTAAAGAAATTCATTTAATTTTTAAGCCATAGAATGTTTATTTTGTATCATATTTTAGTTTGCAAACAAATAAATGGGTTTCATAATGACATTGTCATACACATACATCAATATTCTTATTTGTCTCTACCCATTGTCCTTCCTATGTTTCAGCTTACTCTTATTTTATCTTTTTCTGTATCCAAATACAACCATTTCTGCTCCTGAGTCATATTTTGGTTTCTTAGCTGTATGGTTGACTGATGTGTCTATGCGTTCATGAGTGTAAGTGCATGCATGCACATGTTATGGAATGCATGAAGCAAAATGATTATGTATACCTAAAATATAAACAAAGGAACAATGTAGGAGGCATCACAAAACTTAACCTCAAATTGTACAACAGAGATACAGTAGCAAAACCTACAATACTGACAACAGCAGTTGTAACCAGAAGCCTGAAGAGTACAAGTAGACCAATAGAATAGAATAGTGGATTCAAATATAACCGCTTCAATGCCAGAAATAAACCACAAGCAATGCCACCTAATTTTCAGTAAAGGTGTCAACAGAATTAGTAAAAGGGCAGCCTCTGGCTAGCCGTGGTGGTACACAAGTTTAATCGTATTATATGAGAGGCAGAGGCAGGCTGATCTCCATGAGTTCAAGGCTAGTCAGGGCTATGTATGGAGTTTCCACCCAGCCAAAGCTGTACAGTGGAAGTCTGCATTAAAACTCAGCAGCTTCTTCAGTAAACAGAACTGTTCCAATTAGAAACACGAAACTAGATTTATATCCTTTGCATCCACAATCAATTCAAAATAGATCAAAGACTCTAAGGTAAGATCTGAAGACTATAAATTTCTAGAGAAAAACGAAGCCACCAGCATCAAAACACAGTCACCGGCAATGACTTTTAGAAAAGCACTCTAAAAACACAGTTAAAATTCCCACACGGAGCACAGGGACTGGATCAAATTCAAGATCTTCTACACATGAAAAGAATCAATCATCAGAGTAACTAGCTGGCCTGTAGAATCGAAGAAAACAAAGGACAGCAGACACTGGTGAGTATATGAAGAGTTCAGGAATGAACATGCACACAACATTTATGGGACTCAAAACTGTGCATTTAGTGTAATCAGGATAGAAGTTCTTCAAAAGTAAAACTTCCAGAATATTCATTTTTAATGGGAACCATTCATGCTTAACTTTCTTATGTCAGGATTTTTCTAAAACAGCTATTTCATTGCTTTGTGCAAATCAGCTACAAAGCATTTGACAACAAATACAAAGAATAAGATGAATAACCTAAGTAATGCTATTGATTATTTCAAAATAGGAGATAAGGCAGGTGACTCCAACCTCTACTAATCCAATGCCTTTTCAGACCATGAGGTCATGGAGACAAGGATTATCTCATCATCCTGTCCCCTATTCCAGGCATGGCTTCTTTTACTAACACTATTATAGCACCAAACTCAGTGAGGAAATTTGTGCTTCACTTGCAGAAATAGCAATATACATGACAACAAGAAGAGAATCCTTTCATGTTCTATTTTCTCTTTGAGTCTGAAACTCTTTGTTGTACTTCAATAGCTAGTGGAATCAAGTAAGTATAGTCTTTGACTTTTATGAAATTCATAATCTATGTGTACACAGAAGCAGAGAGTTATAAGATGATGTAGAAAATGATGTAGAAAAATACTTGTGGATTTACACAGATAAAACTGTGATTGTACTGACTAGCTTACTAAATCTATTTGAGAATCTAAGTGTATATGGCTTCTTTTGATTAGGAACATTCTCATGGAATGAGAACATCATAATTCTTGAGGCCTTAAACATCATTACTGCTGGATTATGGGATGACAGACTAGGTGTATTGGTTGTTAATTGAGAAGTCACCATGAGGGAAAAGGTATAATCTCATATTCCCCATAAACAGTTTTATGAAGATTAAATGGTATGATATGTAGAAAGCATACAAAAAACTCTTGAAACTCCAAGTATCTTGTATATAAAATACTATGAACTAATGGTAGCTCCTGACTTTCTCAGTTTGTCACGTACTTCTTATCATGTTATCTTCTTTGAAACGGAAATATTTTTATGATCCATTCTAAAGAAATCTGTCATCTGTCAGCCAAAATATTAGGTTATGATAGAGCTGCCTTCACTGTCTGTTCATCTATGAATGTAGCAAAAATTTTCATGGGCATTTGTTTATCCTTTTGTCATCTCAGTTGAGATTATTTTTTATTCTATTGGATCAAATGTCTTCAAGGACTCGTTTCTATGATACTGAAACAAAAGGCCTATCATGTTAACTCAGGAAACTCGTATGCCATGCTATCAAATACACCAGACACATTCAAATCTCAGCCCCATGGTCATGACATTTATTTCAGAGGCTATGGGGCATTTACTGGGTGGAGACTTGCAGAAAGTATGGCAGTAGTAGACCCCTTTAAGAATTTATATTTTGCCCAACTTCCAACTTGTTCTTTCAGTTTCTTGTATGAGGATAAAATATAGTCAGCCAGCCTCATTCTTCTGTTGCCCTAACCCTTCCAACATTATGGAATCTATCTCTCTTTAATAGAAAGCAAAGTTAAAGTTTTCTCTCTTAAATGACTTTTGCTTATGGTATTCTATTTTAACAATATAACAGAAAACTATATACAGTCAGCATTGTATGGACTGAAGAGTCTATATTTAGGAACATATAAAAATATACAGACATGCATGTAATGTCAATTAGTAAAGAGGGAGAGGGAAAGAGGGGGGAGGGAACAATAATTTGATGGAAAGTAGAAAGGGGGATATAGGAGGGTGGAAAAAGAAAAGTTACATGTAATTAAATTATTATATCCAAAATAAAAAAGTTCAAACTAAAATTAATAAAGCTTATTAAAATTAACAAAAAAGTTTCAGTACCAATTAATTAAAAAAATGTAGACAGTTACTAATTTTCTCCCATTTAAAGACTATTTACACTCATAACTCCCAACACTCTCTATGTAAGCACCAGTATCATGATGAATGATGATTTTGTTGAGAAGTAAAACAACTTCTCAACAATACAGATTCATGAATCATCTGTGGTTTTAGTATTATAAGGTTCCAATGAATGAGGTAAAGACAGTTTAGCAAACTTGACTGTTTCTGTAGGTACATGAGGCATTAGTTTCAGGAAAAAGAAGATAGTCACAGTGTATCAGCTCCATAAGTAAATTAAATAAACACTAGCAGTGCTCCTTGTTGAACTACTTTCCTGTGTCCTTCCATTTGTGACATCTGCTTTGCTAGTCATGAAAGCTTCTAGGCATGAGAATGTCATGTACTTTTCATTTTGTTTTTCCTATTTATCATCAGCACACATAAGCTTTACTTATTTTACCTTTGAAATGCTTCCTGTGCTGCTTTCTTCTGAACTCCATTTTACCTCTTCTCTTTGTACACTGAATTCAGAATTTGTACACTGCGGTCCTTGTGAGCCATTGTGCGTTCTCTTAAGTGTTTCTATCTATTGCATCCCTCCGCTTTCTTTCTCCATTCATTTCTTATTGTTCTATCACGAGCAGCTGGATTCGATGCTCAGTTGGCTCCTGGCCTTGAAAGGAAGTACAAAATCATGATGGTTTAAACTATCGGGAAAATGTGAGGTTTGTTTGGTTCTGATTAACTTTCGGGGAGTCAGTAGTACAAAGACCATATTTAAGTTGTTGAAAACCACGTACCAATGTTACAGAAAATGACAGAATACTTAATTAAAAAGTGATGAAGATGGTTCTGTGTAAAAGGAGCTTGTGGAATGCCTGGCAGAGTTCCTTTGAGGGATTAGCATTGAAGAGTATGAAGTCTGACTCTTCTAATTGAAGAGAAAATTATTTAGATATAATTGTGAAAAAGAAAAAAAAAGAAAATTAAGGGGTGTTCTTTAATGAGGTAGCACTAATTAAACAATTGCCACATGCAAAATTTAGTAATAAGTGTTAGGTATTCCATAAGGCATAGTCTCTATCAATGGTTCTCAACCTGCCTAATGCTGCAAACCTTTAATACAGTTCCTCATGCTGTGGTGATCCTCAACCATAAAACTATTTTGTTGCTACTTTATAACAGTAATCTTGCTGCTGTTATGAATTGTAATGAATATTTTTGAACATAAAGGTTTGCTGGAAGGGTTGCAGTCCACAGGTTGAGAACTGCTGGGTTTTACTTTTCCTGAGTAGATGATCTTGGCTAAGAATCTCGAAAAGAAACAAGTGAGATGAACCAGCCATGTAGGAGAAAATGGCATGATGAAAAAGCTTCATGGAAAAGAAAACTCTGGACTCCACCTGCTAGGTATAGAGAACATGGAATGCAGTCAAATTATTGTCAGAAGGTTGGCTGATCCTTTGGAGTGTGGAGTCTTAAATCTAAGAGAGAGTCCTAGAGACACTGACACTCTTGGTGTAAACTACTTAATTTATAAGTGTTTTTAATACTTCTCATAACTTTGTGAAAAATACCAGTCTAGCATAATTTTTTAGACGATCAGGAACACTCACTGATTAGCATCTTTATGGGATTACTCCAGCATTTGCGGTTACTTCACTGTGGTCATTTGTGGTGGATCACTCTGTATCATGTGGCAGTCAGCAGAACCTAAAACTTTAGCTAATGAACGGTGGCATTGCCAGCTTCCGGGATGATGTTGTTCAGATTGAGATGCACTTCTCACCCTTACTTCTGAGACCCTACATAAAATGTACTCCTCTCTCCTGTCTGTCAAACTGGAGAAGGCTTCCTTAGACTTCGGAATACTTTCCTGCTCAGGCTTTTCCTCTTAATCTCAGCTAGTGTGAAATAAGTTTGCTATGTGTTTTTCTTAGTGCTTTATTTTCATTCTCTCCCTCACTCCCTTCACTCCCTCCCCCCTCTGACACCGCCCCCCTCCCCACTTTTCACTGTTATCTTTGCTCTTCATCCTCATGGGAATTTTATCAGTGGGGGGGGGGGGCAAAGACTTGAACAGTTGTAACGATGCCATATGAAGTAATAATCACTAGTTCTTAGGTATAGGAACTACTTATTAAACTTCATTATCTCCATTGATTACATTGCTTGAATTATGGCTTATTTAAGTACAAGGGCATGCAGTTCTTTTATGTTTTTTCCAACCAGTGGAGCTATAGACTTAAGATTCATTATGGGCATTCTTGGTTAATGACACATAAATAAGGTGACATGTAACTAAATTATTCCCATCAATGACTTTAGTCTCCAAATCCTAAAGTTACATAGGTAAACATCACAACCTATAAATGAAATAAAAGGTCACATTTATCACCGTACTCATTCTGCAGGGTTTACTTCCCCCACAACCTGCTTTACAATATTGCCCTCGGGAGCTTCCACTGAGGACAAATGAAAAACATTACTCTTACATAAGCAGGCTTGGCTCAGTGAGGGAAGCTCACCCAGCTAAAGTGACAGATTTTTTTTTTTTTACTCTGCAGTCAAGAAACCCTCATGATACATCTCATGGGAGTGATTACCTTCAGTAAATGTAGCTGGTTTTAAATGAAGCTGGAAGCTCATTCAGTAGCAGAAACAAGAATACTACCATAGGGGAAAAAATAATCACACTCTAGATTAGCATACAGTCTGAGATCTCTTTCCTTGTCTCTGTTACTCAATACACCTAATCAAGTTGTTAAACCTTTTAGCTCCACCAAGTCCCGGTAAAATTATTTGCTGCTTTGTGTTCTCATGATTGGTTTCTCATGTCATACATGATATTCTTATAAATGCCTGATTTTTTAAAAGAAAATGATGTCCATTTATTAAACAGTTCTTCATTAGTCGTGCTGATAACTAATAAAAGAGCAAGACTCAAGGTTAGAGTAGATGGAAATCAAAATGCAATGGAAGACTATAGTAATATAAATTGGATTCTCCTGTAAAATGTACTCTGGGTGGGTAAAGACTGCCAATCAATAATAAACAAAGACAAATTAAAACACTTGGCATCTTAGGTTGTCTCTGAAAAATATGGCTAAATAAGTCTCAGTATCAAATGCCAGGAGTTAAAACCTAATTTTCAAGGAAGTCCATATGACTATAATCAAGGTCATATTGTCTTCTTTAGTGATTGTGTGAAGGATGGGGAGATAGCTCCATTAGTAAGTATTTGCAATGCAAGCATAAGGACCTGATTTTAATCCTTAAAACCCAAGTAAGTAGGCCAGGAGTGATGGGTGTGTTTGTAATCCCAGAGCTGGGAGATAGAGATTAGCAGACCCTTAGAGCTCACTGATCAGACAATCTAGCCTACTCCGTGAATACCAGGCCAGTTAGAAACCCTGTCTCAGAAATTAAGGTGGATAGTAACTGAGGAATGATAACCAAGATTGGTATGCAGCCTCTGTGTACGTGGCTACAAAAAAACATATACTAACAAAACATCAAAATAAAGGTGATATGCTGCCTGAAAACATATATTCCAAACAATTCTTTCCTCTAATGAATTCTCTTTTTCTCTAATAAAAATCACTTTTAAAAAACAGAAACAACAACACCCCATTGTCAGCAATGGACAGATCATGGAAACAGAAACTAAACAGAGACACTTTGAAATTAACAGAAGTTATGAACCAAATGGACTTAACAGACATCTATAGAACATTTCATCCTAAAACAAAAGAATATACCTTTTTCTCAGCACCTCATGGTACCTTCTCCAAAATAGACCATATAATTGGTCACAAAACAAGCCTCTACAGATACAAAAAGATTGAAATAATCCCTTGCATCTTATCAGATCACCACGGACTAAGACTGGTCTTTAATAATGACAAAAACAATGGAAAACCCACGCACACATGGAAACTGAACAACTCTCTACTCAATGATGACTTGGTCAAGGAAGAAATAAAGAAAGAAATAAAAGACTTTTTAGAATTCAATGAAAATGAGGACACATCATACCAAAACTTGTGGGACTCCATGAAGGCAGTGCTAAGAGGAAAGCTCATAGCTCTAAGTGCCTACAAAAAGAAACTGGAAAGAGCACACACTAACAAGTTGACTGCACAACTAAAAGCTCTAGAACAAAAAGAAGCAAATACACCCAGGAGGAGTAGAAGGCAGGAAATAATCAAACTCAGGGCTGAAATCAACCAAATAGAAACAGAAAGAACAATACAAAATATCAATAAAACCAGGAGTTGGTTCTTTGAGAAAATCAACAAGATAGATAAACCCTTAGCCAGATTAACCAGAGGGCACAGAGACAGTATCCAAATTAATAAAATCAGAACTGAAAAGGGAGACATAACAACAGAAACTGAAGAAATTCAAAAAATCATCAGATCCTACTACAAAGGCCTATACTCAACAAAACTGGAAAACCTGGATGAAATGGACAATTTCCTAGACAGATACCAGGTACCGAAGTTAAACCAGGAGCAGATAAACCATCTAAATAGTCCCATAACCCCTCAGGAAATAGCAGCAGTCATCAAAAGCCTCCCCACTAAAAAAAGCCCAGGACCAGATGGTTTTAGTGCTGAATTCTATCAGACCTTCAAGGAAGACCTAATACCAATTCTCTTCAAACTATTCCACAAAATAGAGACAGAAGGAACACTACCCAATTCGTTCTATGAAGCTACAATTACACTCATACCCAAACCCCACAAGGACCCGACAAAGAAAGAGAACTTCAGACCAATCTCCCTTATGAACATCGATGCAAAAATACTCAATAAAATTCTAGCAAACCGAATCCAAGACCACATCAAAACAATCATCCATCATGATCAAGTAGGTTTTATCCCAGGAATGCAGGGATGGTTCAATATTCGGAAATCCATCAATGTAATCCACTATATAAACAAACTTAAAGAAAAAAACCACATGATCATCTCACTAGATGCTGAGAAAGCATTTGACAAAATTCAACATCCCTTCATGATAAAAGTCTTGGAAAGATCAGGAATTCAAGGCCCCTACCTAAACATAGTAAAAGCAATTTACAGCAAACCAGTAGCCAACATCAAGCTAAATGGAGAGAAACTTGAAGCAATCCCACTAAGATCAGGGACTAGACAAGGTTGCCCACTCTCCCCCTACCTATTCAATATAGTACTGGAAGTCTTAGCCAGAGCAATTAGACAGCAAAAAGAAGTCAAAGGGATACAAATAGGAAAGGAAGAAGTCAAAATATCGCTATTTGCAGATGATATGATAGTATACTTAAGTGACCCCCAAACTTCCACCAGAGAACTCCTAAACCTGATAAACAACTTCAGCAAAGTGGCTGGTTATAAAATCAACTCAAACAAATCAGTAGCCTTCCTCTACATGAAAGATAAACAGACTGAAAAAGAAATTAGGGAAATGACACCCTTCACAATAGTTGCAAATAATATAAAATACCTTGGTGTGAATCTAACCAAGCAAGTGAAAGACCTGTATGACAAGAACTTCAAGTCTCTGAAGAAAGAAATTGAAGAAGATCTCAGAAGATGGAAAGATCTCCCATGCTCATGGATTGGCAGGATTAATATAATAAAAATGGCCATCTTGCCAAAAGCAATCTACAGATTCAATGCAATCCCCATTAAAATCCCAACTCAATTCTTCACAGAGTTAGAAAAGGAAATTCTCAAATTCATATGGAATAACAAAAAACCTAGGATAGCGAAAACTATTCTCAACAATAAAAGAACTTCTGGAGGAATTACCATCCCTGACCTCAAGCTGTACTACAGAGCAATAGTGATAAAAACTACCTGGTATTGGTACAGAGACAGGCAGGAAGATCAATGGAATAGAATTGAAGACCCAGAAATGAACCCACACTCCTATGGTCACTTGATCTTTGACAAAGGATCTAAAACTGTCCAGTGGAAAATGGACAGCATTTTCAACAAATGGTGCTGGTTCAACTGGAAGACAACATGTAGAAGAATGAAAATTGATCCATTCTTATCTCCTTGTACAAAGCTCAAGTCTATGTGGATAAAGGACCTCCACATAAAACCAGATACACTGAAACTAATAGAAGAGAAGGTGGGGAAAAGCCTCGAATACTTGGGCACAGGGGAAAAGTTCCTGAACAGAACTCCAATGGCATATGCTCTAAGATCGAGAATTGACAAATGGGACTTCATAAAATTGCAAAGTTTCTGTAAGGCAAAGGACACTGTCAATAGGACAAAACGACAACCAACAAATTGGGAAAAGATCTTTACCAATCCTTCATCTGATAGAGGGCTAATATCCAATATATACAAAGAACTCAAGAAATTAGACTCCAGACAACCAAATTACCCTATTAAAAAATGGGGTATAGACCTTAACAAAGAATTTTCAACGGAAGAAACTCGAATGGCCGAGAAGCATCTAAAGAAATGTTCAGCATCCTTAGTCGTCAGGGAAATGCAAATCAAAACAACCCTGAGATTCCATCTCACACCAGTCAGAATGGCTAAGATTAAAAACTCAGGTGATAGTAGATGCTGGCGAGGGTGTGGAGAAAGAGGAACACTCCTCCATTGTTGGTGGGACTGCAAGATGGTGCAACCACTTTGGAAATCAGTCTGGCGGTTCCTCAAAAAATTGGACATAGCATTACCCGAGGATCCAGCTATACCACTCCTAGGCATATACCCAGAAGATGCTCGAACATATAACAAGGACATATGCTCAACTATGTTCATAGCAGCCTTATTTATAATAGCCAGGAGCTGGAAAGAACCCAGATGTCCTTCAACTGAGGAATGGATTCAAAAAATGTGGTATATTTACACAATGGAGTATTACTCAGCTATTAAAAACAATGAATTCGAGAGGTTCCTAGGTAAATGGATGGAACTAGAAATTATCATCCTGAGTGAGGTAAGCCAATCACAAAAGAAGACACATGGTATTCACTCACTGATTATTGGATATTAGCCTAGAACCTTGAAATGCCCAAGATGCAACTCACAGGCCACATGAAGCCCATAAAGAAGGAAGACCAAGTGAGGGTGATTCGGTCCTTCTTAGAAGGAGCAACAAAATACTCAAGGGAGCAAATATGGAGACAAAGTGAGGGACAGAAACTGAAGGAGGGGCCGTCTCAAGACCACCCCACCTGAGTATCTATCCCATGTGCAATCACCAAAGGTAGATGCTGATGTGGAAGACAGGAAGTGCATGCTGATAAGAGCCTGATATGGATATCTCCTCAGAGGCCTTCAAGAGTCAGACATATTCAGAGGCAGATGCTCACAACTAGCCATTGAACTGATCATGGGGTTCTCAATGGAGGAGTTAGAGTGAAGACTGAAGGAGCTGAAAGGGTTTTTGGCACCATGAGGAGAGCAACAATACCAACCAACCACAGCTCCCAGGGTCTAAACCACCAGCCTGGGAGCACTTAGGGGGGGATCCAGGGCTTCAGCTGAATATGTAAAAGTGGAGGGCCCTGCTGGGCATAGGTGGAAGAAGAGAACCTTGACCTCATGAAGGCTGGATGCCCCAGGGGGTGGGAATTTTGAGGGTGGGGAGGTGGGAGTGGGGGGGTGTAGATAGAGGTTACATCCACAGAGAAGAAGGAGGAGGGGCGAGGGGATTGGAGGTTCTGAGGGGCTGGTGGGGGATGGGGTAAGGGGACAACATAGGAAATGTAAATAAATCATCCAATAAAAAAAAAAAAAAAAAAAAAAAAACAGAAACAAGCCGGGCAGTGGTGGCTCACGCCTTTAATCCCAGTACTTGGGAGGCAGAGGCAGGTGGATTTCTGAGTTCAAGGCCAGCCTGGTCTACAGAGTGAGTTCCAGGACAGCCAGGGCTACACGGAGAAACAAACAAACAAACAAAAACCAGAAACAAAACGCAAAGCAGTGCATTCATTATCAAAAGCTCTACAAAACTGATTCTCTAAAATTTAAAGAAGATATTTTAGAACTTTAGATGAGCTAGAAAGATAGTTCACTAAGTTTCTCATTCTCCTTATGGTTACTTATTACCATCCTGAAATGCTTCTTCTACCTTCTATAACGCTTTTCATTTAGGGTTCCTTTTAAGACTTTTAAACTACTTTTTATTATTGTCCTTAGTAAAGCTCTGGTCCTCAGTTTATAAACTTTTACCATTCTATATAGCTTTGGTCCCTGCTTCTGTCCTCTCAGTTTTCTCACGCTCCAAGTCATTTCTTGTCATTCACGTGTCAGTTATCCTTTTACATCTTACAGATACTTCTCTTAACCACTTCTCTAAAAGCAAAATACACACACACACACACACAGACACAGACACACACACACACACACACACAAATAAACTAGCTTTTATATGCTTTGTCTAGGTCAATGACTGGGTAATTCTGAACTTCCCTACAGCTAGCACACACTCCCTTCTGGTATTCCTGGTTTAAGACCTTCTTCTTCTTCTTTTTTTAATCTTTTTTATTGGTTATATTGATTTTATTGATGCAATTCCCTTTCCCCCTCCACCCAGAAACCCTATATCCCCCCACCCACCCTCCCACTCCTACCTCCCCACCCACGATTTCCCCCATACAGGGGCATTCAGCCTTCACTGGACCAGGAACTTCCTCACCCACCCATGCCTGACACTGTCATCCTCCCCTACATATACAGCTGGAGCCATGGGTCCCTCGCTGTGTGCTCCCAGGCTGGTGGTTTAGACCCTGGGAGCTCTGGTTGGTTGGTATTGTTGCTCTCCTCATGGGGCCACAAACCCTTTCAGCTCCTTCATCCCATCCACCTCTGTATATTTCAGGCTCTGGCAGACCTCTAAGGAGACAGCTATATCAGGCTCCTGTCAGCATGTACTTTTTGGCATCCACATCAGTGTCTACCTTTGGTGGCTGCACAAGGGATGGATACCCAGGTGGAGCGGTCTCTGGACGGCCCCTCCTTCAGTCTCTGTCCCACCCACACTTTCTCTCCATATTTGCTCCCATGAGTATTTTGTTACCCCTTCTACTTTCTAAATATGTATTCTATCTTTGCTGCACTGTTAACTTCTGAGCAGCAGCCCCATAGCACGACTTTCCCTTACCATCTATGTTGCTGGATGATTTCTCTCCTGCAGCTCTTAAATCTGATACCTCTGCCTCAGAGTCATGGAGATTCTCTCTTCCTTCCTCTTCCTCCCTCTCAATCTAAAACACCTACCTCCATCTCTCTGCCCAGCCATTGACTATCCAGCAATTCTTTATCAAAGCTAGCTGGGGACACAGACCCTCAGTGGCTGCTAGCTCAGGTTTTGGTAGTTAAATTAAGACAAAGCATTAGAACTAATCTCCAACATATAACTAGCGTATTGAAACCATTATATCAAATCCAAAAAAATAAATAAAATAAACAAATAGAAAATAAATTTTTTGGACATCTTTTCTAAGGGAAAGCAGACTTCAAAAGGAAAATAAATAATGTCAATTAAAGTAAGGCAAACTAAATAAAATATAAATTTGTCATAAATGCAAATGTTGACTTTAATAAAACAATGTTTATTTGATAAATTAGTACTAATTTCTATATTTATTCACTGAACTTTTCCTTAAGATAAAAATAAAGAAGACCATTTGTTGATTAAGAAAGAAATTAACATGAGGAGAATCAACAAATACAATGTTACGAAGAGCAAGAACTTAGTTTTATTGTTTACAGTTTTAAATCATTAATTTCCTAAAAAAGGCAATTTCATGATTATAGCTTATATAATCTCAATCTCTTATTCTAATTTAAATATGAAAATTTGATTTGAAATTGACCTATAATGGTTAATATTTCCTTTTTGAAAATTGATTCCTTTAGTGAGACTAAGTTCACCAAATTATGTTCAGAAATTGAAAATGTGTACATACGTGTATGAGTGAATAGTTGAGTATGTTCAAGTAAGAGCACTTTAAAACATATATGTCACTACATGACTGACTGTATATAGACTTTTGGTATGAATAGAAGAAAGGAAATTGCAAAATTAAGATAAAAAGGTCTGATATTCTCAATTTTAGTTTGCATATGGTATTTTTGCATGTAATGATACAAGATTAAATTAAAATGAAAATATTCTATCTTTCCTTTTACAGTGGAGGATTTCACGTGCCTTAAAATGATCATTCAGCACACAATTCTTCCCAAAAGACTATGCCCGCAGTCTCCACATGGAATTCTGATACCCATTCTTGAAGTCTCCACCAAGGTTTTAAGTATCAGCTGTTTCAAAGGTTGGCGCCAACCTTCTTCTGCAGTACACCACAAGCCAGAATTAATTGCAAATCAATCAAACAAAGTACAACTGATCAGAAAACCAATTAGTAATTTTAGCTGTTCATCCTGTCTTTCTTTACTAGGGGTAAAAGTGGGAAATGGAAATGCCTTTTAGACCACGTATAAGATTCCAGTCTTTAACTCAGTGTCCTCTATGTCCCCACATGCTTACAAGAAATCTCTTACATATACCTTTTGAGAATTTCTGAAGCATGCACATGACACTCATAGTCATTGGATTATCCACAATATTTTGGTTGTATAAAGTAGATCAACAGAAAAATTATTATTTTTTGATGGACTAAATAATTCTAAAGCCATTTTTTCCTAATGCAAACATGGTGTACTTTTAAATCTCTATTTGATAAATCAATAAAATATTTTCACATTTTTTACTGTATTCATCTCTTAAATGATTGATATGTGGGGATCTTGGCTTAGAGGCAAGTAATTCTTAAATGTATATGCTCATGGCATCTCTTCTAAATTTCATTACATGTCTGATATTTTTTCTTTTACTATCTCTTCATGCATAAATATTATAATAGTAAAAGCATATACAAACCCCACATTTATTTATAGGGCTTTTAAAACTTACCTATCAGTTCCAAATGAATTACTTTGCATAGTGCCTGAGATGTTACCTGTTGGTGATCAGAGTTTCATCTTTTTACTTAACACAGGCCTGTACTTTCAGGCTGATTAGAATTGGAATTTTTCTTTGTGATTTCACTACAGTGCAGATCATCAATCTTCAGTAACCCACTGGGATAGGTTTATAGAAAATTATTCTGCTTGAGCAATAAATTAAATTCAAATTACTACTGCAATTCATAGATAATAGGTTTTAATGTAACTCAAGAGAAGATATTTAGGGAAATACATTGTCTTCTTTTGGCCTCAGGTCATGACTGAAACTATAGCGTACAAATGGCTGTACCCAAGAAAAATAAGTTTGTATTTCTACTGGTAAAAATAAAAATAATTCTCGTATGACCACTTGAACTCGCCATGGAAATATATCCACTTAACTGACTTACAACAGAATTCTTCTCCCCTACTAGACTCTACTATCAAAAATAATTAAAGAGAGAGAAAAACTTAAATGTCCATCATTTAATGAGAAATCATCATGTGTCCAATAACATAATAAATGTTTAAAATTCTAAGTAAAGTAAGGATCGTTTGAGAGATCTGTTAAATGTACAAAACCTAAACAAATAAATGGTGACTCTATTTCGAATACAAAAGTAAACATTATTTCTGGTGTTCTTTAGCTTTCTGACTATATCAGTGTTATGAAGCTGATTAACATACTAGGAAAAGTAAATCATGGCAGGAGGAGGAGTTATGAAGAGGCAATGAGTTTCTTTCTTAATCACATTGAAAGTATTCAACTCAAAACAAACAAACAAATAAATAAATAACACTGGAATATACTCAGAAAACGTGCTTCACTTTGCTTATGACTGCTATGGAAACCCATTTTCCCATTTCTGACTGCCTAGAAACTTTTTCCTCCTCTCCTATAAATTTTATTTGTTACATTTATTTTCATCTATTTACTGACACTAGATTGTTTGCTAATGGAGGAACAATCGTATTGGCGAATGAGGAGAAAGTAGCTTTTGAATTTAAATCATCTATGGCCTAGATATATTATATGTGTATGCCTTAAAAGTTATGTATAATTCCTGGCATTTTGGACAAAGAAATATGCTGATATTTAGCCGCCTTTGTTTATATCTCATAGTTAGACCGCATTCATGGGACAGCCTCTGGGTTCTCCTTATCTGAATCTTAGGAAGCAGCATCTAAATTTCTATCTCCGTTTCTCACTGGTCTATTCTTTGTCATAACTATTACTGTCAGCTGTGCTGGTGCTTATTATCTGGAAGCTCAAAGTCAAAACTTAGAATGAAATATGAATTCCTTTGCATGCATCAGTAAAGAAATTTAACATGAAAAACTGCGTTATCTCGTTATCAACTAACTCCATAGCTACCAAAATATTACTACATTATCAATAGTAAACATACAGCTTTTAAACTCATAGTTAGTCTTAAAATTGTGATTTGACTTAAAAAAATAAATAAAAATATATATATATATAAAATAGAATTGTATCAAAAGTGGTGAAAAGTCAGGTCTGCTCAAAATTTCAAGGCTAACCATTTTTTTTCCTTAGTTATTCAAAGTTTATCAAATGTTTAAAATCATTAAAAGGTATTGCTTATACCCACTTATCTCATCTCCAAACATTTTTGCTTAGTTTTATATTTCATACTATCAGCAAGTCTGTGAAAATTCTCTCTCTCTCTCTCTCTCTCTCTCTCTCTCTCTCTCTCTCTGTGTGTGTGTGTGTGTGTGTGTGTGTGTGTGTGTGTGTGTGTTATATTCATCAGGCATCCTCAGAGTTCTCATCTGATTCCAGATATCTAGGAAGAACCAGATAGATAGATGGATAGATAGATAGATAGATAGATAGATAGATAGATAGATAGATATAGATGATATAGATAGATATAGATATAGATATAGATATAGATAGATAGATATAGAGATAGAGATAGAGATAGATAGATGATATAGATATGTTATAGATATAGATATATTTATAGATATAGATATATTTATAGATATAGATATAGATATAGATATAGATATAGATATAGATATAGATATAGATATAGATATAGATATAGATATAGATATAGTATAGATGTAGATGTAGATGTAGATGTAGATGTAGATGTAGATGTAGATGTAGATATAGATATAGATATAGATATAGATATAGATATAGATATAGATATAGATATAGATATAGATATAGTATAGATATAGATCCCTTCAGGATGGGCTCATCTTGCATCCTTCTCATATTTCATTTACAGATTTACAAAGTTTGAGTCACTGAATCTAGAAAACATCTGGAATTTCAACAACACAATTAACTCTGGATACCCTAACACAAACTAAACATAACAAAGAAGAAGAAATTTTGAGCTCCAAGTTTTGAAAACAAGTCCAGGTAAGAAAAAGCCAAATGTATACCATTTTCACAATAGTGTAGGTTTTTTCACACCTAGTACCTAGTTTTCTTTTTAAAGCATGGGCGAAAATCATTGCATGCAGGTCCCATGAATATTCAGATTTTAAAGATGCTTTCTTGGCTAATGTCATTAAGAAGTAAAACACAAGCTGGTCTTATGCAGAGATGCTTCTTTCATTAAGAATGATAGGTAGTTGTCTGTAGGTATAAGAATGAGCCTTTGGAGGCAGTTAGGGATTATCCTGGTCTAATAAGGTAGCGTTAGTGATGGACTAAGATCCATGACCTTCCTAACTTTGGGTAGTTGGCTAGATTTCTAGCACCAGGTACAATTTCCCTCCTTTTTGAGTAGGTTTTATGTCTGATTAGATTGTTATTAATTACATCCTATATTTGATTATCATTATTCCACTTTTAGTGATATCATTCCATGGTAATTATTTTTGTGGTTCATATGCATCACATCTAGGTAGGACTGTTGGCTGCTTTTTTCTCTTGTCAGCTTGTGTAGCACTTTCTGCCACTGTGAAATCAAGACCTTGGAGGGAGGCCATCAGGTCAGATCCAGCTCCAGTCTTCCATTCCTGTATTGAAAAGGCATGGTGTCTTCAGCAATAAGGTCTTACCTTTAACTTCTGAGAGACAACCAAGTAGGAGACCCAGATAACTTCTAAAAACAGCAATGCAGAGATCAACTGATTATGAGGTATCTAATCACAATTCACACATCTATAACACTTGCAGCTAAAGAGTCAGGGGAAAATTATGGAAAGACGCAGAAAGATTGTAGGAACCAAAAGAACAGGAAGTCTGCTGTGAGACTGTATCTCCTAGATATGACTAGAACCCTACAAATATAAACAATATGGCTGCCAAATCAGAGCAAGAATAATTCCAACAGCAGTTGACATCTCAGCATTAATGGGGGAATCTTACAGGGTCTCCCCCCTAGACAAAGAACTATGCATATACATATATATGCATGTGTATATAACAATTATGATAAAATAAAAAGGGACCATGAATTTGAGAGGTAGTCAGGGGATGTGGGAGGGGCTGCAAGAAAGGGATATGGGGCAGGGCAGGTCTGTAGGTAAGAGCAAAGAGAAGGAAATGAGATAACCATATTTTAATTATATTTGAATCTGTTTAATTTACAAGTTTTATGAACTTGTTTGTAGAGGATGATGTTTTCAAATAGTAAACAAGATGGAAGCCTTAGATTAAATCTCAGTTATGAGATAGGATGGGGAAGAGACAGAAAATACTGGCAGAAGGCTTTGTCTATACAGAAATTTCAAATTATAATTAACTCTAATTCTGATAGAAATCCACAACTATTGGTCCCACTTCCTAACTTTCCTAAGTAAAGGAAGAACTCAAAATGCTCACATTGTTCTTGTCAAGGTCAAAACTTTAGGCACTATCTTGCCCTCACCATGTTGGCTGGGTCTTGCTAGACTGAATTCCCATCACAGATGAGCCTGAATTGGAGACAGTTGTGTCACGGTGAAGTAGCCCATTTAGGTGTCACACATGAGGTGATGGAATAAAAGTGACACAGTTTTCAAACACACAAAAATCAAGAGACAGTAAATAACATACAGCATCTGAGGGTATGCATAATTATTCTTTAAAATTCTCTCTCTCTCTGAGACTACTGGTAGAACTGTCATATATCAACATAATAAAGTTGATTTTCAGTGAGCCCATAGTCCCATTAATTTATATGGAGAGAAACTTAAAACATTTCCTCTATAATCAGGATGAAGACAAGGCACACTGTGCAACTATTCAACATAGTACTTGAAGACTTAGCTACATCAGTAAAACTAATGAAGATGATCACGGGGATACAAATAGGAAGGGGGGATCAGAGTATATTCATTTGTAGATGATAATGTGTGTGTGTGTGTGTGTGTGTGTGTGTGTATGTTTGTGTGTGTGAGTCTAAATTTTCTAGCAGGAAACCCCTAGAGCTGATAAAAATTTTCAGCAGTGTCTCAGGACACAAAATCAAAAGAGAAAAGTCACTAACCTTCCTGTGTTCAAATGGAAAATGGACCTAGAAAAAAATCAAGGGAAGTATACCACTCCCAGTAGTCTCAAACAGTATCTCAGGGTTATCTCTAACAAAGTGAGTGAAAGACTTATACAATAAAAATTTTTGGCATTGAATAAAGAAACTGAAGAAAATATCAGAAGATGGAAAGCTCTCCTATACTCATGGATTAATATAGTAAAAATGGCCATCGTACCAAATTCAATCTACAAATTTAATGAAATCCCCATCAAAATTTCACAGAACATGAAAGGATACATTTTCATATGGCCACAAACACTGAGTCTGGGATAAGAGAAAGCAAGGAATAGTCTTGAACTCACTGGCAAAGGAAAAGACTTTCTGAACAGAACACAGGCACTAAGAATAACAATCAATAAATAAGACATTGTGTAACTGAAAAGCTTCTGTATGACAAAGAGTACCACCAATCAGAATAAGTGAGGCAGCCTATCTAATTGGAAAGATTTCACCAAATATCTAATAATGTGCAAATATCTAAAATATATAAGTAAGTAAAAAACATCAAAAACAAATTTAGCTCAATTTAAAATGGAGTACAGATCTAAACAGAATTCTCAAAAGAGGAATGTCAAGTGGCCATGAAACACTTAAAGAAATGTTCATCATCTTCAGTCATCACAGAAATTCAAATCAAAACTACTTTGATACACCAGTCAGAATGGTTAAGATTTAAAAAAAAAAATTGACACTCCAGGCTGGCAAAAAATATGAGATAAAGGAAACATTCATTCATTGCTGGTGAGAACACAAACGTATATAGCCACAATGAAATTCATTGTGGCCATTTTTCAGGAAGCCAGGAATAGATATTACCTCAAGATCCAGCTAAGCCACTCTGTGGCATACACCCAAAGCTTCTCCATCAACTACAGAAACACTAGATCAACCATTTTGACTAATGCTTTAATCATAATAGCCAAGAATTAGAAAAAAAAATAAAGACTAGATATCTGTGGAATATTATTCAGCTGGTAAAACAAATGAAATCATGAAATTTGTATGTAAATTAAAGAAAATACAAAAAAGTTCATCCTGAGTGAGGTAACCTATAACTAAAACAACAAATACGATTTGTATTAACTTTTATGTTGTCTTAGTCCGAGATTGTATCCCTGCACAAAACATCATGACCAAGAAGCAAGTTGGGGAGGAAAGGGTTTATTCAGCTGTTCATCACCAAAAGAAGTCAGGACAGGAAATCCCACAGGGCAGGAGCTTGGAGGCAGGAAATTTGTGCTTTTATGGAATTTCTGAGTATTTCTCTGTGTATATATGTGTTTCTGGAGTTTTTACTTTGACTCTTTTTCTTTTGTTTGTTTGTTTTATAATACTCTGGTTTATCTGAGAGTAGTTGAGATGGGTAACTGTAATCAGAATACAGTATGCAAAAATGTTTTCAGTAAAAATGATATTTATGAACAAAACTACAAAGTGGGGGGGGGATTTCTCTGTCTCTCCATAGACACTAGAAATCAAAGCAGCAAAGTGAAAATTCTTAAGGGACCCAAAGTGAGATGAAAAGGTAAATTTATGATACAAGACCCAAGTCCACATTACAAATTCTAAAATGCTCTACATTTTAGTCATCGTATTTGAATGCAAATATCACTAACATATGTTTATGATTTATTTATTGTTTCTACTTGAGGGACCATTTAATAAATTCATTTGCCTGTTATAAACAATATCTGTTTGTATTCTCATACTTGGCTTTGAAGAACTGGAGTAAAGATTTACCTAAACTACTGTTCTAGTTTGCTTTATGTTCCTTTGATATGCTCCATGATCAACTGCACCTGGAGGGGAAAAGATGTCACCACCCGCCCAGGGTGGCACTAACCATCATAGTTCATCACAGATATAGTGACAGGCCGTTCTGCTCTGTATAATCCCTCATTTGAGACTCGAAATCACATGTAGCCCTTGGTCGTGTCAAACTCATAAGAAAAGCTAAGCAACAAAACTGTTTCTGCTGTAATGTCAGTTCGTAAGCTACACTAAGGGAAGGTGAGGAGGTGAGGAATGAGAGCACAATAGCTTCCGTACATTGTCTATTTTTCCTAATTACATCATTTCTCCAGATCCATCTAACCCCCAGGTTCTGTTCCAAGCTCACAACTCTGGTTAAGTGATGATATTGTAATAGATCTGTCTCTCCATTCTTTCCTCTGGGATCCTCATGGTCATCTATCTCCTCTGCGTTCCTATCATTAACACCAGTGTGGCCAGTCTCACTTCCTCTGTTAATTGCCAAGTGAAACTTCTCTTTCTGTTGGACTCAACAAGACACCTAACAAATAGATATTGCAGACATTTGAAATTGACAATGGATGTTTTGATAAATGTATAAATTGTGAACTATCCCACAAATCAAACTAATGCTAATTCTCAGCACTGCCCAGTTTCCATTCTCATTGTTGTTTCCAAGGTCCTAACTTATACAAGCTAACCCTTGGCAAACTACAAGTTAACAATGAACTTGTTGCAGATAATTGTCACTGTGTTAGCCTACCTGTAGTATTCTAATACTTGAGACCAGTTTATTTAAGGTTGAAAATGGTAGATGAGAACATGAAAATATTCTTGATAGTGAAAGAAAGTTTGTGCTAATTGAATAGAAATTCATTAAGATGTTTAGACGTTGGGTCTGCTTAATTTTGCTATGTGATATTTATTTTATTTGCAAGATTCTAATAATAAAAGTTTTTTAAAATATAAAAATGTTTTTTCTCACAGCTCTGGATGCTGAGAAGTACAGCAGCAAATTTCCACCTGGTTTTGTTTTCTGATAAGAGCTGAGATTTTTGTCCTTTTGTTTTATTATAAGACTGTGTTGCTTGAGGATGGTTTCCAAGACTCCAGACCTTGAGATAGCTCACTGGTGGTAAAAATTTGAACACGTTCTTAATATTCCTTCTGTTACCAAATCTCTGTTTCTTCTCAACCTCTATACTTGATCCATTCACTTAATAGCTGTTACTTTTTATATAACCTCTTCTTTCTTTAGTATTAAGAATACAGGTTTGTTGAGATGTTAATGGATTTTTTTTTCAGTGAGTGGTCTAGAAGATTGAATTTTCTGAAGTGTGTATGCAGATGAAGCTATATCCACAACCCCTCAGAACAGTGTGAATCCTCAGTAGTAATGATGAAGATAAGAAGAGTGGTGTTCAATCAAACAGTTATTAAAGATGGCGAACATATACAGATTGAAACTTTTGAGTAGCTATTATTTATAAATAGCTAATAGAAATGATTTCCTTCCTTCAGTGGGAAATATATATATGTGTGTGTATATATATATATTTATGTGTGTGTATATATATTTCCCATATATATATTATGATAATATATAGAATTATATATTTCATGCTTAGAATAAAAGGTTGGCTTGAAAGACTCATGACTATTGAAAACAGTAACTTGTAGAGGTGTACTCTCAAAATTCCTTAGGTTATACCATATTTGTCTAATATATAAAGACATACATGCATCTTAATATCTAAAGATATACAATCCATCAGCTCATACAGTAATATAAAAGCTTGTTTTAAACCCGTATGAGATAAGGCAGTTAATTGCGAACACAAATTCCAGTGTATTCCTTCTGGATCCCAACACACTGTCTTCTAAGTCTTATCAAAGTACCTACACTTGGAGATCAGCACCCACTGAAGAACCCACCTCCAAGGCAGACAGTGGAGGAAACCAATGCAAGCACGGGAAGCTGCCCATCACTAATCCCACCAACCAAAAGCTGTCCAATGCTAGTCCCATAACTCTGGGGAGAACACATTCTTGTCCTCCCTTCTCCATGAAGATTCTTGACACTACTATCCTGGGTTGTATGTAGGTAATTTTGAGCAGTGTTTTCTCTTGGTTGCTCTCCTCACTGACTCATGGTTTAGTACTCTCTTACAATCAGAAAAGTTGTTGAAAGCCCATCCCCCACCACATTTCTACTTTATATCCCTCTTCCACCACGTCCCCTCTCTTATCTAACCTGGATATATTAAAATGCTTCCAAACTATTTTTATCATCCTCATATGCGTATAGCATAAATACCAGCAACTCTGTGTTCCCCCAAAAGATGGCTTTTCAACAAATTAAAATATTCTATTTAGCTCTAAATATGGAAACTAAAAATATATTACCCACTGCGAAATGAATTACTCATCCATTGTGTGTCAGATTTTAAACTAACAACTTTATAACCTTAAAATACAGCTCAATCTTAAAGTATTAATTTTGAAATGATGCATTTGTGCTAATGATTTACTGGGAGGAAAAACCCTTTAATCTAACCCTTTCGCTTATGAACTTGAAAGTTGAACTCCATAGAAATGAGTGATGGCAACAGCAGGGCTTCTCCCCAGCTGATCAAAATTAACAGTTTCTTTCAATTGTTCTAATTAGGACCAAGGGGAGTTCTGGAATGTACCAACAGCATCTTAAATTGCTCTCTAGTTGAAAACTAGTTCCTGGAAAGGAATAACAGCTTTTACATTTTCTTACACATAGTTGAGTCAAGGTGCTGTAACTATTGTTTAGTAAGATCCTCTCTGGGAATATGTCCCATGAGAGGATTTTTTAAATTTTGGTTTGTTTTGGTTTTGATGTATTTGTTGTTGTTGTTTTTGTTGTTATTGTTGCTGTTGTTGTTTTTTGGTTTTTGTTGTTTGGTTTTTTGTTTTGTTTTTGCTTTTGGTTGTTGTTTTTCCTTTTGCCTTCTTTTTTTCCTCTCTATATATGTTAGAAATCAAAAACAATTACAGCTGAGAAACACAACTCATCTAAAATATATTAGAAACCAGCTAGTAACTGTGTTCTATAAAAGTGTTGTGCATACCACCACAGGCCTAGGCCTGTGGTTTACTTAGAACTGCTTTATATTTTGCCTGACAATTTTTTCACACTCATGCTGACATATAATTACAAAAATCAGATTATGATCACAGAAACAACCTAAAAATTAAATTTCTTTAAAGACTAATGGATATAAAAGCATTGCTTCCAAGTATATGTTTTAATTGGGAGCTGAATATCTTAAGAAACCTTGCTTTATAGTTCAGAGACAGTTACTATTAAATTTTAGTCTCTTAAAACTTATCATTTAACATTTTGGTCCTAATTATTAATAGTGTTTGTCTTTTTCTTAATAGCAGTTTATTTGAAAAATAATTAATTGACAGTACATATGATATGCCCATCTTGAATTTATATAATGTTTGTTATTTAAATTTAACATGAAAATGTTAAAATTCCATGAGTGGTGAAGCTTACAAGGCAAACAATATCAATAAGGTCATCATTAAAGCAAACAAAAGTAAAGCTTAAAATCTTCACTGGTATATACTTCAATAGCATACATATAAAGTGTTTTGGAGCCAAAAGATTGAATTATTTGCATGAAATACATTATGATAAAGATCCCAGTTTCCTGTAAGTCAACCAGGTATCAGCCTGCCTGTAAAGTAGTTATGGGCAATGAAAGTAGTTGCCCCTGTTTTATCATCTTCCCAAGCTACTTCTCTGCATGTGGCAGTTCTCCATTCAAAGACCTTGGGGAGGGCATACTCTTTAACCTCCAACACAATCCCTAAATAAGGAGTTGACTCTTTCAACTCAGTGCTATGTTAAGATGAGAGTAATCTCTTCTTGTAATTAGCATTCTTTCCTAAGGGAAGGAGGGTGGCTAGGTGGTTAAATGGCCTAGCAGTCCTTAGAGAGACATTCCATCCCTAGGGCTGGATACAAGCTATTTAAAACCTGTATGAATGAGTTGGATTAACATGGAATCAACTTCCTTGGGAAACGAAACCAGAGCCATTGCGAGGAGACAAAATACTTTAAGACAATCACACCAGTGGTGACAATCTCCAGACTTACTGGTCCTGTCAGTTTTAATTTAGCTGATAACATGAACACTGAGCAGTTCTACGCCATCTGTTTTATGAGTGTAAATTCTCCTTTTACTTCCTGAAAACTTAAGATAGTTTACACACACACACACAAACACACACACACACACACACACACACTCACACAATCACCCCCAGCTCCCTGCAAAAACAGTGGAGTGAGGAGGGAGAGGAAACACTTGGGAAACACTCACTGTTAATGTAGATACATACACGTGTAAGAAAATTATCACATATATTTATATGATATTTATCACCAAATTTTGGGATATAGTCAATTTTTTTATCTATTCAAATGGCAATTACCACCATGCATCTTTTAAAAGGCCTAATATTAAATATATAATTAACATTTTAAAAATAAATTTATGAACTTTATAATTTGCTCATCCAAATTTTACCAGATTGGTGTATTTTCTGTCATATTTGATTGAAAATTTAAATATACAAATATAAAGTAGAATCTTGGGAGGCAATTTCTTTATCTGTAAAAGTACTATTATAGTGGCAAACATTGAATCAAAATATCCTACTAATATGTAAACTTATTATTATTATTATTATTATTTAGACAGCAAAATTTAAGTGGTGGTTACAATTCTTGTCAGTATTTTATTACATAGTATGCACATGTAATGATCATATATATTTATAATAAGGAGATGTGGACCACCTAGTCTTTATCCAAAAAACTGTCATTATGGTTAACTAATGAGATATAAAATGTAGACTCTACTAATTATATATGATGAGCTATTTTTGGAAATGACCAACTTTTAGGTTGAAACTACATCATGATTTTGAATGAAAATGAAGGCATAATTGCTCCCAGGTAAGATTGAGGAGGGTTTTATTATAGACATGTGGGAGAGTACACCCAGAGGCTTCTGAAAGGGCCCAGACTGAACCAGGTCATGAGAAGAGGACGGGATGAGAGAGGATAAGAAGAGAGGTGGGCGAGAGAGCCAAGAGCAAAACCATGCGGCCGAAATGCATACTTATATAGGAAAGAGAAACTGGAGGGAAAAAGAAAAAGCCCTGGGCAGGAGGGCTTTAGGGTATGGATGGAATATGCCAAGCAGGATGACTCTAACAGGTACTTGCTGAGACAGCCTTGTGGGCAGTGCGCTCTTTCTGTGCTTATAAGCACCACCGCCAGCCATTTGTTCTGGGTTTCTTCGGACCTGACATATGTAACCATGTACATCAATGGTAAATGTCATCCCAGGAGAATTGCAGATATCAGAATCCCAGCCAGAAGCAACCCTTTGGTCTTTCACTGATTGAGCTAAACTGGCCAGCCAGCAATCCCCTGTGAATATCCCCGTAAATGAGCCCCCAGCTCTAGGATTATAGGAACATGCCAACACCTACCTTTTTAAGTGAGTTCTGGACACCCGAATTCAAATCTCTCCACACTTACACAGCAGGCACTTAACTAGGCAAGTCCTCCTCTAGTCCCAGGGAGTGGTGTTTCTTCGTTTTCAACAGACTTTAGAGTTGGCCGAGTGTTGCTGTGATGATCAGCCTGCAAGACAATGATTTAGGAACCCGAAAACTGAAGTATTTCTGAAGTATGATACAGTGATTTGTATCAGGAAGGAAACACTAAAATGGAAGGTAGAAACTTTGCATTTCTCGCTGGTAAAGCTTGCTTAGGGAAAAAAATCATCTACTAAAGGAAGTCTTCAAAGTACTTCCTTTCAAATAAGACAAAGGTCCCTGAAAGTTTCGCTTCGATTCCAACCCTCTGACGAGCTGATGTACCTACAAAAGTCTTAGCTGGAGCCTGCCTTCCTTCACCTCCAGTTCATAAATATGAATGGGAAAGAATAAAGGAAGCTAATGTGGTGTCCTGAGTGATGAAGCCCCATTTTCCAGCGTTCTATTTGTGCCTCTTTCCAAATGTCGTACTAGCAATTAAAGGGGATACACTGCCTCGTCTTTTATACAGCTCTTTACAGTGTAAAGGGATGGCCTGTTGGAAATTCTAATGATTTGAAAATAGTTTGAGACATGAAACATTTTGTTCTTTGAAAATAAGATTCTTGAGTTGGAGAAACAGTACCACAAAAATAACATTGGAAATTATTATAGAGGGGAAACACCCTGCCTTCCTTGGTAAATAAAGAAAAAAAAAAAAGCAGTGAACACTGTGTTCCAAAATCACACTACTGTAAGAGTGAGAGAGCAGAACAGCTTATAGACACGGAGGATAGGAACTGTGTTCAGACACAGAGATGCTTGCTTTTCAACATGTCTACACCTGAAAGAATGAAAGCCACTTTGTAAAAATGACAATTCAAGACATATTTTCAATGAGTCACTATATATACTTACAAATGCATTATGACAAATAAATTTATGAGAGAAATTTATTGAATATTTGCCCATAGAGTTAGATATATAAACTTACACTCAATTATTTTCCGTTACAAATACGTAAAACGTGTGTGTGTGTGTGTGTGTTTTAATTTTACCTCATGTCATAATGACAGACAGTAATAAGATTGTATTTTGAGGGAAAAACAATTTTGGCTTCAATAAGAAAAATTAAATTAATGTGTAAAATAGTCTAAAACAAGACACATGAATATTGTATTATTTTCATCCCTCAGAATTACAGGTTATGATTTTCTTAAGATGTTTGTCACCTAAAGAATTAAAAGAAATCCTTCGATCTCCAGCCCTACTTGCCTACAGACTTATTCTTTACGCTGCCATAGTTCCATTCTAATTGATGGGAAGTGCAAGTATTATGGGTATCATAGGTGCTGTCACAGGTTCACTTCCTTACATTTGGCTCAGGAGGAAGACAGCTAGAAATGAAATTTGGGGAAAGGAAGATTGCTAGCATAATTTACTGTTCTTATCCACGAAGCTAGCCACACCCACGTACCCTCCATGATTTCATCTCTAGTGGCCTGGCTGACTTATTGCTTAACTTCTCTAACCTCCTTAGCTCACCAGCCAATGTCCCTAAAGAGGGATTCTTGTAGTGAGAACAACATCCCGTTGCCTCCTCCATTTTCTCTACTTTGTGATTATTGACTTCTTAGCTCACATTCATAAATGTGATCCACTTATTTATTAAATAGCACCTGTTAAAATTTTTTTTAAAAATGATGTCTTTTTTCAATGATTAAACTAAAACCCATTTACGCTACTAGTGGCATAATATGCCAGAACCCCTTCAGTGTTCTGTACCAAGTCAAGGAACCTTTAATTACACTGCAGACAATACTAGTAAGATCTCAGATTCTACATGAAGAAACTGACGTACAAAAAATTTTGTTAAATTGTAATATAAATTCATATGTCAGTGATGAATTGATAGTTTTTATTGTTTTGGTAATATATTTTATTAACTCTTTGTGAATCTCATACAATGCATTCTCACATATTCAATCTCCTCTAACCCCTTGCATATGTACCGACTTCACCTTCACCTCTACACTCACCCATCTCACATGGGTGGTTGTATTTCCCAATTACTCTTGCTACTCTGGCCTGCCCTAGAGCATGACTAACCTACCAAGGGTCATAGCATTAAATACATCTGATCATTTCTCCCTCAGTAGCTATCAAATATCAATAGCTCCTAAGCTAAATCCATGCCCACCTTCACCAAATGTTTGGATTTTGCCTGACTTCAGTATGTTCAAGTCTTGTGGATACCATCACAATTGGATATACTCATATATGCAACTGCCTTCTTGTGTGGAAAAATACTTTTCTTAAAGCAATCTCTCTGCCCCTTCTTGTAGGACGATCCCTAAACTTTAGAGGAAGTGCTGTGGTATACACAATCCCGTTTCGAACCAAACACTCCACAGTTTCCTATTCTCTGCATTTTATCACTTTCTGGTCTTTATTCTAAGTGTCATCTGTTGTAAGAAGGTTCACTGATGAGTGTTTGGGTATAGAAACAAGGCATTAGGAAGTATTTTAACACCATTCCCATCCAATTAATCTATCGTATTAGTTTTCATTCTTAGTAATGTACTTACTGCTGCTCTATCAGAATCGATTTCACCTATAAATACACAAACACATTCCCAAGTGTTTGACATTTCTAAGTGTCCAAGATTCCATGCCTTACAGAAATCACAAAAGAGTGCCTCTCAAAGAGAAAGCAATGAGGGCTGGAAGGTTGTTAAGCTGCAAATATTTGTGTGGTTAAAATACTTGAGCTCCATTTATTGGCTGCATGAAGGAAATTAGTTTTATAATTATAGATGCATTTCTAAGATTCAAATAAGCAGCAAAATCAAGAAGTTATAACTACAACTGAAATAATGGTGGCACAATTATTGTAAGCCCATGGATCATTTTATTCCTATCCCAGAAACTTCTAAGAATAGTAATTTCCTAAATAATTAGTAGACGTTGATTTAATTTTGGACTGGAAGCTGTGAAGTCCAAGGATATGAATGGATATCTTCATGATGGATCTTAAATAAAAGAGGTCATTGTCTGGTGATTGTACCAGAGTGCATTGGAAAGAGTTTCTTTGTACTACAAAGACACACTTAATACACTGATTTTTTTTAACTCATTCATGAGGACTCCATATCAATGAAAGGAATATCTTCCTGGGTGCTACCTTACAATAATATCACACTGCTGATCAGTATTCTAACACTGAATATTAAGATGGCTCAGAGGATAAACTAGACTTGAGTTCCATTTCCAGAACCCACAAAATGGAAAGAGAGAAGACATTCCAGAGGTTTGTCTTTTGATCTCTCTCAAAGCACTGTGCTCACAATACCCATTGTACACACCACTAACACCACACAAACACACATAGACACATATATACACATGTATATACACAATGATAAACAGTTAATTTTCAAAATAATTTAAGTCATTGCTTTTATGTAAAATTCTGCCAGGCAATGGTGGCGCAAGCCTTTAATCCCAGCCCTTGGGAGGCATAGGCAGGTGGATTTCTGAGTTCGAGGCCAGCCTGGTCTACAGAGTGTGAGTTCCAGGACAGCCAGGGCTCCACAGAAAAACCCTGTCTCGAAAAACCAAAAAAAAAAAAAAAAAAGATATGTGCTTTTATGTTTTATGTAAATTTCAAACCATAGCAGTTGCCACATCTAATTTTTTCATGTAAATCTCATGGCTG
Organism: Grammomys surdaster; assembly: GCF_004785775.1. NCBI lineage: Eukaryota > Metazoa > Chordata > Mammalia > Rodentia > Muridae > Grammomys > Grammomys surdaster. Next base: position 3,883,686 of record NW_021604578.1, read on the forward strand.
TCACATCATTTCTAAAGAGGAATAATGCTGCAACACAAAATTTTGTAAAAGAAAGAAAATTAATACTTATTCACTTTTGTTAGTGTGTGTGTGTGTGTGCGTGTGTGTGTGTCTCACTGACTTTATTTAGGATTACTCTCATGAGCCAGACTACAGTGTTATTTACTAAAATACAAACTGTTCATTAGTGGTTGCATTATCAAAGAAAATGGCTCCACCTAACCCCCAAAACTTTAAACTGACAGTAACTCCTCAGGGAGTGTAGGAACATCAGGACCTATCATCAGTCCGTTATGCGAGTTTGACGACCCTGTCTTGTGTAGATCTTGTGCAATAGCCACATCTACTGTGGGTTCCTGAGTGCACTAGCACATCATGCCAGACGACAGTGCTTCAAAGCACACTTTCTTGTCTTCTCTCTCTCTTACATTCCTTCTACTTCATCTTCCAGGATTAGAAAGACATGCTCCATTTAAGTCTACTCTTAAGTAGTGTCTAGGTATATAATCAAGTATTCATGGCTTATCACTAAATATAACTCCAGGTCCAAAAGCTCTAACGGCCTCTTCTGCCCTCCATGGACACTACATACAGGTGGTACACAGACATACATGCAAGCAAAGCAGTCAGAGACATGAAAGTATTTTAAATGCTTTTATTTTAAAAGCAACTAGTTCTATTGAGATGGAACTGTAGGCACAAGTGTCTTGAGAACAGTTGGACTGATTTTGGTCAACAAAATACAAAGGATCTTTCTTGTGACCTTCTAAGGAGAAGGATCCTTACCTTCTCAGTGAGATATTTAAAAACTTTATCTATTCTTTCCTTGTTAGTATTAGATGAGATAGATAGATAGATAGATAGATAGATAGATAGATAGATAGATAGA
>NW_021604578.1:3884584-3896809 GCF_004785775.1 Grammomys surdaster
AGATAGATAGATAGATAGATAGATAGATAGATAGATAGATAGATAGATAGATAGAAAGATAGATAGATGGATAGATAGATACATGGACAGACAGATGGATAGACAGATGATTTGATAGGTTACCTATATTTGTAGATTTTGTTCATAGATTATGTATTTTATATATAGAGAATATATTTTATATAGAAAGTAAATATACACCTGTATAGAAAGAGAGACAGAGACAGAGAGAGTAAAGGTTCGCTTGCACACACATGTGATAGAGGGAGGGAAGAAGAAAGATATATATATATATATATATATATATATATATATATATATATATATAGAGAGAGAGAGAGAGAGAGAGAGACCTATAATTCACCATTCTTGAGCTCTATCAAAGAAAGGTGAAATTCTAGATTCAGGATACACAGATAGAAGTCTTTGTGAGCTAGTAAAGGCATTGATTTAAAAAGCCCTGAACCACATACACTAGACTTTGTGTTTTTCTTACTTGATATAATGAAAGCACCAATATGCTCTTTGATCCACGTACCAAAGCAAACACTGAGTAATAAATAATGCATTTTAGCAATCACAATTTAAATCATGTTGAAAGGGCAGTTAGTGTATCTGATTGACTTCTTTGGCTATGTGTCCTAAACAGTGCCTGATAGACGCACACACAAAATGAAAATAATTCCTCTAAAAATTATTAAACCACAACAGTAATGAATGAACTCAAAACCAGACTCCTTTTGTGGTGGGGTCTATAAGACAGTGTGTCTCATGCTTATGAAAAAGTATAGATAATTTGTGATCAATCATATTTTCTAAATGTTTGTGTGTTTATATGTGTATGTGTTTTGTTGCTACTGTTGTTAGATTACAGGCAATTCTACTAGGTTCCTCCCAAGGACCTAACAATGGCTTACATCATCACTTGCTGCCATTACCCATTACCTGCAACCAGATGCAGGCAGACAGCACATAAATGGATGGACTGCCTACTGCCCCAGTTCTCTCTAGGTTTCCATGTGGTCCCCACTAATCTCTCTCTCTCTCTCTCTCTCTCTCTCTCTCTCTCTCTCTCTCTCTCCCCCTCCTTTCTGTCCTTCTCTGTTCCCCCTTCTCTGATGCCATGCCTCTGCTCCAGTCTGTCTGCTTCTGCCCCTTCTCCTGGCCCCCATTCCCCTCTCTTCCCCTAATTGAGCCCCATTTATACCAGCTCTATTGCATGCCATGACTTCTCAGAGGGACACCTTGGCATGGGCCTGCCACATTATATTCCATAACATTTGTGTGTGTTGGGGGGTGACGGTCAGAGCACAGATTTCAGAGAAAGTTCTTTCCCTCTACCAAGTGGGTTTCTGTGATTGAACCCAGGCCGTTGGGTTTCAAGGCTTGGCAGCAAGTACCTTTACCTGATGAGCCATTTTACAAGCCCATAGAAATGCTTTCTGTTGACAAAACAGAAGCAGAAGTGAAACTTTACTGTATTAGTTTAGCTACAAAAACAAATGGAAAACACTGTATGGAATTTTAAAAAAATAACTCAATTTATTTGACTATTTCCAGATTCCTACCAATCTATCCAAAAATAAATAAATAAATAAAAATAAAAATTAAAAAAATAAAAACCACAAACAAACAAACAAAAACCCATAAACTGTTTTACCTTAAATATTCCTTTGAGACTACAACAAAATATAATTCTCCAAGAAAACTGCGTACATATATGTGAAATTTCCTAATGTTTTACCTTTAGTTAAAAGCCCATTAGAAGAACTAATTGCTATCTAGAATCTTGGTTGAAAATCCCTACACTTCTTAATGTAACCATGTTTAAATAGAAATTTGATACTAGTTTCTGGCCTGAAATCGTTCAGTGGCTTGCAATTACCAAGGAGTAAACTTCACAGCCCTTAGTATCATGTTTTAACAAAATCACCCTTCCTAATTGCTCTGCTCTTTTCAGATTAACACAACAGCAGCAGCACTTAGTCATCACAGATCATCCATGTGCTGTGTGGTTGCCTACATCGAAAGCTTTGGTTTTCAACAGTCTTCAATGTGGAATAACTTGAGGGTTATTTTTTTTAAAAAAAAATTTCAACACTTTATACTGCAGCTCCAGTGACACTGTTAGTTTGGCTTGTGGATATCCCAAACATTAATACTTTTTAGGACCTCCTGGATGCTCCCAAAATACCTTCTACACTCCTGAGAAGAGTTCCAGGACTGCCTCTCCAACATCAAGTGGCTAGCCATGAAGTCATATATATGTACATTGTATTGAGTAGGTTATATTTATGTATTTGTGATAAAACTAAGACACAAAAACAACAATTAAAGAAAAGAGTCCATGAATATGGGGAAGGGAGTACACGTAAAGAGTTGGAGGGAGAGAAGGGAAAGGAGAAATGATGCAATAATATAATTTTAAAAAACTAATGGAAATCGTGCGTTATCAATTAAATGGCTCTTTTTCATGCTATAGTTCACATATACCCATGTAGGTTATGTTACATGAAAATTCTGCAACTTAGTAGGTTTTTTTAAATAAAGGTCAAATCTTCAAGCAGTTTTCTTGAGAAGTAAAACTAAAATTGAGGTCCCAGGAGAATGCTTCATGCTGGACCACCAGCAGATAGTCATCTGGATAGGTTAAGCCCTCTCTCATCTTCTCTGTTCTCTAGCATCCCTGCTGTGTACTAGTAGGCTGGTGTTAAACTAAGCACTGTTTGTGGAATAAAAGAGTGTTCCTACCACATTTCTTGAATGCCCCTAGATAAGTATTCACTTGTTTAGATGAAAAATGAAAGACTTTTATAAATACTATTCCTTCAAGGTACAAAAACACCTTAAATAATATGAATTATTTAAAAAATTGTAAGTCTCCAGACACAAAAAAGAATAGTATCATTTGCGTTTCTAATAATCATTAAATGAACAAGGAAATTAAGGAAATTAGTGATGATTAGAAATACAGATGATGACATCATGACTACCATATTACAAGTATCACAAATAATCATTCCTAAAAGAACATAGCTGGATTCGGTTGACATATGCCATACAGTGCACGCCTTAGCTTTTTGATGCATGATTAATTTGTTATAATTATATCAATATTTAATACACAGATGCTAAAAATTTACTATACTCAACAGTATTATTGCAGTGAAATGTCAAAACATTGTGTTAATTTGGTGATTTGCATAATAATTTTCACACCTAACTCTGAGCTCATCATATTTCCTCTAAGTGCTAAAGAAAGTAAACATTATCAATCATACAGTGTGCTAGAGAGCAAAAACCGTATACCCAGGAACTGTTTGAAAGTGGCAAGGAGAATGGCCAGTAGAAAAGCCAGTGTCACTGTAAGCTATTAGTAAACTCCTGAATATATTAGAAAGCCACGTCTTGGTACAAGCTTGGTACAGAATGCTGTTTCCCACTGGACCATCTAGGTACATTACCTGGAAAAGCCTGGCACATTTATACCAATATTATTCTTGTGATCCTGGTCTCCAGATTTCGTTTTTTTTTTCTTTTTTTCTTTTCTTTCATGAAACTTTGAGATGTTGCCTTATGTAGAGATGTTTTATACAAATTACAGGCCACTTTGATCCATAAAGATACAGCAGTGTAAGTGTTCATTTTCTTGAGGGAAGTCTGGGTTTCTAAAGGGAATTTAGGAGCCTACCATGGACCTCACACCACTGGAGCTGTCAGGCTTTTCCTTCACTGAGACTGGAACACACGTAATAGCAAAATGACTTAATAGCAGAAAATCACATTACCTTAGAAAAGACAATTTTAACTATCTCAAACCTGGATAACTCACGTAGCTGTCAATAATTGCTCTTGTAAGGGTAGCTACTTTCCTTATTTCAAGAGACATCTTTGGCCTGTTACTTCTCCCGGGTAGAGGTGATGAGCTAATTCGATGGATTAGCTGTTATTGTTAGATAATTATGGCCACAGAAGCCATAATGGATACTACACTCAACAGCTAGGTAGCTGGATGGTATGACGTAAGTATCCTCATGTCCATAAATGACCCTGGGTTTGGAAAAATGGATATGCTCAGGGCTAAATTAGCACTGAAAGACATTACAACCATTATGGATCAATTCCTCTGCTTTCACTGACCAAAGGGACCACAAGGACCGAAAGGGCCAAGACCTTGGTAAAACCTGGCCCATTGCTATGATCTTCCTCAAAGTTGAGGAAGATTAATTGAATTGAATCGATGATTTTTGAGGAACACTGTCTCCACGCAGATCTGCTCAAATGCCATAATTTCACTTGTTGGAAAAGGGAAGCCTCAGACGAAGATTATGTTTCTGAGGTAATTAGCTTCTGCCACGGTTGGGAAAGTTATCCCAAAAGTTTCTTCTATTCTTGCAGCTCCTATGTTGTTATGTAGAGAAATATTAGAAGGTGAGAAATCTTTAAGTCATTATTAATGAATTCAGCAAACATGGAGTTATGGGTAGCCATCCTAAATTATGTTTCTCAATCAATACCTAGAAGGCAAAGTAACTTTTCTGAAGAATAGCATATGTGATAAAAAGAGACAGCAATATCTGCTGCCATACCTGCTTATGATTTCTGATTTTAGGAAAAAATACATGACACTTTTTCATTGATCCAGTTACTTATTCATTCAACATGATTCACATTATTTTCTTTCGGGATAGTCATGCGGCACTTTGACAGAATGGTGTTGAGGAGGAACAATCTAGGAATTCCTGGATGATGCTACCTTTACTGATTTGTTCTACTGAATCCCTGAAGATGGCATCCTTTAAAACTCTCTTCTAATGTACTTTTTAAATTTCAGATCAGAACACACTTTCTAGTGGATTATTCTCCCTTTCCTCCAGATCGTTTTCTGTATTCCTTGTAAGGAAATGCCAGCCAGCTGGAACAGTGGGCTTTGGGGCAACAAGTGCAGCTGGGAATTTCTAGTCCACAGGTGTCCATTCTCATGTCTGATAGCTTGCCAAAATAAAAGCTGGATTTGTTGAGGGGCTCCCCACAGTTGTTTCACAGAAAGACAATGATCCGCTGGCACTAACAGTAATAATCCCCTCCTCCAAATCAGACTTAGTCCTGAGTTAGAGCCATAGCCCCCTTTCCTTACGAGGATTGAACTAGTATCAAGTTCTCCAGCCTTTTCACAAGTGGGTGGCAGACAGTCAGGGCAGGAATTAGATGGATACAGGTGGCACCACCTGCTAGACATGCTTTTGAGTGTTTTCTGTTTCATTATAGCTGCGCAATACTGCATCATTCTTTCTTTCCTTGCCAACAACCATGGTACCATTTGTTTGAGCTTAAAGTCTGTTCCAAATTCTGATTTGGGATAAAAAGAACATGAAAGGGATTTTTTTTCCCTTCAGAAAATGGAGCAAGTCCAAGAGAGAGTAATTGTTGTGTTCCGTAGGAAAAAAAAATACAGGGTAATTTAATAAGAAAAACAATAAATTCATTAACAAATAGATGAGAGGAGATAGTATTGATGATTAAGCAGGAGATACATTTGGAGTAGTTCAATCTAAAAATCAGTAAATTATTTCCCTAAATAGTATTTATAAATGCAAAATTCAAATATAAACATATTTTATTATTAAAGATGAACACCTAGCCCATGTGTTTTTACTTTTATTGGTACCTTAAGCATATTCCTTTCAAATTACGTGCCATATTGTTTTGTTTCCCATAGGCTTTGAAAAATGCATCATAATTATTTGCAGAACTTCTCAGAGAAGGTGTGGTTTCACTTTGTCTTTAGTGAGAAAAGACAAAACAGAATAATAGTTAGCCAACAAGCAAAAGATGAGGGACATAACTTTGGTCTCATTTCATAGTTCTAATTTTTTTAAAAAAGATAACTTCAAGCATTCTTAAGGCCTTATGCATTGATTGAAAGAGATTCTGAAGTGATATTGCCCAATATCCAAGGTTCCAAATGGAGTGCAAAATGTAGCCACCAAAGCTATCACTTCAGTTATTGATGTGTAGATGTAGATTAAATTAAAACAAGCAAGCAATGGCATTGACTCCTGGCTCCAATAAAAGAGAAAAAAAAAAAGAGGAGAAAGAGAAGGAGGAGGAGGAAGAAAGAAGGAAGGAAGGAAGGAAGAAAGGAAGGAAGGAAGGAAGGAAGGAAGGAAGGAAGGAAGGAAGGAAGGAAGACAGAAATAGAGATCACCGAAATTTAAAGATGGTAGCAATAAACCAGTGAAGAACATGTAACACAGAACATAGCTTTAAATGTTTAAGAAGAACAAAGCTAATTTCTTGAGTTTTTTTGTATATATTATACATTAGCCCTCTATCAGATGTAGAAATGGTAAAAATACTTTCCCAATCTGTTGGTTGCCATTTTGACTTATTGACAGTGTCCTTTGCTTTACAGAAGCTTTGCAATTTTATGAGGTCCCATTCGTCAATTCTTGATCTTAGAGCATAAGCCATTGGTGTTCTGTTCAGGAACTTTTCCCCTGTGCTCAAGTATTTGAGGCTCTTCTCCACTTTCTCTTCTATTAATTTCAGTGTATCTGATTTTATGTGGAAGTCCTTGGTCCACTTGGACTTGAGCTTTGTACAAGGAGATAAGAATAGATCAATTTTTATTCTTCTACATTCTGACCTCCGATTGAACCAGCACCATTTGTTGAAAATGCTGTTCTTTTCCATTGGACAGTTTTAGTTCTTTTGTCAAAGATCAAGTGACCATAGGTATGTGGGTTTGCTGGGTGCTGCCTCGCCGAAAAGGAGAACGCCACGCTAAGGATTCTTCTGACAGCAGTTTTATTGTTACAGCTCTTTTAGTGTTACAGCTCTCTTAGATGGTAGTGTTACAGCTCTCTTAGATGGTAGTGAGACGAGGGACCCCAAGCCCCAAAAGCTTATGGCTTATATAGAGCTTTAGGAGACGTGCCACACACTCATTGGCTCTTATGATGTCGCCAAATTAGCATACTGGTTTTCGCGCCTTGCGCAGGCGCACATTCAAGCAAGGCTCGCAAGAAGAACCAGGAAGCAGGAAACCGGCGCCATCTTGCAATGGCGGACGCGGCTCCTAACATCTGCCCCTTTTTTATTAAATTGCTGCAACAATTTTCCAACTGTTATTTCGCCGATCAAGCCCACCGTTCTAGCAGTAAGGCGTTCAAGGCAGTTAAACAGTTGTGAGACCCTCCACACTTATCTCCAGTGCAATGGGAACCCAAGCCCTGGGAAGTGTGGAGGACTACCACTCAGGATTCCTGGTGCAATGGGAACACGAGCCCTCAGGGTATCCCATTGAATGATAGTGTCTCATTGTTTAAGCATATTCAACCAAGCTTGAGGGGATGTTCCCTGCTCTAAGGCAAGCAGTGCTTGAGTGATAAGTACTTTATCTCTACGATGTTGTTTTTTAAATTTGCAGAGCAACCAGAGTGTGATCAGCACTCCCCCAAAGATCATACAGCCAAACATTCCCACCCCCACCCACTCCTTAAAAAAGGAGAAGGCGGACGTGAGCCAGGAAGTGAAGTCTTCAACATCAATCGGGTTTATTCTGGTCCCATTCAAAACAGCAATCGTGAGCAGGAGTTCTTCTTGTAGTTCCTCAGCCTGTTGTGACCAATTTCCTTGTAAAAAATTAGATAATTTAGTACTTTCTGTAAAAGACTCATTGTTATATTTCAAGGGTGTGATACACATGTGTTTAGTATGACTTACACAGCTTACTTGAAGAATATCAGCAATTTCTTCCATTTTGCTTTGTAATAGACCTATTCGCTGATTAGCAAGCAGTAATCAAATGGCTATTCATTTTATGCTGTTTTACCATAGCATCTGCTGAGGCATTCACTATATTATTTATTGTTTCTGCTGCTTGAACTTGATTGGCTAGGGCAATACCCGCAGTCACCGCTGCAGCAGCCGACATTGCAACAGCCGTCACAATGGCCACCGTGATGCCAAAATCTCTCTTTTCTCTAATTAAGGAGATTATTGGAAATTTATCGGGATCGGCATCCACCGGTATAGGGACAAAGGTCGGAACCCGCACCAGCAGTGCTAAAGATGCGGACCCATTCCAGCATTCTGTCAAATGGCAGGTGACATTCGCACAATCTAATATGCTGCTTTTATTTTTAAATTCTGCTAAAATAAAAAAGAAGGGAGCCGAAACACAAACTGCTGCCCTTTTGGCTGAATAATTTGCCAACAAGTTATTATATTTAATATCATTCAATATCACTGGTGTAGTATTAGTTCTGGTTGCTGATACATTCCAAATGTCATGTTGTGACTCACCTAGAGTTGCAAAGGCTGATAAACTGGTAGCAGCCCCCGCTAAATTTGTCAATACCCATTGATAAAATGGCCATTCGTTTACCTTCCCTGTTTTATTTCCTGTCATAGCCATCCTTTTTAGAGGTGGCGATAAGTTGAAGCCTCGAGATACTTCTACCTTAGGCATCCTTTTAGATTGGCAGTGCGTAAACACTGGTGGAAATGACTGATCTGGAGGGCACCATGGCCACACTCTGACATTAGTGGCATTATTGGTTTGCCAATATGATCGTTCAAGTATGGTTACCTTACTTTTTAGCAATAATGTAGTGATATTCACAGGGGACTGTTTTTTGTTAGATGTATTTCCACTGGCCTCAGATTGTCCTGCCACTATGTTATTGAGTACCTCGAGCAAGACACCAGTGCCTATTTGGGAATCTCCAAGTGGATCAATCCAGTGTCCCAATGTAGCATTGCGAAGTACAACGCATGGGGTCTCTCTGCCCTGTTTGTTATGGTGAAACACAAAGTATCATTTAATCTAAATTTTGATGCATTATACTTGACAGTCTCTTTGTTTAAAGGTATGGCACATGGTGCCTCCAGCTGACAGCTCAATGATGTAAACATTGGCTGTACTTTAGAGTGGGAATGTACTGGGATGGGAACTGGCCATGATCTTACCACAGCCCACAATGGTATACTTATCGCTCTCTCAAGCAGGCAGATCATCAGCAGGATCTTTAGCATTTTCTTCAGGGGTTGGTGAGTCCTCTTTCACAGTTCTGGTCAGTCTGCTTGGTATCCAGATTGGATTTTCTTGATCCTGTGGAAAAACACAGATAGCTCCCCTGGATCTCACTAAAACTGGATCCGGGCCCTTCCATTGGTTAGTTAAGATATCTTTCCATTTAACATATTCTTTTTGAGGACTTGGAGCCACATGTCTGTCAGCAGAAGATTGTCCATCAGAATCCAGATTTAAAAAATTTAAGGTAAATAGGGCTAGGGAGATAGATGTCTTAGGTCCCATGTTGGGGCCTATTCCTCCCTTTTGTTTTTGTAAATAAGTTTTCAATGTGCCATTGGCACGTTCCACAATCCCTTGTGCCTGAGGATTATATGGCAAGCCAGTTATATGACGGACACCAAGCCTCAGACAAAACTGTTGAAAAGTTTTAGATGTATAAGCTGGTGCATTATCAGTCTTCAGCTGAAGGGGCTTGCCCCAAGGAGCCCAGGCTTCAAGACAGTGAGTAATAACATGTGACACTTTTTCTCCCGCAAGGGGGGTGGCATGAATGATGCCAGAGCATGTATCCACAGATACATGAATAAATTTTTGTTTTCCAAAGGCATTGCAATGTGTAACATCCATTTGCCAGATATGAAGAGGTTGCAGACCTCTGGGATTGACCCCTATAGATGGAGAGGGTCTGAATTCTGCACAGGAGGTACATTTCAGAACAATATCTCGCGCTTCTGCACGAGTTAAATGAAACTTTAATCTTAGGGTATTAGCTGGTACATGATAGAGTTTATGGAATTCAACTGCGCCTTCTAATGGCGAACTTACCCAATATAGGTTTTTAGTGGCTTTATCAGCAATAGCATTAGCCTGAGACATAGGCCCAGGAAGCAATGAATGTGCTCTCATGTGTTGAATAAAAAACGGGTGACACCTATTGCGAATACGGTGTTGAATATCTTTAAATATCTCAGCAACCATGCTTTTAGGGTGGATAAAATCAGCCACTTCTAATTGTTTAACAGCTCCTACAACATAATGCGAATCTGAAATTATGTTTATAGGCTCTGAAAATCTTTGCAACACTATCGCTACAATAGCACATTACACCTAGGACACATTCCAGGCACCTTTGGACGATTGTTAGTGCCAGGTGCTCTACATTGTCTTTGTATGTGTCCCAGCTTTCCACACCTGAAACATTTAACATTAGAGGCCCTCTGAGCCGCTAAAACAGCAGCTGCCAATCCGGCATTAGATAGAGGTCCTCCTATTTCTCTACAAGCCTTCATCCATGCATTTAGTCCTTTTCCTTTCCAAGGTGTAATAGCATTTCTGCATTCTCTAGTACACTGTTCAAAAATGAGTTGTTCTATGAGAGGCATGGCCGTCTCAGGATCTCCAAAAATCCTTCCTGCCGCCTCCATCATCCTAGCCACATAGTCTGAGAATGGCTCAGTGTTCCCTTGGATAATTTTTGTCAAGTTTCCTGAAACCTGTCCTTTGTTAGGTAGGCTTTTCCATGCTTTTACAGCTGCCTTATTAATTTGCTCATATACTTCTATAGGGTAGGCCGTTTGATTGATAGCCTATTGTCCCTGCCCTGTAAGCATGTCAAAGTTCCATTGTGGATGCCCCTGAGCTAAATTTTGTCTTGCCTGTGAAGCACAAAGCTCTTGGAAAATAGATTTCCAATCTAGATACTGTCCCATAGTCAGGCAAGCCTTAACAGTATTATACCAGTCATCTGGTGTCATGGCACTGACCACAAGTCTTTCTATTAATGCCTGAGTAAAAGAGGCATTGATTCCATAAGTCTGTACTGATTTGGCTAGCGCTTTTAATTGTTTTAAATCTAGCTGTGAATGTTGCCTGGTTTGGTTAGCATCTTCCCATACAGGAAAGGCTACTCTTATCTTTTTTCTCTCCTTAGCTGTAATAAGAGAATTGGACGGCAGTCTTTCCTGTCTCTCTTTTGGTTTTTTCTTTTTAACTCTAACTGCTTCCTCCAATGGTGGGGCAGATGGGGCATACCCCGGTGCATAAGACGAATCCAGCCCGTATCTTTCAGACTCATAACGAGCTGCTTCTTTATCTAACTCTGCCTGTTCCTCAAGATCTAACACACTATCAGAGGATGAGGTGTCGGTATCCTCTGTATCTTCTTCGTCCCCCGAGGACGTCTCCTCAGAGGCGGAGTCATTAATTCTTAAATTCTGAAACTCAGTTAACACTGGGTACAACTTTTTCTTAGGCCCTTTCTGTTCCACTTTTGTAGCTACTTCTTTTTTAATTTCTTCTTTTTTCTTCGTTCTATTCTTAGCGCTCTTTTCCTTTTCTGCTTCTGATAGGCTATCCTGGTGTTCTGCCAAAGCTTTTTGTCCCTCTCTTACCTTATCTTGGCATTTTGCATCCTCTATACAGGCTCTAACCATTTTGTACAGCGGCCATGTGCCTGGTCTTAACTTTCCCTTCTCCTTTTCATTAATCAAATCACTGCCGAGCTTGCCCCAGGAGCCCTTTGACAAGGACCCCGTGGATACAAACCAGGGAGCTACTCTATCCACATCTCGCAGAAAATTACACAACACTTTCTCGGGAACCTTTAAACCACACTCACGCAACAATGCCTGCATTGCTGAGAGAAGCGGCTTCATTTGGCGGTTACCCATACTGCTAGAGGGAACGAACTTGCACAGTGACTTACAGCTGTAAGTCACAGACTACCTGTGACTTACAGCTCCTGAATACACGGAGGGCAAGTACACTCCTTCCCTTGTGTATGGCAGTTAAGACAGAAGCAGAGCACAAGAACTACCACGGCCCAAACGGGGATAGCAATAGCAAAATAGACAGGATCCACCATACCTTGCAGAAAAGCGTCTAGACTTCTCGCGCGGCCAGTTCTGAATCCTCTGTTGAGCCAACAGGTTCCCTCGAAACTGGATAAAACGCCGAGACGTTCGGCTTCGTTCCCGGGTTTCTTTCACCAGTTGCGGGGCGCCGCCTCGCCGAAAAGGAGAACGCCACGCTAAGGATTCTTCTGACAGCAGTTTTATTGTTACAGCTCTTTTAGTGTTACAGCTCTCTTAGATGGTAGTGTTACAGCTCTCCTAGATGGTAGTGATGCGAGGGACGCCAAGCCCCAAAAGCTTATGGCTTATATAGAGCTTTAGGAGACGTGC
>NW_021604578.1:3901809-3909754 GCF_004785775.1 Grammomys surdaster
AAACAGAGCTATACAGTCCAGAAGGGAAAAAGGATTGCACATCATGTATCTCTTCTCTCCCATCCTTCCAGTTTCCCACTATAGACTTCCATGAAGCTAATGTAGTTAGAAGCCACTGGTAAGGCCATTATATGATGAGGTCTACATGGTTTAGTCTTCCAGGAGACATAGAATAATTAAGATTGTGTATTTGGAAAGAAAAAAATTACTATCTTGAACAATGTTTTAATATATCCCTGAAGAATCTGATTTTTTTTCCAGAAGACAGTATTGCAAGGTGAATTCATGTTTAATGTACCATAGAGTTCTTATAAGGTCACTTATAAAAAGGGGAGAGGAAAAGATGAATTCAAAATAAGAGGAAGTAAAGAAAGAAGGCAGGGATAAAGAGAGAGATAAGGAAGGAAAGAAGAAAAGAAGAGAAAGGCAAAGGGATGGGATGTAAATCTACAAGTGTGTTGCTAGTACTTCTAGACTGATTCAGTCAAAAGTCATAAAATATAATTACAGTTTTTATCTTCTCCAGTACAATCCAGATTATTCCTCACTTTAACAAGCATTTGGCTGAGTTGTGCCTTAATCCTTGCTACAGTAAATCAAATTTTCAAGTTTCTATAGCTTCTCACTCATCATAAAATCTAAGCCAGGAAGTGTAAGAGCCAGAGGTAGCAATTGTGTTCAGCAGAATGGCACTTGCTAGACACGGCAGGATCATTGCATACATGAACTCACAGTGACTGTAAAGCATAAAAAATAATGGAACATGATCAGTGCTTTAAAATTCTCATCAGAAAGGGGAAGGGCTAAGACCCTACATTTTCTGAGGAGCTTTTAGAAACTGATGGCCCCTAGAGAAGTTAAGGCAGTTTTCTCTATGTTTCCAGTGGGAGGCTACTCATTCTCCAGTAAATGATCCTACATGTACGGTCAAAAAGGCAGCACTGAGTAGATCATAACTAAGCATATGAAATTTGGAAGGGAAAGTAATTAAGAGACATGGAAGGGTTTAGACGTTAAGAAATGGGAGCTGGACTTGGGCAAAATACATTATATGTCTATATAGATTTCTCAAAAAATAAAAGTAATTTTAGAAATGTTAAGGCTGAGATGACACTTTGATATCTAATTGGTTTTCTTTTGATTCTAGAAAGTCTTTAATTTCTTTCCTTGTTTCTTCCCTGGCCAAGTTATCTTTGAGTAGAGAGTTGTTCAGCTTCCATGAGTATGTGGGGTTTCTGTTGTTTTTGTTGTTATTGAAGTCTAGCCTTAGTCTGTGGTGATCTGATAGGATATATGGGATTGTTTCAATCTTCTTGTATCTATTGAAGCTTGTTTGTGTCTGATTATATGGTCAGTTTTGGAGAAGGTTCCATGAGATGCTGAGAAAAAAGTATAGTCTCATTTTTGAGGGTGAAATGTTCTGTAGATATCTGTTAAATCAATTTGGTTCATAACTTCTGCTAGCTTCACTGTTTTTCTGTTTAGTTTTTATTTCAATGGCCTGTGTGTTGGTGATAGTGGGGTATTGAAGTCTTCTATTATTATTGTGTGAGGTTCAATGTGTGTTTTGAGCTCGAGTAAAGATTCTTTTATGAATGTGGATGCCCTTGCATTTGGGCATAGATGTTCAGAATTGAGATACCGTTTTGGTGGATTTTTTCCTTTGATAAGTATGAAGTGTCCTTTCCCATTTCTTTTGACAACTTTTGGTTGAAAGACCATTTTATTGGATATTAAAATAGCTACTCCAGCTTATTCCTTGAGACTGTTTACTTAGAAAACATTTTTCTAGCCTTTTACTATGAGGTAGTGTCTGTTTTTCTCATTGAGGTGTGTTTCTTGTATACAGCAAACTGGTGGCTCCTGCTTATGTATTCAGTCTGTTAATCTATGTCTTTTTATTTGGGGAATTGAGAGCATTGATTTTAAGAGATACTTAAAACATCCTAGTGATTGTTGGTTCTTGTAACGTTTGTTGTTAGAGGCAATACTATATGTATGTTGTTCTCTTGGGTTTGTTGTGAGGTGATTAATTTCTTGTGTTTTGGAGGTATAGGTACTCTCCATACTTTAGAGTTTTGTTTCTAGTATCCTTTATAGGACTGGATTTGTAGAAAAATATTGTTTAAATTTTCTTTTATCATGGAATATCTTGTTTTTTTCTCACATTATGATGATTGAGAGTTTTGCTGAATATAGTAGCCTGGGCTGACATTTGTGTACTCTTAGGGTCTGCATGACATCTGTTCAGGATCTTTGGGCTTTTACAGTCTCTATTGAGAAGTCAGGTGTAATTCTTATATGTTTGCCTTTATATGTTACTTGGCCCTTTTCCTTTACAGCTTCTAATGTATTCTTTCTTTGTTCTGTGCATGTAGTGTTTTGATTATTATGTGATGGGCTGATTTTCTTTTCTGGTCCAATCTATTTTCTGTTCTGTAGGCTTCTTGAACATTTAAAGCCACCTCTTTCTTAAGGTTAGGGAAGTTTTCTTCTATGATTTTGTTGAAGATGTTTTCTGGTCCTTTGAGCTGGAATTCTTCACCCTCTTCTATTTGTATTATTCTCAGGTTTGAACTTTCCATTGTATCCTGAATTTCCTGGATGATTTGAGTTAGGAGCTTTTTACATTTTGTATTTTCTTTGACTGTTGTGTCAATGTCTTCTATGGTATATTCTACACCTGTGATTCTCTCTTCTATGTTTTGTATTCTGTTAGTGTTGCTTGCATCTGTAGCTCCTTATCTCTTTCCTAGGTTTTCAATATCCAGGGTTGCCTCCATTTGTGATTTCTTTATTGTTTTTATTTCCATTTTTAGGTCTTGGACCATTTTGTTCAATTTCTTCACATGCTTGATTGTGGTTTCCTCTATTTCTTTAAGGGATTTACTTGTTTTTTCTTTAAGGACTTCTATCTGCTTGCCTGTGTTTTCCTGTATTTCTTTCAGTACTTATTTATATCCTTCTTAAGGACCTCTTTTATCTTCATGAAATGGGATTTTAGGTCACCATCTTGCTTTCCAAGAGTGTTAGACTATGCATGGCTTGCTGTGGTAGGCGAACTGGGTTCTCATGGTCAAATTACATTGGCTTCTCTTGCTTATGCTTTTGTACTTGCCTCTTGTCATTTGGTTATCTATGGTGTTAACTGGCCTAAGTATCTCTGGCTGGAGTCTGCCTCCTGAAAGGAAGGTAGAGCTCTGCGACCTGAATTAGAACAGGGTTCTGGGAGGTAGCCTGTGCTGTCTTTGGTTGGGGATGGCTCTTCTGTCCCTGGTTAGAGCAAGCCTTCTGTATCCTTGAGTTAGGGCAATCCTTCTGTGACCAGGTTATGATAGACCTCCTGGGAGACAGGCTGTTCTGCCCCTGTGGAGGTGCAGACCAGAAGGGAGATGGGATTTGCACAGAGGTACTGGGTCCCATATCTGCTGGGCTCTGTGGGGGTCCCAGCTGGGGCAGATATTTGAGCAGGGGTCTCACCTAAATTTCTGGTTGGGTCAGATCTCCTGGGAGATTCACAGACTATGGGGTGGGGAGATGGACAGACAGGCAGATCTGCTCCTGCAGAGGTGCAGACCGGAAGGGATATGGGATTTGCACCTTGATATCTAATTGGAAGTGCTAAGTTGCAAATAAATTTTAAAATTCTCTTTTTTAGCATTATATGTACATATAAGCATATACATACACATTTACGTATATAACATATACAGCATATATATATATATATATATACATCATATACATATATATCATATATGTATATATACACAATCAGACAACACTTGAAACTAGAGAAGTAGATTTATGTGTTTGTATAATTGATACATAAACTCATGAGACTTAAGAGAATCATGAGTTGCTGTGGAGAATCAAGTACTGAAAACTCAAGGTTGTTTGATACCTGTGGCTAACATTTTTTTTTAACCAATGAGTCTATGTCTGTGTGCTTATTAGCATGATTTTGAAGCAGGGTTCTATAAAATTATTATTTTTTTAAAACTGTATTTAAATATCTTCCACATTGGTTCAACATCAATTTCCATAAACATTCCACAGGAACCATCTATCGATCAATTTTTGCTGTAGGTAACATCTTTCACAGGTAGTATGATTGTATATATTAAAAATACCTAGATATTATAACACACAGGGACCACATCTCTTTTAAAGTGCTGATGACCTTTCTTCCCTCATGGCTTGCATGATACTTTCAAGTGCTGATAGGCAAGTAGGAAGCTGTCAGCTCTGTTCCAGCTTGGTGTTTGTTTTTTGGATCCAAAGTATGTGCTGCTTCCACCAACAAGTTCTTATCAACTAATTCTGGTTGGCAGTTACTATATGTTTTGGGAGCTCTACAATCAGCAACTTACAGGAACTGACAATTTTACTTCATAACATCAATGTGATATGTCTTTTCTGTTCTCATATTCAGATACTCTGGCTATTATGACAATACTTTAATGAAATGAAATCATTAGAACAGACATTCTAGCCATGTTCTGTCTTAGAGGAAGTCACATCAGCTTTTCCACGTTGAATATAATGTTAGCTGTTGGATTTTCATTTGCAAACTCTAATATGGTAATGTACTTTTCTTATTCTAGTTTTATTGGTATTTTTATGAGCACATGTGCAACTGTCAGGTTCATTTTCTGAACCTATTAATGTGATCATGTGGTTATTTTACCCTGAATTCAGTTAATATGGAATATCTCATTGACTGATTCTTCAACTTTAGCTATCCCCCTGGGATAGGTGCTACTTGGTCATGTGTTGTCATTTTAATGTGTTGCCAAACTCAATTTGTTAGGATTTTGATAAGGCCTTTTATATCTATGTACAGCAGAATTATTCTTTTATTTCTTTAGGTTTTGTAACCTTTTGTGTCCACTTTGATCATATGAACTAAATTTGAAAATAGTCTTTCAACAATGGAGAGGTTGAAAACCAATTCTTGTACCAGCATTCATATTTCTCTTTTTCTCTCTGATTTTTCTCAGGGCCTTCTCTGACCTATTTCATGCTCTCTTTAACCCTCCCTGTCTTGCCTATGTAAAGACAACATTCTTCTTTAAGGGCTGTACACAGTCAAGAGCTGTACACAGCCTTTTCTATTGTAATAGAGTAAATCAAGTCCAATAAGGATCTTTGCGATTTTTGGAGGTCTCTTCATACAGTGAAACGAGGGATTTCTTCAGATTAGTGATGTCAATTTCTAGCTGTTTGATGTTCTTTTCAGTGGCCCTTCTTGGGACCATTATTTGGGTTCTTTTTGCTTATTTCTGCTGCTCCCTGGGCCTCAAATAGGCTGACTAACTCTGTGAAACAACAGATAAATAATTTGGTAGCAAAACCTACTCAGATACATTATCATAAGTTAGCTATGGAGGATCACGAGACTCAAGATGAGGTTGTTACTTTATACAGGGTGTTCCCAAAACCCATCTCCACCCAACCTAAAAGAGGGGACTTCTGCCTCTAGACCAAGCAGAGAGGGGCCATCCAGAACCCCCTTTGACTGGCAATCTGAATTCTTGCTTAGGCTGCGAGGCTAAGCACTGCAAGGGAATATAAATAAAAGTTAAATATATCTCTCTGGGTTCCCTGAGGGACAAGCCTGACTGCATAGGGGTTGATGTCAGAAGTATCCCCTCTCCAGGAAAAAGACATCGGGATGGGTATGGCCCTCATGCCTCACTGGACAATGACAGGGGGACTGGAGCCATTACAAGGTCCCCTTCAATTACTGGAGGTCAGGCCTCTGTCCTCTCCTTCGCATGATTAGAATCACCACAGCCATTCTATACTTAGAGAAGGGAGGAGATGTCAGGGGCAGCCTTGCTTACACACTGAAGGCCTAAAATCAGCCATAGGCCTAAAATTAGCAATAGGTCTGTCATACATGTATACTAACACCAAGTTTTGGGTCTCTGTAGAAAAACATTGAAACAGATGGCTATAAGCTATTGTAAACAGGCAGCTTTTGTGAAAATTTACCAGCCCTAGTAGTCATAGACCTTGTAAATAGATAGCCTTGGCAGATAATACCAACTTAGATAAAAAACAAGTGAATCATAGGCAGAGTCATAGTGACCTGTCCCCTGAACCTTCACCCAGCTGATACCTGGTTCTGAAAGATATCTGTATTCCCCCTGAACACCCACATTCCAGTGTCATCCTCTTCCCCACATCCTGCCTTTCTGTGTTTATAACCCCTGTGTGAATGAATTACTATTTGAGAAAAAATAAATTATTAAAAAATAAAAGAAAGAAAATAGTCTTTCTTTTCAATTTTTTGAACTGTTTGAGAAGGGTTTACTGTAATTCTTTCTTTTAATGTAATTCTCTCTCTCTCTCTCTCTTTCTTTCTTTCTTTCTTTTTTCTTTTTTGAGTGATTAGTAGAATTTACTGGTTAAACAGTTAACTACTGACCTTTTCTAGTTTAAAAATATTTTAAGTGGTTATTTTCACCCCAAAACTACACACAGTGTATTCAGACATTTGCATTTCTTAGTAATTATATTTTGTGGAATGAGTGGTACCAGGAATATAGTCTTATATTTATAGGTTATTATTTTTAGCACAAAATTAATCACAATGATCTCTTATTTTCCTCAAAATTTCAGAGGAGTGTGTTTTAATATTGTTTGGTTCCAGATTAGTTTCCATGGATACAAGAACCCTTAGCATATCAAGTTTCCGGAAAACTAGGCACATTTTCTTCTATGAGGCTACACAAAACAGCCCAGTTAGGGGAAAGGGATCCAAAGGAAGTCAATCTTGTCAGAGAGACTCCTACCTTTGCTTTAGAAGTAGCACAGTAAGACTCCACTCTATAACTGTTCCAAAGCAGAGAGACTAAGTACCTCCCACGAGTGCACTCAGGTTGGAAGTTCAGTCTCTTGAGCTCCTATGGGCTCAGGATAGTTGCTTCTGTAGGTTTTCTTATGGTGTTCTTGAACACTCTGGCTTCTTCAGTCCTTCCTCTCCCTCTTCCACAAGATTCTCCAAGCTCCTCCTAATGCTTTGTCTGTGGGTGTCTGCATCAGTTTCCATCAGTTGCTGAGTGAAGCCTCTGATGGCACTTATGACAACTAAATTGGGGAGCAAGGGCATCTCTAGGGCAAGCAAGAAACCTAGGACAATGGAAACTCCCAGGAAGCTGAGGGTGATTCTAGCTAAGACTCCTAAGAATGGGGAATATAGAGCCTAAACTGACCATGTCCTGCAAACAGGCAAGACTTCCAATGGAGGAATTGGGACACCAACCCCGTCACAAAACTTTAGACCCACAATTTGTCCTGCATTCAAAATATGCAGAGGTAAAAGTTGGAACAGAATTTGAGGGAAGAGCCAAACAATAACTGGCCCAGGATGAGTCCCATACCATGAGAAGGAGCCCATCAGTGATATTATTAATGATATTCTGCTGTATTTGCAAACATTAGCCTAGTAAAATTGTCCTCAGAGAGTGCCTCTTGTTTTTAGTTTTTGTAACAGTCACTTAAGTGCTTTATACATGCACACACATACAAACTAAAAACCCAGAATGATCCTTCTGTGTCCCAGTTAAAAATATTCTAATTAAGTAATTATTGCAAATTCTCCCTGGCTGTTTAAGAAAAGTTGTGTTTTAAAAGTCAAGGGAATGCAACATTGTATCAAACATTCTATATTAAAGGAAGCAACTACAGAAGCTTTTATTTGATCAAAGGAATCAGTATGTAAATAGATGGTTATACCCACATATTCTAAACTGATAACATCAGTCAAACACACATACTCTCTGCTTTTTAGCCAAGTCTCTCACACAATTTATATGAAAAATGTGAGAATTTATGTTATTTATAGTTAATTTCACATTTTTGTCTCTAATTCTATACTGCAATTAAACATAGATAGATAGATAGATAGATAGATAGATAGATAGATAGATAGATA
>NW_021604578.1:3909764-3924406 GCF_004785775.1 Grammomys surdaster
ATAGATAGATAGATAGATAGATAGATAGATAGATAGATAGATAGATAGATCAGCATTTCTACTTAACCATAACCTGTTTTGTCTATATTCATTGTTCTGAAAGACTTTATACTTTTTTAAATAGCACTTCAGTAGTATTTTGTCAACCTCAAACACTTCACATCTCTTTAGCATTCTTTGGAAAGCAGATATATTAGCAATAAATTCTGAAAGATTTGTATACTTATAAAGGTTTTTATTTATTCTACTTTAAAGCACACTTTTGTTAGGCATAGTACTCTTTGTGAGTGAGTTTTTCTTTTATGCACTTATATTACATTTTGCTACTTTCGCCTGGCTTATAAATTCCCCATAAATAAGTCTAATGATTGTCATGTGTGGTTCCTAAAAATGTGACAAGTACTTTTGTTATTTTTAAGTTGTCTAGTTTCCTCTGACTTCCAGCTGCTTAATTATGTGTTTAGATTTATGATTCTCTCTGTTTGAAACTATTGGTTTCTTGAATTTTTATATGAAATCGATTCCAAATCTTTTTGCTAAGCTCAACTATTAAATTCTCAAGTATATTTTATTCTGCTGAGTTTCAAAAAAAATATTCTGGTTAATACATCTTTAAATAAGTATTCTGCATGGTTTTCTCACTTTTATCTCTTGTGGACATTAAGCTGTGCACAGTGGTCTCCTTGATGAGGTCCCATAAGCTTTTGTGTGTTCTTTGCTCTTCACCTTTCTTGATCCCTTGATCCAAATGGCCTTTCTTTAATGTTGCTGATTTGTCAGCTTAAAATTACAGTACACTTTATCAGTTCAGTTATAAACTTACCCACTCTAATTTTTATTTCTATATTTTTTTCAATGAAGTAATGAAATATGACATGCAGCTTTGTTCAGAAATGGCAGGTATTTATGATGGTTATTTTGAATTTTTTATATAATTCTATTTGTCCAAATATTTAACATCAGTATTAGTAATTTTATGTCTTCCCTTAACTGTTTGGCTGTCATCCTTCCTTATTTCATTGTATAAGATGTGAGAACAGGTTTCCTGTATTTAAAAAACCAAAAACAAAATAAAACAAAAAAACGACATCTCTTACCTTTATAAACTTGCCTCAGTCAAGAGGTGTTCGTATTCTTTTCAGAGTTCATCATCTATCTCTTCCTCCCCACTTGATTTGGGTGAAGTAATGCAAGCTAATTTGTTCTTATACCACTTTAGATATCATTCTTTAGCCTATAGCCGGGCAGTGGTGGTGCAGGTCCTTAATCCCAAAACTTGGGAGGCAGAGGAAGGCGAATTTCTGAGTTCGAGGCCAGCCTGGTCTACAGAGTGAGTTCCAGGACAGGCAGAGATACACAGAGAAATCCTGTCTCAAAAAAACCAACCAACCAACCAAAAAAAAAAAAAAAAAGAAAGAATGAAAATCATTCTATTCCTTCTTCCTATTGCCCTGTAGGAATGCAAAGCAGGCCTTCTGTATTGACATCCTCATTCAAGTAAGACATATTACATACTTCGAACATCCCCTAAGAAATTTAGAATGCTAGTAAACAGCTTACTCCATGCCTGCTATCGAGTAGGAGGGTTTTCTTCCATTGTCAATCTAGACCTGGAGTGGCTGACAAAGGCAAAATAAGAGTGTTCTTCTGTCTCAGTGTGGCCATTTTCAGAACTGTTAAATTAGTGCCTCTGTTTTACAGTGAGTTCTGAGAGTCTCTGTGTACTCCTCATTGACAAATTTCTCTCCATATTTTCTTATGTTTATTCTTCAAATAGCAAAAGAGATCCTTCAATTTACCAATTATGTTAAAATAACTATGGCATTTCTTACAGTTTCCAACACAAATACAGCCTCTCTATCCCTACTGAATGTTAGATTTGGCAGGCTTCTCAGTTATCCCATTTGAACTTACCCTGTTATTTTATTTCCTTACTGTTTACATATTATGGCTTCTTGTCTATATTACATAAATGTCTTTTAGTCACATTTATGACAGGTTTATTTTCTAGTAGTGTTCCTTGTTTCCTGTAATTAATCCATTTAGAAGTGAAACTTCCTGTAGTTCTGATGTATACAAGTCCTTGATACTAAATATCCTATGTTTTCAATGAATCTGTAATACAATACTTTTACAAAAGCAATTTAGGGATGAAGATATTTATTTTAGCTCACAGTTTCCACTTTACCATCCATCAGAACAGGGATATCATAGCATGGAATGATATTTTCATGCAAACTTGTACTCAGTTAACTTTCTCATCTCTTATAGAGTTCAGGATTCCTTGCCTATGGAATGGTATCACATACAGAGGTAGGTGGATCTTCCCACCTAAATGAACTCAGAATCACAGGTATTCTCAGGGGCCAAACTAACCTTGGAAATTCAGCAGAGAGACTCTGTTCACAAATGATTGGAAATCATCTCAAAGTTGACAATTAAACCTAACATCACTAGTAATATGTTCTAGTTTCCTTCTGTTACTGTAATGAACACTCTGACAAAAGCAACTTTGAGAGGAAAGAGTTTGTTACAGGTTTCATCCATCACTGAGGATGTCAGAGCAGAATCTTGAAGGAGGAAACCAGAAGTAGGAACGATAAAAGAAGACTACTTACTACCTGACTTTCTGATTAATGTTCAGCTAGCTTTCTAGGCCAACCTAAGTCAAAATGCCCAAGAATTGCATCTACCATACTGTTCTTGACATCTGTACATCAATCATCAATCAAGACAATCTTTTACATACATGGTCACAGCCAATTTAATCTAGGTGATACGAGATGGTAGCCAACCATCATGTGTTCTAGACCATAAAAACCAACAAAATACATTTTTCATTCATTTCTTTGATTCTGTGTGCCAAATAATTAGCTGGAAATCTAATTTTATATGAGTTGCATTTCTCAAAAAAGTCAAATTAGTGGTGTACTTATTTATACACATGTAAATGTTTCCTCTGTGTCATCAAGAGTGCAAGTCAGTGAAAAGCCAAGAGAAGGCAAATTGTGTCAGTCAGCTTGGAGAAGAGTTGGACCCAGAACCCTGAGACTTTGCGTGAGAACCAACAGCAGGAGTTCGGTGCACCCCAAGAACCCAGGGTCCTGAAAAGCAGTCTAGTCTCCATAGAATTACATTGTTCAGTCAAGTAGGCCAGACTATAGGCCTCAGGCCCTAGGGATTTACATACTAATGAAGGCCAGGGGGCAGAGCAAATTAAGCATGCCTCTCCAGATCCTCCCATATCCTCCCTCAATCCTCCCCCTCTCTCCCTCCCTATATAACTTGGGACTGCCCTGAATTTTAGGGGGCGTACTTCCAGATCCATCTACCATCCGCCATGACAATAAACCCTTTTGGAACCAAGGACTTCCTTGTGTCACTGGGGCCTGCTGCCACCAAAGTCTCCAGGCTGCTGGAACCTTAGACCTCCTCCCGCATGTGGGACCAGCAGCAATGTGAAAGCCTCCCAAGACCCCACCGCTGCAGCCCTCTAATTTTTCCCCACTCAGAACTG
This sequence comes from Grammomys surdaster, assembly GCF_004785775.1. NCBI lineage: Eukaryota > Metazoa > Chordata > Mammalia > Rodentia > Muridae > Grammomys > Grammomys surdaster. The sequence continues at coordinate 3,913,282 of NW_021604578.1, forward strand.
CTGAGTTAAACAAGGAAGCCAGAGTTCAGAAAGGACTAGAAAGAGTGAGTTTATTCAGCATAGGCCTCCAAGAAAACAATTACATGTGGTAAATAAAACCTACTTTTACAGAGTTTGCTGCTCTTCAAGCCAATATAATGCACAGGTTTATATTCCTCTAAAATGAAGCTAAATGTCCATAGTTTACAACTTTGAAGAGTACCTTCTATAGGTGATGATGACTGTTAAAGAACCTTATGGAGGTGACAGATATAAATAAAATCTTGTACTCCTTTGAGGAAAAAAACAAATAAACAATTCACAAACTATATGGATCTTATCTTTTGAAATGCAATGTATGATTTTCTAAGTTCTTTGAGCATCAAGATACAATCTCATCTAAGCTAATTCATGGTTGAAATTTCAGAGGACCAGATTTTATGAAATCAAGATCAATTCAAAGTTCTTAGCCATGAGTTTTATAGCTCCAATAAAAATATCCCATAAATAAGTATAGAATATGAATGTGAATCGTGGAAGAGTGTTTGAGTGATTGAATTGTGATCTTACAAGTTCCAGTCTGACTATTGTGGTACAGTCTTCATTTTGTTTTGTTTTAAGAGATCCTACTTCTTAGCAAGTTTATTATTTTACCACTTAACAACCCCTCAAAGCATTTCCTCTCCAAGAACTCTAAAATAAAGATAAATATTTTACCGCTTAAAATAATCTTAGCTTTATTTAGAAAACTAATAAAAAGAGGAGTCATTTTCTGATACTGAATCTCTCTTTGGCAAGCACAATGTTAAAAAAACATTTTAAAAAAATGTTAAGAGTGTAAATATAAAAATCCTAACTTATATTGACTCTTTATTCAGTCCATAAGAGTCCCTATGTAAATCAACACTTAGTTACACCTTTTTGAAAACTGCAAATTGATTTCATAAAGAGCATAGTAGGAGTGAAATTGAAAGTATTCAACATAAATGGAGTGAGGGCACAGAATCATCTGGAGAGGCATTGGCCACAAAGAAGGAACCAGACCCTAACATTCATTTGGATCAGACATTGCCCCTATGAGTTATAAAGGAGATGAACATATGAATATCAGAATCACACAGATGTTCAAGTCGTAGTTATTAACAGTAGATATGACAATATTGCACTATTGGGATCCACGTGTTAGAATGTATTGTCAATGTGAATGGTCATAATTCTTGTGTTTTCAGACACTGTCATAATCACATGACTCCAACTCGTCACTAGTTGGGAGACAAGGTAATGTTATATAGATGCCAAATTTTGCTTATGCTGAAAATTTGTAATTTACACAGCTCCCTAGGCATTTCTCGCACTTATTCAAACTGTGTCTATTCACCAAATAATCCTATACATTTTGGTCTCACATTTACATGATGTCACAACATATAGAGAAGATTCTGGTTTTTTTGTAAACATTCTGCTTTTTTGTATGGAATTCAAAATGTATGAACCTATCATGGAAGACATGTCTAAAGACATAATATTTTATTACATGAGAATGTGGCTCATTTACTGCTACAAAGACCTTCCAAGCTTAATAAAACTTCTATGGCGGTGTTTTTTAGGGCAAGTTTTACTGTAAAAATCAGTCTTACAGAAACCAATAATTTACACTTGATTACCTCTTCTTAGTACAATCTTAAGGAGCGAGAGAATGTGAATTTGGTTTCTGTTTGGCTACTGCTCAAAATCTACTAGAGATGTCTTTAGACTTTCTTTCTTTTCTTTTCTTTATTTAACTATCTTTTACCCTGGCTAATTCTGTTGCATATACTCTTCTCTTTGTCAGAGTGGTATCAAGAAGCCACACATTCATATGCTTAGAGTTGATTTTCAGAGCTTAAATGTTTCCCAACTGAGTTCAGATCTGTATGAGAAATTGCTCTTCAATCACCTTCTTACATTTGAATATATCTGTGCATTACATATTCATGTGCTTCGGTAAATTTGCTACTGTTTCTGTTGTTATTTGAGACAGTGTTTCTCTGTGTAGCCCTGGCTATCATGAAACCCACTCTGTAGACCAGGCTGGTGTTGAACTCAGAGACCTGCATGCCTCAATCAGATTTTCTAAGAAAATATTATCTACTTGCAAAAGTAAAGCCATTGAATAATTTATAAATTGGGTAAATTTGTGTTTGATTTTCTATGTCTACAGAAAGCAATCACAAAAATTATATTTATGGAGCTTTTGTGATTTATTTAATAGCAAATTATTGAATAAACATCATCAGGAACATTGTACTACTACATTTCCATAGATATTGTCTTTATGAAAAATGTAAGATCTTAATTAAAAATAAATAAAACATGAAAATGACACAAATAAATCTTTTATAGTCACAAGTACTACAGTATCACTTAGCAAAGCAACGAGTAGAAAGGGCCACGCGGGAGGGGGGTCTAGAAATGTAAATCTTGAAATAATAAGTATCACATACTCTTTATCAACCTCAAGAGTTCACTGGAACATATATTTAAAAGATTTGATTTCAGATCAACATCACTTCCACCAATGATACATAAATTTTCTGTCTTTGGGGGATTTTAGGGAAATATTAGTGTAGAAATTTTTATTGTAGCAGAGAAATATTTATTAAATTGTAAAAACATAGTAAATCTACTCTAAATGTGTTTCCTTACATTCTTTGTTTTTCTTCTTTTATACAAATACAGTTTAACTTCTATTCTTTTTTGTGAGATGCACCTTCCACTATAATATACCCTAGAACTGTTCTATGACAGAAATGAGTGTTCTACTGAGAACATCACTGGAGGAAGTACATTTGCCAAGGCTCTTTCCAACGCTTACACCAGAAACGTTACAGAGAACACAATACTATTGTGAAGTCTGTAAATGGGTTAGTTCTCCTTTTGGTAGGGCATTGAGCTTTTGACTCTTTTAGTCTTTGTGACAAAGCTAGAGGACAAAATAACTTCTCAAAAAAGCCAACCTATTTTTGCACGCATATTCCACCTCTATGGTGAATTGTTATTGCAGAGATAGAAGAAACAGCATCAATGATAAATGCTTCCTCCCTAGTAAGACATGAGTATAGCACAGCTGGTGAAAAATACCCAAACACCCACAAGCAACAGAACTGGTCCTGAAAAGCAAGTGAAAACGAAACATTTTTAAACAAAGTGAGTTTAATTCAATCTTTAACAACAACAACAATAACAACAACAAAATCAAATTTGTCTTTGCTTTTAGCTAGCTATTTGACCCTATTAATGGTAATTTTTTTACTCCTTTAAAACATTGCTATGATTTTCCATAAACTAGTGAAATATCGTCCCCTACTGGTCAAGGCTGGTAAAATTTGTTATAAGTAAACCTGGAGCTTATGGTGAATGAGATGAGAACCTCTGTGCAGATACTAAATATGCCACATTAAGTTATTTCTTATATGTCTAGTCAAATGGTTATTAATCAGTTCGGCCAACTCTTTTGCTAATTTTCTGATTTATTTTGTTACTTTAGCTATAATAGAACTAAAGTAGACCTTTTTTTTTTTTTTAATGTTACCAATCTGTACCTGAACTTCTAATGTAAATTTGTCTGGATTAAAAATACATTTTGATAATTAGCAAAACTATTTTGAAGCTCTACAGATGTTAAGGGATTTGTCCTCTTTCAGCTACAAAAATGTGAATGTTACCTAGAGCTTTCCCCCTCTTCAATGTTCTATAATTGGTTATTTGTTTTGCACTGAAGAAAAGTCTTTCATTTGAAATTAAGTATGAGTAGTTTTGTATGATAAGTTGAGGTAGTAGATGCCTGTTGGATGCATTTTGATACGTTTTGTAAGAGAAAGATTTCTAGGTGGATGGCTCAGTGTAGAATGTGCGTGCAAGCGTGCATACAAACACACACACACACACACACACACACACACACACACACACACACACACACATCTTAAAGCTTTTCCCAAAAAACTCATATGTATTTAAAACTCATTTGTATTAGTCTTAACCTGTTCTAGATGTTGTAATTACATGATTTGGGGGTCTAGGATTATACTTACTTAGTTACTTGTAGCATTTTAATACTTGTTATCTATAAGTGGTTATCTGATACAGTTGAGTCTGATTTTAAATTATGTTTCAATACTTAACAAAGAAACTGTTGAGGTTCTGCAGATCCAACAGACTCTGTCCTGTGGCATTACTAAATCTCATGTTGCTCTTCTCACCAGACCTTCTGACTTTCAGTTGTGAGAAAGTGGAACCCTTTTAAGTAATTTAGTATTAAACAAAATTCCTGTAAAATAAAAGATCACATCCCATTTCTAGTTCAGAACCACCTTAAAGGCAAACAAAGCATATATCAAAGTTGTAATTTCATTCTCTTTTACCAAAATTATGGGAACTTGACTTACACAGATGGTGGAAACAAAAATCTGAAAGTGGGTTTCAGTTTATAAAATATCTTTTTTCACAAAGCAGAATGATAATTTGATTGAGAGTATTTTGTTAAACTCTGGACTAATGTTGGCATTTGCATGAAAACGGGAACAAATACAAAGTGGATTCTTTAGGAAGAGAGTCTTAAAAGTTAAATGGACAGAATAATTGATAGATACATCAACAAAAACCCCAACTGCTAGTTTGTATCTTATATTCTTTGCTGTCATAAAGCCCATAAAGATCAATTTAGATGTGGCCTGAGAAGAGCAGCATCCACTGTATGGCCAATGTATGGCCATTAAGAATGTGTTGAGCCCATTAAGAACAGTCTTCCTAACATGGTTCTTGTTCCTTGCACAGTCTTTGAGTGATAAGTTGTTGTTTACTGTGTGCTGAGAATAATCTGTACACACAGCAAAAATGACTTGCTGCCATTTTTGAGCATACATTAGGGGTTTGAGAGAATGGACTTTTAGAGACTATAATGGAGAAGATATCTACTGGGCCACTCCAATTAAAGAAAATGTAGTAACTTGTGTTTTACTTATAGGAAACTGATTAAGCGAAATCTGGAAAACACAGAGTATGAATTACAGAAGCAGTTCCTGACACAAAACACTGGTGCTGCAGGCAGTAATTATTTAATAATTGCCTGTTGAATAATAAAATTATTTTAAACAGCATAGTTATAACATTAGTTTCATTGAAGTCAAATTTGTGCTTGTTTCCTCTTTATAGCATGAAAACAGTATAGAAGCTTCTAACCTTAACCCTTGCTGCACTGCTGATTCTAGGATGAAGAGGAAGGGGAAACACATATTTGGGACAATGAAAAATGTAATGCTAAATGAAAATAAAACAGTCTCAGAATTCAGGCAACAAAAGCTGAATTCTTAAAAGTGGTTTTACGGTATAAACTGAGGATTATGTATCTGCATGTGCTATAAGTATATTGAAGTTCACTGCATATCTACATTAAGCAATTTAAAAATAAATAAGTAGATTAAGATTTAGAAGAATGTAATTTTTCTTATGTATTCAAAGGGTCAGCAGGATGGTTCAGACAGGAAAGGCATTTGCTGTGAAGCCAAATGAATTTGTTCTCCAGGACTCACATGGTGGAAGAAGAAAACTAGCTCCCCAGATTTGTTCTGTGTCTTGAACATGTGCACTGATGCATGTGCACATGTATGTACATGTGCATGCACATACAAATAAATAATAAAATAATAAATGCAAAGTGAAATGTAATATATAAATCAATACCTGAGTATGCATGGCTTCTCACCAACATCATCTGTGCAGTTATTTTGTATTTCTGAGTGTACTAAGAACATTTATGAACTGCTTCCAATTATACGACACAATCTACTTCACTGGTCACCTCACGTATGAGCTGCAGTAGAAAGGTCTTTCTCTCTAGCCAGTGGTACTCAACATTCCTAATGCTGAAACCTTCTAAGACAGTTCTTTATGTCGTGGTGATCCCCTCGACAATATAAGTATTTTCCTTGCAATTTCACAACTAGAATTTTGCTATAGTTACAGATCGGAATGTAAATGTCTATGTTTTCTGAGGGTCTTTGGAAAGTCAGAACACACAGATTGAGAACTACTGCTCTAGTGTGTGTACATTGGCTATGATCAGCATTTCATGGCTCTAATTCATTGAAAACTGGGTCTCACCCAGATGCATGCCCAAAGATGCATGCATAAATTAATTAATTAATTATTAAAATAATTAAATAAAGTCAGAGTTTTTAAATGCATCTCATTCTAGTGTTAAGTTTTGGGCACATGCTATTCAAAATAATTTAAACAACAATGAATTTTATCAAGTTCAAAAAAAAATACCCTATCAATTCTTTTGTGACTCTTAGTCAGATTGTTTAATTCTGCTTCACACACAACAACTTATACAGACAAGTCTTGATCTTTGTTCCTGACCATCAATAAAATATAGTACAAGTTGATTTTTTAAATGCTATTTTATTTTTCCCTCATATGAATTTGCAATACAACTCAAATTAGAGTCATAAAGAGGATTCTAGCAGGAAAAGCATCCTCCGTTTTAATCTTTTTAAACCTTTATAAAAAGTACATTTAAATCAAATGTACTGAATGCATTGAAATAAATGTAATCTTTTTCATGAAAATGAAGGATATAAATCAATACAGAAACACTAAGTCAACTATTACTACCAATGTGCTATAATAGATTGTTTCTTGTACGTATATGATACTGTTCAGTAACCTTGTTTATTTGATTCAGTTGAAAGAATAGGAGATCAATAACCAGAGCTGCTCATTGATTATCTAATAGCCAGGTTATGCTATACAAATGCATTCTTCCTTGTGCTCAACCATTGACCAAAGTAAAGCATTTTGCCTAAATAAGTCTTTTATTACACAGTAGTTCAAGAGTGAATATTGATAATTTATCAGAGTCAGTTGTTACCTTTAGAATCCCATTGAATCATTCTCTGTATCTCTCTTTATACTGATACTATCTAACCTCATCCTGATATCATTCAAACTTAGTCGCTCCAGTGTCAGCTGAAGAAAGATTGAAGAATTCTTCAACATTGACGAATCTTGTCTTTCCTTTTGTATTTACTGTTCTTTCTGCCCTCTGAGGCATCTCCATGGTGCCTGGTTTTCTATTCTGATAAAGGACATGCCTCCCCTTAGATTGACCATGGAAAATAAATTCTTACTCTTTAGCCCCCTGGTCCAATATTCTTTATCACAATCCTTGTTTGCTTTATATTGATCTCCAGTATTATACATTTGTTCATTTGTTAAGTATTTTTTTCAATAATTGCTGATCTTTTCCACTTGAATATAACTGCTTCATTGTAGAACTGGATATTGTCATGATCTTTGGCCAACAGTACCTATTTAATAAATAAGAGAAGAAAATTATTCATTGTATTTAATACAGTAGGGTACACACATGCATATACATTGGTGCTGTTTCTAAATAAATACATCAATTAAAATATCTGTGTAAATAGTAATGGGTTTCAGAGGAAGCAATTGCTCTCATGGTTACATGTAACAACATTAGCCATTCCGAAATAGAAATTATGTTTTTAATGGCATTTTAAATATGTGGTGTTTTTCTCAGAACTCATATTGTCTGTGGACTTTTATAGAAAGTATCTTCAGGAAAATTACACAGAATAACAATAATCAAGATGAGAGAGAAACACAAGTCAAAAGAAAAATCATTCTGTCAGGTTGTTTTCAGCAGCAGTGTCCTGAGTTAATCATACAGTAGCACATATAGTTCACACTATAGTGAACACAGAGAGTAGGGGTAATGATGTCTCAAATGGATATTTACAATGTAGACCAATGGGGACAACTTCTCATTGCTACGTATAAATGTGTGCTTTAGCCTATCTCTGAAGAAGGATAGGATACTCACTGGTTTCTATGACAGTAGTAGAGAAATGTATTTAAACCAATTTAAAAATTTTAAGACATGCTTTACTGTATTGTAGTGTTACTTTGTGAGGTTGCTGTACCTTATGATTGAAAACAGAGGCCTAACCGGAGAGCCCCAGTTATCAGTGAGAAATTCTATACTGAACAATAAAATGGTAATCTCTGAAGGAGACTGTCCTCTGGCTGTCATGCATGTACACATACATGTACCCACACAGAAGAATATGTACATACAAAAGAAAAGAGAACGTGGAAAATTATACTTAATTACATTAAAACATAAAATGATGAGAAAGATATTGCCCTTCTTACACATTTATGTTTTGTGTTGTTACAAGTGTGTATGAATACTATACATTATGTTTTTGAATCAAGAACAAAAGCTGACATTGAGTTTTTACATAAAACTAATAATGATAACCAATCTTGAAAATCTCAGTTGCATGAACTCATTTCTATGTTACATCAGTTTCCTCTATAGTATTAATACATATATATTAAATAGTCCAGAATACTCAAAATTTATTAGGCTAAAGTTCAACATTCTTAACATTCTTTAGTATTAATCTCTTTATTTTCTGAGGTCTGTGATTTAGCATTTTAGATTGTTGCTTATACTAAATGTAAAAGGCAGATTTGAATGATAGACTACACTATAGCCTTTAAATTCACCAACATTCTAAAATAGAAAATGATCTTCAGTATTCAGAGTGAAACTCTGTCAGGGCAGCCCTACTTAAACACTGAAGGTCTAAAATCAGCCATAGGCCTAAAATCTGCAATAGGCTTGACACACATGCCTGCTAGCACCAAGTCTTGGGTCTCTGTGGAAAAACACTGAAACAGATAGCTAGAAGTTATTGTAAACAAGCAGCTTTGGTAGAAGGCTGCCAAGCCTGGCTAGTCATAGACCTTGTAGATAGGTAACCTTGGTGGATAGTACCAACTTAGATAAAGACAAGTGAATCATAGGCAGAATCATAGTGGTCTGTCCCCTGGACCTTCACCCAGCTGACATTCTTTTCTGGAAGATATCTGTACTCCCCCTGAACACCCACACCCCGGCATCATCCCCTTCCCCACATCCTGCCCTTTTGTATATATAACCTGTGTGTGCATAAGTAAAAATGGCGATCTGATCAGATTATAAACAGGTCGTCATTCCTTGCATCTTTGCCTGCTTCCCCTGCTCTCTTTCAGGTGACCTCCCTGGACCCCTGTTTAATGTCCTGCTAGACAGGACAAAACTCTCATTCTAATTGACAGAACTGGTTCATAATGTGCGTGGCACAAAGCAATCTGAACAATAACCTAACAACCCATAATACCACAACAAATTTCACCACAGTAAAAGATTTCCTATGTATCCCAAATTGACACTTAAGAATGATAATTCAAACCGAATCCAGACTGTGAACACTTAGGAAACCATTAGCTTTATGGTTTATAAATGTTTTCTTCCCTTTGATCTGGTGTTGTGACAGAATTCTAAAAATGAATAAAACAAATGTGCCTTGAATGTGAGCAAATATCATACTGTGGTCATGGAAGAATAGGAAGTAGAAGAAAGAGCACACATCTGTGTACACATGAATGTATGCTCCTGAGTGTGCACACTGATGGATTCTATTCTTGTCTGTACACATATAGAGTATTTAGTTTATACAAGCAGACCTTTCCAGGGAACACTGACTCTCACCGAGGACATCCAGGTCTTCTACGACAGACCTCAGACTGTTTGTCTAACACCATTGATGTACCTTGTTCCAAGACCTCTAGCTTCATGATTGGAGAATACAGAATAGATTTTTAAGCTCTATAGTCCACAGCCACTAGCCCACTGTGGGATGAGCCCTGAAGTAACTCAACACAATAAATTCATTTTATTATTATACATATTTTATGACTTCTGTCCCTCTGAAGAGCACAGACTAACAAAGTAATGAAGATCTTTCTCCTTTCATCTTAAGTCTGCTGCCTTCCGATTGTACTAATGACGGTTGATGAAAAATTGTTGTGATTATTTTCTTTCTTTCTTTATTTTTTTCTTTCTTTCTTTCTTTCTTTCTTTTTTTCTTTTTTTTTTTTTTTGGTTTTTTAAGACAGGGTTTCTCTGTGTGGCCCTGGCTGTCCTGGAACTCACTCTATAGACCAGGCTAGCCTCAAACTCTCGAACTCAGAAATCTACCTGCCTCTGCTTCCCAAGTGCTGTGATTATTTTCATTTCTACGGTCCACATAGAATTTTTCTCACTTTATTAAAAAATCAAATATGCTAGAATAATTTTTCATTTTAAAGGAAACAATTTTTCTGTGATTTGAATTTCAGAAAACGCAGAGCCTTTTAAATGTCTATATCTGAAAAAAATAACTTTAAATATCATCGGTATGTTTAAAATCATTCTAATAATCCCCTCTCTATTTTTTAGCATTAATTCTACAGTTTAAACTCAATTCCTTATTGATTTATATTTCAACTGTCTTTTTAAAAAAAGTTTGGCTACCTTGTTTCCTTGACAACAATTGAGTAGCAGTAATTTCAGAGGTTGAATAGCAGGTTAGTGTTTAAAAAAAAAAAACAACTAAGGAAAGGGGTGAGATTTGACATGTAGAAGAATCCTATATCAAAATGGAACATTTAAAAATGTTAAATATTAATGATATAGCATGACGTGTGTGCTCATTAAAACAGCATTATAATAGAAAGATCTCAACATTGATATATTTTCCAAAAAGCAAGCATGGAAATGACAATAATTTTTGAAAGAGCTGTTGACAAATGATGTTTTATGCTCTAGTTCTTGAAAGAGAAATTGAACAGCATAAGTAGTTCTCATATGTAGGAAAAGTTCATGCACTAATGAGCTTTATACCTTAGCAGGCATTCTTTATTTCCATCATTTACTTCCTCCTTCATTCATTTCCCAACACAATACTTTGTGACTTTTCAGTTAAGTACTGAGCTAGGTCAAGGTGAATACAGTCTCCTAAATGTGTAATAAAATATTAATCAAATAAGCATAATCAGAGTGAGGCCTTACATTTAGTAGGTGTCATCAGAGAAAGTCATAGTATTCGAAGAGTTGCTCTGACGCTCATGACTTTCTAATTGACCTGACTGAGGCAATGAGTAATAGACAAATCACACACACACACACACACACACACACACACACACACACACACACACACAGAGAGAGAGAGAGAGAGAGAGAGAGAGAGAGAGAGAGAGAGAGAGA
>NW_021604578.1:3924416-3943264 GCF_004785775.1 Grammomys surdaster
AGAGAGAGAGAGAGAGAGAGAGAGAGAGAGAGAGAGAGAGAGAGAGAGAATGAAGTTGGAAGTGGATGGGCTCTGTCTCTATGTACATATGGAAAAGCACTGGCAGCATCGCAGAACCTCAATGCATTTATTATATACAGCGTGCATGGAGAAGCTAGTTTTAACTAGTCTGGAAGGGGGTGGGGTATCCTCTTTTGGAAGCAGTCTCAGGCTACAGTTATCATGGGAAAACAAGCTATGGTTGTTACTTTCTGCACACATTGTCAGCATCCATACTCTGACCAATGGAAGATCATGCAATTTCCATGGATCTGAGGCACTGGAGTCCTTGATGCCACAGTCAGAAATAATACACATTTACTTGGGACTTCATCTTCTCTCCACAAAGAGTACTGAACAAGGATTGGCAGCACCATTGAGGAGTAGGAGAGGATTACTTCAGAATCCTAGAAACAGTGTGTGCTAGAAATGTAGACAAAGCTTTGGAAGAACTGGCTGGAGCAAGGGCAGACAGAAGCATCATAACCAGACTGAGATCCCAAGGCTGGAGCAAGGAATGGTATAGACACAGTCTCAAAAAAATTGTGTGTCATTACCACATAAAATTGCTTTACCTATATTATTGTACATAACTTTTGTTAATAAGTAAATAGTTAAATCTAGTGTTAGCAAATGATAAAATACCACTTTTCAGTCTTTTTTACACACTTTGTCTTGAGCCAGAGTGGTATCTACCACCCTTTGCTCCAACAGCCAGGCTGTGCAGAAACCTTTGAAAATTGACTTGGACTTTTCTAGGACCTGTCCAAGAGTCGTGGGTTAGGAGGAATCTTTTAGACCAATATTGATTGCTTTTCAATTACTTTACTGTCTGTCTGTACATGTAAGTCAATTATGGTGGGAGTACTAGAAGGTAATTCTTTCTCCTAGAGTTCCAAGCTGGAGAGCAAAAGCAAATCCCAACTTTGTTCTCTTAACCAGCCCTTATCTGTCTCCTACCCTCTTAGGCAGATTTTACACCCATCTCAGGCTCAGTGCTCTTTATCTTTTTTTTTTTCCTGCTACATCTCATGATAGCAATAAGAAGGGCCTTTGTTTTAGTAATATTCTTCTTTGATTTATCTTTGTTTCTTATAATTTCTGCCTCACAGTTAATCCAACTGGACAACAGGCCCAATTAGATCTACTCTGCTGGAAAGTGCTCACACTCATGCTGTAATCAGACCTCATCCTGTTCTCAAGTCTTCTGCTGAAGCTTCTGCATAGTAGGGTTGCTACAGATAGCAGTGGTGTACTGTATACCTTACAAATATGGAAGACAGTGGTATGGGGATGGGATGAGCAAAGGCTAATCAATAGATATTAATTAAAGTTGGGTAAAAGTAGGAGGTACTCCTGTGTGATTCCTCAGCAGGGTGACCCAGTTCACCAAAATGGACCCTACATTTCAAAAACTTAAGAATAAGTATACAAAACGTTTTGCCAAAAAGAACTGATAAGTGAGCCCAGTCTCATGGCACACACTTGTAGCCACAGCCATAGAGACAGTAGGGAAGAGGACTGTAAGTTCAAGGCCACCTGTGCTACAGAGTGAATTTAAGGCTAGTCTGATCAACAGGGTGAGTTATTATCTAAACATATAAACAAAACAAGGGTTATGGGTTATGATTCAGTGGTACAGTGCTTGTTCAGCCTGCACGAGGCACTAACTTCAACCCTCACTATCACAAAAAGGAAGACAGAGGTTTGAAAATATTGGTGTCTTTGCTCTTATTCAGAAATTGCATGCTATGTACATGTATTGAAATATTAAACAGTATCATGTTGATGTGTATGCTTTTTCCAACTTCCAGATCATTTAAAAACTAAAGGGGCTTCAGAAACAGAGCAGTTGTTAAGACCAGGTATTGCTCTTGAAGGGGATCAGATCAGATTCCTAACACTCATATCTACTAGCTTGTGTCTGCCTATAACTCTACCTCTGATGGAAATAATGCACCTTCTGAACTTCACCAGCACCTAAACTCATCTGCCTAAACCCACACAGAAACATATATAATTGAAATAAGAAGAAATATTAAAATACAAACAAACCAAACTTTAAAATCTTAATGATGTAGGTTAAAAGGGAGGATTACAGAACCTGGAAAATCTCTAAGGGAGTGGGTCTAGATTATAAGAATTCTGTGGTTCTCCTCATACTTACATTGTGTATAAGGTTTAAACTCTATTTCTTCTTTTTGTCTTCCTGTAGCGGGAGATATTATAAAATGAACCCACCGACTTCCTGCGCTACCGCTGGACTATTCTAGGCCCGTCAACTCTGTGGCAGGGCTGGAGCTCCCGAGTTGGTTTCACCAGGCTGTTCTCCTGCTTGCTCCAGCAGCCACTGGTCGTTATGTTTCCAGCTCTGGTTTGTTCAATCTTGGAGCCGCTAATTCCTTTACAGCCATATCCACCCGGTTGTCGACAGACCCACCTTCCAATAACCCAATAAAGTAAAACTCTAAAGCTGAAGATTAACCAAATAGATTCATATATCAACAAATACTCAATATACAAGATGCCCACACAATTAAAATTGTTATCCCAATTATCTAACCTTATGATATAGACAACTACCTAAGACTGCTAGAGACACGCAGGTATACATCTGCTGCCATCTCACCTCCCCTTGTTCTCCCCTTCTCTCTCATCTCCCAACTCCTAACTCCACCTCCCTCTTCCGTGTCCAATGACAGGGCTCCTGCTACAAATACATTGGGCAGGAAATTTCTGCCACATCTTCCTTTTCATCAAAAGTCTGTTCTCTACCTTTCCTCTTGTTATAGTAGAGTGAAATAAACACAATATCAGATACTGCCCTCCCTTTTTCATCAATGTATCGAATCTTTCTTTCCCAAAAACCACATTCCGATACTCTCTTGGCGTGATTGTCTAAATGGTAAAATGGAAGCAAAGTTAAAGGTTGGGGAGTAACAGTTTGGAAGAAGGACAGAGAGAACCCCTGTCCCACCTCAGGAGACATTCACTTTGGATTCTTCTCTTTAAGCTTCCATAGTTCCAACTGTGGACAGTCTACTGATAGTTTGAACTCTTAGCCACCAGCTCCAGCTGTTTTGATGTTAACTCTGTGTTTAATTTTCATTCGTTAACACTCCTTATTAAATTGCACTTCCTACATTCCTACACTAAATTCCGTAGAGCTACATCATGATTTATCCAGAATTCTACGGTCAAAACAATGCTACTTGAAATCCAACAAATATATATTAATTATTTAGTAAAACATTTCTAAAAACTAAGTTTTCTCACAAATTTTCACATTTCTTGAGAATATATTTCTTAAGGTTCCCAAAATAGCATGCATTACTTCGCATAAGATCTTAGATTATTATTTACTATAGATTTTTCACAATTTTTAGAATTTTTACCCGGTTCATTGACTATCACAAAAGAGATAGTCTTGAAAACTGCCTTCTTCACACAGGGAACATATAGACCCAGAGAATGCTAGGGCTTGGGCAGGAGATGGGGATAGTGGAGCTAAAAGGCTTGAGAAGGGTTAGCCAAAATGAAGGCTACGAAACAAATAAAAATGGAAACCTACTATCTTACAACCAAGATAAAATAGAAACTTCAAAAAGAAAAACAAAGAGAAGAATTTGAAAGGGGATATCTTGGATAGATGGAAAGGTTGTTTCCAGAAGCCAAGGGTTACTAAACATAAACCCTAGTACTAACAGAATATCTCCTTATGAATTTTTGGGTGGAGAGGCACCAAAAGCCTTTAATATAGGTTCATGTAATTCTCCTTGTTTAACCTCCACATGTATGAAATGGTCCTAATTCTGAAGACATACATAGCCTGGATACATGATATAGAGAAATCAAGCTATAACAGATCCAAGGAGGCTAGCTTTCATGGCTCTGGTAGGTTCTAGTCAGGCTTCTAAGAAAGAGAAAAGAGGACAGCGGTCTTACTCAGCTGTAAATCTCCTTTTGTATGAGAGCAAAATACGAGACAAGGTACATCTGCTAGTAAAATAGTGGCAGTGCTGGTTTTGGAGTAACTAACTGCTCTCTAATAGGATTTGAAACATACTCCACAAGAAAGAATCCATTCATAGCACTGTAAACTGGTCAGAAACCTACAGCAGGCGAGATCACAGACATGAAGGCCTTTGCTCAGCTAAACTGAAATAGGATCAAACTGCCTTCTGAATATTTTATTTATGTTTACACTAAAAGACAAATGCTATTCTTGGCTTTAACCAAAGAATCCTCTCTAGTGAAATGTGATGGATGCAGAGATTTGTGGCTAAAAGCAGTGCAGATAATAAATGACAGATACACATTTGCTGAGCACAAACCCAAAAATACATGGTCGTCTCCTTGAAGGTTCGAGAAACGTTGCAGCCTAAGGATCAGAAAGAATGTAAGAGCTGCAAAGTAAGGAGAAGGGCTGCGAAATGCCATCTTCTCTGTAGGCCATTGGAATCACAAAGTCACAGCACTTATGGATGCCTACACTGTGTCTAAACAAGAATGGGCCCATCAGTGATCACATACATATTAAGGAGGGGCTTATGAGCCCTACTC
The DNA here is from genome assembly GCF_004785775.1 of Grammomys surdaster. Lineage (NCBI taxonomy): Eukaryota > Metazoa > Chordata > Mammalia > Rodentia > Muridae > Grammomys > Grammomys surdaster. Next base: position 3,929,019 of record NW_021604578.1, read on the forward strand.
TTCACTGCTCATTTATTTACTTATAGAATAAGTGAGAGGGTAAATTATTATCTCAAGTTATATACCCTCTATTGACTGAATGGTTCCAATTGACAGCTCCACGCCAATGGTTACACTAAATGGGCCAGCAAACAAGACTAAAAGTCATTAACTGTGGAAAAGAACTTTTGGGGTTAGGGAGTTGTGTTTATAAGAATAGGAAGGATGCCGGGCAGTGGTGGCGCACGCCTTTAATCCCAGCACTTGGGAGGCAGAGACAGGCAGATTTCTGAGTTCGAGGCCAGCCTGATCTACAGAGTGAGTTCCAGGACAGCCAGGGCTATACAGAGAAAAAAACAAACAAACAAACAAAAAAGAATAGGAAGGAGACCCGAGAGGGGATGAAGAAGAGATTAATTAGAATACATTATTTAAATTTATGAAATTATTTATTAAAATTAATCAAATCTTTAAAAATAATCTTATAAGATGGTGTTGTAGGTAAGGATGTATTTGTCATCAAGCCTGAGGATCTGAGTTGAATCCTTGGGTACAAATGGAATGAGGAGAGGACATGCTCTTGGAAGCTGTCTTCTTGTTTCAACCATATGCACATAGCCATGCCCACACACATATATACAAGTACTTACAAAATGAATAAATAAATGAAAAAAGTATTTTTATGTATTCTTAATTTAATTGATTTGGACAAACAATGATTTGGTCATTGCTTCAAATATTGCTACTGTATAAACTTGGAATTGAGTGTAGTGACCTTTGATAGACAACTTTCACAAATTTATCAGATGCTTGTAGCGAACTTGTTTACATCTTCCTTTTATCTTTACTCTTTGGTGATCGAATTCCCAAATTGCTTCTAGATATGGTTATCAGCCCAACTTACATATGAATTAAAAGTCTAGCCCTGTCTGACAAATATAGTATAAGACATTGAATGTGAAGAGCACTTTTCCATGGAGTGTGTCTTCTCCTTGCAGGGGAACATGACACAGTATGAACATAGCCTTCCTATCCAGCCAGAAGATGAAACACAAAGCCACATTCAGTATTACATCCAAGGTCATCACAGATTAGGCAGGCCCCAGACAGTCTACCAAGTGCTATAAAATGGATTCATGTTTACAACCAACATCAGGCATTTCAGTCCAAAATAGCTATGTTACAAAATTGAGAAATAAATAAATTGCTAATATTTAAATTAGTAACTTTGCGGAATCTGTTTTAATGCATAAAATATAGAATGTATACACAAATATGTATTATTATTTTATTATTAATATGTATTACTATATTATTATTTAATATTTCATTAAAACATTTTATTATTGAATTAAATATGTTCTTTTTTTCCTACATATATTTTGAAACTATTTACCTTATACTATTTACATGCCTATCATCTCTAGAATATGTACAATGGAGCCAAAGTAAACTACATGTGGAAAATAACAAGTAGCAACGAAAGAGATGCAGTTATGACATGATGACATTAAAGAACACCTTGTTGGTTTTGGTGAAATGCATAGAGATATTGAACCATGAGAACAGAGGTGAGAAGCCTGTCATAACTGATCGAGCTGTTCCTGGAATCCATGTTTTTATTTTGCATCCTCTCATTAAGAGATAGACAAGCTGGGGAGTTCAAATAGTGGTGAAGGCTTGGCCGTCGTTGGTTTATATGCTAAGGAGACTAAATACATATTGATTGCCTAAATGATAATGGGAGAGAACAGAGAAAACCCATGGATGTTTGAAATGATTGAGAGACACTCTGTCTTGTCTGCCAGACAAGCTGACCCAGAGCCCTGAAAACTCCTTTGAGGGAAGAAGATGGGTAGTGACAAGAAAAGGTTTTTTGTCTATCCGATTTCAAATATTCAGGGCCAGGACACACAAAAATAGCTAGTAAATAAACATCTAAAAAGAATTTGTGTATTATACAAAAGCAAACCACATAAGCATGTACACACACACACACACATACACACACACACACACAAACACATACACACTCTACAAAGTACAAATAGTATACACTTGGCACTTCTCAGTTTGCAGTCAGGATCACAACTACTGTTGCTAACTTTACTGATCCTTCCCTCTTCCAACTTGATGACAGTTTATAGAGAGTGAGGAAAAAGACCTTGACCTTGTAAGTTTATCTCTAAATGAAGCAGAAAGTAGAAAAAAAATCAAGTTCTTGCTTCCATAGATGGCTGTATTATGTACAGTGTCACAGAAAAGAGGGTAGGGTTATGTTTCAGCCAGAAACTATTTCTAGAATAATTTCTCCACAGCCTAAAACTTCTTATAGCTACATATAAGTATACTTGAACTTAGTGCTGCTATGTTTTTTTTAATTATAAATATCCTCAGAAACAAAATTATTTACCAGCTTCTAAGCTTTTTAGTATGTTGCATATTCTCATGTTGCTCACATTAACAGAAAAATATACTTGCACAGATGGCTGGCTGGTTAGCAGTGTGTTCTGTTCATGGACCATCTCCAGCTCCAGAGGGATCTCATGTTTCTGACCTTTGTACTTCGACACCCAAGTGCACATGCTCATACACAGACCCACACACATACATATATTAAAATTTTAAAAACCTTTGTAAATATACATATATATTTGTATGTGTGTATGTGTGTGTGTATTTGTACACTTTATGTTTCTGAAGTCAGAGGCAGATTTCATTTATGTTTTATCTTTGATAATGCTACTAAATGAATTTAAAATGACTAAAGCCAGGTGTTAAAATTACAAAAACTAGTTAGAGGTTTCAAAATATGTCATTTAAATATTACAATAAATATAGAAATATATTATAATCTTATAGTATTTATGGTTCACTCAAATTATATAAAATTTACAATCTGTAGATTTAGGAGTTGGAGCTCAGGGAGCAAATTAATTTACAAAATTTGCTTCTCCCTACTTATATTTTCAATCACAAACTTGGCTGCAATGAGCATTTTGTTGTCTTACAGTCTCCAGGAGCTAATGTTTTAGGTTGATTCCGTTCTAAAAGACCTATATCATTGATAAACCTATAGATGATAAAGTCTTCATTAGTTTTATTTGCAGAACTTATATTTTACAGTTTCTGTTGATCATTTTATTCCTTATAACAGCCCACAGCTTCTATCTTAGTCAGGGTTTCTCTTCCTGCACAAACACCATGACCAAGAAGAAGGTTGGCAAGGAAAGGATTTATTCAGCTTACACTTCCACATTGCTGTTCTTCACCAAAGGAAGTCAAGACTGGAACTTACGCAGGTCAGGAAGCAGGAGCTGACACAGAGGCCATGGAGGGATGTTACTGGCTGGATGTTACTGCCTTGCTCAGCTTTTTTCTTATAGAACCCAGGACTGCCAGCCCAAGGATGACACCACCCACAATGGGCCCTTCCACCCTTGATCACTAATTAAAAAAATGCTTTATAGTTGGAGCTCATGGGAGGCATTTCCTCAAGGGAGGCTCCTTTCTCTGTGATAACTCCAGCTTATGTCAACTTGACACACAAAACCAGACAGACGATACAGGTTCCTTCCTTCCATATATTAGACTCCATTAAGAATATGGAAAATGACATGAAATAAAACACATGCCAGCTGTTACTCTGTTAGACCACTATCAACCAAACCGTCAAATGTTATGTCAGTGTTTGTAGAGAGCACCATCAGTTATGGAGGATACTTCTGCATAAATCACTCTTATGGGAGTTGTGAAAACACATACCCAACTCTAGAGAGCAAGATACATAACTTGTCAGTATAAGGGGATACCAAATTGAAAGTTAAGGAGAATGAGTATAGAAGCTTTACACAGAAAACACACCAAGAATAACAAACCTTTTATTCCTGAAGAAAAATAGGACTCAGTCTGTGCCTCTTGCTTTTCTTTCATTATAATCCACATATGTAACTAATGGGCAAGAATACTGATTCTAATCATAATCTGTTTAAAAATAAACAGTAGAGTTTTAGCCTTTTTCTTAGCCCTCCACTTGGTGAATGAATAAAACTGTTATTTCATAGTCTAGATACAAAGATGGATAGTCTTAGTAATCATGGGACACAAAACCTGGCTTATTCTAACCAGGTTTTGAGTAATTGTTCTACGAGTATTCTCCTCAGGAGGATTCTTGGGATACACCGTTAATATTTGGCTTTTCTAGGAGTTGGCTAGATGCTTCATTTGATAAAGGAGCTGAGGTAACATAAGGACCTGCTTTCTCAGAAATCCATGTAAAATGTTAAGCACATGACATATGCCCATATGTTCTATAGACGTGAGTACAAGGAGGAGCCCTGAAGCCCATTGAGCAATCAATCTAGCAAAACCAGAGAGCTTCAGGTTCTCTAAGATCCTACCTCAAAACCTAAAGATGTTTTGTGGTGGCCATTTACTGCTAGGCATGGGGGTCCTACCCTTAATGTATGACTAAGGTAGGAAGGATGCAGTGCTGTGCAATTATAAGTAGAAAAGAAAGTCATGCTTGGGTGGTGATTCATACCTGTAATCCCAACACATGATAGCCTGAGATAGGACACACAAGAGGACAAAGCCAGCCTAGGTTTCACGATGAGCTACCAATCCATCCTACAGAGTGAGGAGGTGAGGGCCCTTGCTCAAAAATATTAAAATAACAAATGCATTGGCCATGATGGCCCAAACTCTAATCCTAGCGTTAGAAAGGCTGAAGCAGGAGGACTGCTGAGTATTGAAGGCTGATATGATCAAGATCACAACTCAATATCATGGTGGGCTGTTCATCAAGACTCAGTATAAAGTAATTAAATACTACATTTTGCATGCAAACAAAAAAAGAGTGTTTTTTTCCTCAGTGAGACTATCTTGGAGAAAATTAATTTTTTTTATTTACATGTAGTTATCAATTGGAGCTAGCATAAGATTAAAGACAGGGGAGTATGCCCACCTCTCAACCTCAGTGGCATCTTCGGAGGTTCTTTGTCTCATAGAGTGTTGTTAGGATTGTTTGTTGTTATTTCAACCTTAGAAGTCTTTTATGCATATGTCACGGCTTCCAATTCTGTGTTTTTATGGGATTCAATATGTGTGCAAATAGATGTGTCTCAGCATCCATATGTGCTTCCAGTGTATTTTCTTTGGCCCGTTTTCTTCTGTTTTTTTTTTTTTCCTATTCTGGCTTGTTAGTTTTTGTTTTATCTTATTTTACCATTATTCCTTAGATGCCTATTTGTTTATTTTCTACTTAGACCTCGCTGTCCTAGAATTCATTATTTTGACCAGGCTGATCTAGAACTTACAGATCACCCACTGCTGCTTCAACTGGAACTAAACATCCATTTCTAAGGAGAAGCAGAAAGGGTGTAGATATGACTGCAGGGAAGGTATTGAGGAACTGAGAGGAGTTTGTGGAGGGGGGACCTATAATCAGAATGTATGGTGTAAAAAAAAAAATCAATTTTCAGTAAAAGAAAAATAATTTTAAAGTAAAATAGTGCAGATGGAGACAGATGGAGAGTGAGTAAGGAAACATACCTAAAGACAATATCTTTCCTCTCTCTCTCTCTCTCTCTCTCTCTCTCTCTCTCTCTCTCTCTCTCACATACATACCATACATACACACACACACATACATACACACACACACACACATTAATCCATACATAATATCACATACGATATACATACCTCAGTGCACACATACTCTTGATTTTCTATTGAGTTAGCATTTTCATCAATATATCAATGGGAAAGATTAGGTTATTTACATGAAAACTACAAAGGCAACAATTATCACAGAGGAAAACAAAAGCCTTATTGTCAGGAATTTCCTTTTTTTTTTTTTAAATAGGTAACAATCAATACTAATAAGGACTAAGCAGTAGCCAGAACACAGGTAGACCTCTGCGGCCCACTGGTTATTTTGTAATTAAGGTTTTACTGAAAATCAAATAATTCTATTCACGTGCACAGGCATTGTGTGTCCTTGGGATTTATAGAGCATGTTAATGTAGTAAAAGTCAAACGGCTCACAAACCCTGAGCACACTCCCTCCTTGACTTACAGTGTGCTTATATCTGAGTAGCTCCACCACGACATGAAAACAGTCCGAGTTGATAAGTTACTTAGTGCATGCAACCTTTTGAACATCATGGGTTCGCTTAGCTTGTCTTGCATGTATGTGCTCAAAGCATGCCCATCAGCCTACTGATGCACGGCACTGTCTTATATGATAACATTGGGCGTCTCAAGCAAATTTTGGGGTACTGTACTAAAGCTAAGAATGATCTTATAGCCTCAGGAGACAGAGAGAGATGCTTTGTAGATTGTAAGATAGGAAAACCACCAAAGACCACAAAGACAGTATATATACTGTCAAGCCTGAAGCCCAGAAGTAGTTACCATTTGATCCTTCACAGAAAGTCCCCAATGTAAGATTTCTATATTCACTGTTTTATCTAAATTCAATGATGAGAAGTTTCTGATTCTTTCTTCACGTTAAAAAGCCATCAATTAATGTAATGTCTATGTAAACAGGAAGGAAGGAAGGAAGGAAGGAAGGAAGGAAGGAAGGAAGGAAGGAAGGAAAGAAGGAAGGAAGGAAGGAAGGAAGGCAAGCAGACAATACTACTAACTGATAGAAATGTAAAGCTTGGGATAGAGTTTGCTCCCTCCACTGCGTGCCAGGCCTTGCTATGGACATGGCCGGACTCATCTCTGGTGATTCAGTATTCTACCTTCTGATGAATACTAACTTTTTAGCTTAACTTCATGATTTTAAGATTCATTCAGAAATAATTACATAAAAGCTTTGGTAAATGTGATCTGCTTTTCCTTCTTTCTATTTTTCACTTGCTCACTTATGACTTCAGTTTTGAAAAAAAAAATGTGTTATTCATTCTCATATAGTAGTTATCATTCTCCCCAAATCTATTGATTGTAAATAATTCTTGGAGGATTTCTACATTCCCCCCTTTTTCTCAAATAATTTCTTGGAGTTTTTACACTAGCTTTAGCCCATTTTAACTCCGAAATATAGGCTCAGAGACCCAGTACTTTTATTAACAAGCTGCAAGCTTAAATTGATCAGGTTCTGAGCTATTCTGAACCTGTAAGTCTACCTAGTTCCCAGATACCTAATCCTTTGCCTGCAATCTAAGTCTTGCCCTAACTTGCTCTGGTCTGTGTGTCTCCTCATGGAGATTCCCTTAGCAATATGCTCATGGAAACTCCTCATGCTCTCTTCTCACCTGTCTCTCCCTGTGGTTCTTCATTTTTCTCCTTTTGGACCCCACAATTAGTATTAGAAGTCCCAGCCTATTCTCTTCTGACCAGCTAATTGACTGATCAATTTTTTAAGCCAATGAGAAGGATATGAAGAAGCATTTTTATAAAACACTGAAACTATTGATGCATGCTTCATAAAAATAATAATAACAGAGTCTGGCCTATACTCAACTCTCTGCCAGAATTCAATATTTGAATATTACAAAGACAACCTTCACACAGTGAGCAAAAACATCCTCCAAAAATTGATTTTGCTCTCAGAGCTGTCGCTCACTGATTATTTACCTCTTTGCAAAATGCTTTCTTGGATTCTATGGTAGAATTTTTTTATGCAGTTTCACAACAGAAATTTTTCCCCATAATTTCCTCCCCAAAGGATAAATATCTATGGAAAAAATGTTTTTCATTTGTACCCAAGCATGACAGCTAACACAGGTGAGCAAATGCACAGAGCACTAACATCCAGAGCCTGAGACTGTCCTTCTGAGACTTTGAGCCAGGTCTAAGCATGGTATCCACTGCTGATAATGAATGGTCAGTCAGAGGAAAGACAATTTGAAACAGTGAAGAACTTCTTAGGGGAAAGTTCACAAGATGGGCAGAAAGGGGATGGTGGGGGTTGAAAAAGTTTTCCTTTTTTGGCTCACAGTTGATCTTTGCTAGCAGTAACCAGTAATTAATATTTAAGAATATCCAATGTGTTCAACAAACATCTTTCTCCAGCTGACCATTATTTGTCCTGCGTAGGGCAGAGAAGACAAGAAATCTAGAGATACAAGTCACTTTACTTCTGGAAAGCAAATTTCTGTTTTATGGGAGTGGTCCCATTTCAACCAAAATGGAGGAGTTTATAAAGTATCATGGCTCTGGCTGACAGCAAGGCCATCAGCAGTCAGTGTTCCACTGCCGGTAAAATTCTTGTGTTTTCCTAGTCTACCATGACAGTACCCATGTGGTCTATAGACTTTCTCTTCTGTATTCTAGGGGTTTTCTCCCATACTAAATAGAAATATTGATCCTACCTTTAACATCTCACAGGATTCATATGATATTCCAACACTAAAACCTATTGTTGACAGGTGCTGGCATGAAAGGAAATGGTTAAATTGTACTCTAGAAGCCCTTATGTAAGTGTTTAAAGCAATCATGGTTGACCAGCATTTGAGATTTGCTTTTTTTCCCTCTGTTATCAAAACCTTTGTTCAGACCAACTATTCTGTTTATTCTGACCTCTCTTGGTAGGATTAAAGCCACATAGCACTGCCTGTACTTCACTCTGAATCCATTACAGATGCAAGCACTCCAATCCATGATAAAGCTATGGCTGTATGCTAAATTTGAAACTAAAAGATAACCTTGACATTTTATGAAGTCAATTTCATTCATTAGGCAAATTGCCACATTTGAGAGTAAGCAAATTAAGCATTTTCATCTGTCTTTTGGCTTCTGTGAGTAGTGTAATCACCACAGATTGTGTCATGGATCAGATTCAAAGCCATGTAATTGTATGTCAGTGGGCGATACTGCACCGAGCATTCTCCTGGGGTCCTTTCCAAGCCCACCTTCAGCTCCACACTCTCTTTGGACATACCATGACTTCTCATATACAATAAGGATCATTTGGAAGCATTGTTCTTTCAAGACTCTTAGGCCATATCCAATTTGGACGATCTTGCTGTCCCCATCTTAAAGTGAAGTAATAATAATACACAGCAAAAGTAATGAATAGTTGCCTATTGTTGGTGAGAATTGTGTGGCAAAGAAACACTCTGCATGTGGACCCCTTCCAGGAAACTCAAATTTGTATTATTAATCCTTGTTGTAAATTGCCACCATCTATGGAAATTGCTACAGTGCAAACTGCAGAAATATATTTCCTTTGTTAAAAACCTAATTGATTCATTTAGAGCTTTCTTTTGTTAATCCACCAAATCACAGCTACTAAATATTGCATGTTATAGCCATAGATACAGTCATTATTAGTGTGACAATTATTGTGGGGGGTTTTATTTTCAACCCACATCACACATATTTTTCCCCTTTAATATAATATGACCAATACTTCAGGAAAATTTATTTCAACAGAATTTAAAGTTCATCTTTAAAAGCAAATGATTCCAAGAGAGCAATATAATAACCTATCTCCACTCTAAATGAGCATACATGTTTCTTTATCCACACATGCACATATTTTTGTGTTGTTATGCATTAAGTTGTGAGGCTATTTAAAAACATGCTATTCATGAATACCCCTGATCCATTATCTCAATATCTTTCCCTAAGATAAAACTGAATAAGCCTTTTGTAATGAGGTTGACTTGATATAGCAATAAAACAACACAAAGCCCTCCTATATTCCCCTTCATTGTTTGTTTTATACTAATGATTACAAAGATTCTTTGTAATAATGAATCCTAGCAGTTTATATTTAGTATGTGAGCATTCTGTGCTTCGTACTCATTCAAACACTCAAAAGAGGTAACTACATTATGGTCCCCATTTTGACACAGTTAAGTGAGAGGGCTGATTATGAACTTCTCCTTGTAGCTGGAAGTGAAGCTTTGGCTGTTTCCGTTTGAACCCAATTCCTTCAGATCCACCTCTGTGTACTCAGTACTAAGCCACTACCTCAAAACACAAAACCTAGTTTTTCCTTTCTTTCTAATATCCCTGCTAATTGAAGATTCACTTACTGAAACACCAGTTCCAACTATCAGCAATCTTTTCTACACAGTGATGTAAACTCTTAAGCTCTGCTACTTCCTGTAAGGGTGTAGCACTTATAGATTTTACTCAATGATTTAACATGAATCTCTAATTCATAATTGAAAAATCAGTACTACTGCTATCAGCCTTTGCTGGTCTATGCTTTAGTGGATAGTAGTGTCACAGAGGAACCATCCATATTCACAGGGAATATAAAATTGAACTTGTTTTTCCTCCAGAGAAATAAGTTGACATTTCATTACTTATCTTACAAAAATAAACAAGGTTAGGGACTAATTTACACATTTTTATATAAAATATGCAAACCACCAAATGATGCTTCTAAAGTGTAAGATGTCTCATGGACGGCGCTACTACTTTCTACTTTTCTACTTTTTCTATTTTTTTTTTCAGAAATTACATCTTGATCATGTCCAATTCCGTCCTCTTCTGTGAAAATATACCTTAAGTCACTTGGTGTCCTTGCAAACTTCTATATCAAGTTCTAAAGTAACTTTTTTTACTTGCAAATTAGAATGCAAAACACTTGGACTTAGATGGAGGTAAAAGGAAATTTCCTATTACTGCATCTGCAAATTACCAGTAAAAGTCACTTACAACTTATCCTGCAGTGCTTTTGAGAAACTTCGCTTGTTTTCTTCAAAGAAGAAAAATGCTTCGTGAAAGGCCTAATAACACATTTAAATTACTGAGGATAATTTGAAAATTTAAGTTTTATGGAATTTAGATGATTACTAGAATCCCAGCAAGTAGCATAATGGACATAATTTTTATAACAATTGAGAATTACTCTGCGCATGATACACTCACATTGATTTGAACCTCACATTTTAAAACTATACTTAACCCAACTCACCAATCAAAATGATTTTTTTGGCAAAATATAATTATCTTGAGAAAAACTTTAGGTTGCCTATCTTATCCCAACTTAAATTAAATGTAATGTACTTATTTATGATATCAAAGAACATAATCTTTAGTAATTTCATAATTTTACACAAATCATCCTGAAGCCTAATATATGGATACATAGATATCTAATAATCTATTTGTGCACATAAATGCACATTTATCATTTTCTTTTAGGATTTAAAGAGGATAGTTGATAGTGCGCAATTCCTTTATATAAAATTGTTTGGTATTTGCAGTAATCTATACACAATGTACCATATTTTTAATTTTTTAAAAAGTGCATACATAGGCACTGTACTTACATCTTATCAATATACACACACATACATACTCAGACATATGTTACTGAGTCCACTTGTATTATTGCACATATGTGTTTAAGGCTTACAACTCAGTATAGGCTATTAGGAGCTTTATCCCTGATGAAAATTAATTTTTCCTCTCTCACATTGAATAATTGTCTGTAGATTTTTATATAGGGTTGGGTGGGACATTGAGATATTTTCCCATACACACTAGTATGTCAGTTGGTGTACTTGTTGTGCAGATCTCACTGGGAAGCAAACTTCTGCTGAGATTGCTTGAGTCCAATTTCTCTGTCATGTCTAGGAGATACTATCACACTCTAGACATCCTGGTCTTCATTTCTTTTATTTTTTTGGCAGCAATATCAAAATAAATGGAGACATACTTGAAGCAATCTACCTGAAGACCCAGCAATACCATTCTTGGGAATATACCCAAAAGATGCCTCACCATGCTACAGGGGCACATATTCCACTATTTTCATAGCAGCCTTGTTTGTGATAGCCAGAAGCTGGAAACAACCCAGATGTCCTACGACAGAAGAATGAATACAGAAAATGTGGTTCATTTATGCAATGAAATACTTCTCAGCTATTAAGAATTAGGACATCCTGACTTTTGTAGGCAAATGGATGGAATTAGAAAATATCATCTTGAGTGAGGTAACTCATACCAAAAAAAGGCATGCATGGTATGTACTCACTAATAAGTAAATATTAGCCAATAAAAAAGTACAGAATTTCCAAGATACAGTCCACAGAACTCATAAAGGCCAACAAACTGAAAGGCCCAAGTCAGGACACCTCAGTCTCACTTGGGAAGGAGAAAAAAGCAATCACAAGTGAGGAGGGAGGGAGGGACCAGGGAGGGAAAGTCGATGGGAAAGCTCTGAGTGCCAGCAGAAAGAATGAAAACAGGCAACCTTGGGAGGCAGGAGGTTGAGGATACCCTCGAGAATGCACTACAGATCTAGGATGTGAGAGATTCTCAAGACTCAAAGGGAGGGTCCTTAGATGAAATTCTGGACAGTAGGGAGAGTGAAATTAAAGAGTACTCACTCTTTATTCCAGCTAGTCTGTTCAGGGAAGCTGAATACCCGAAATAATTTTGTGTTTTGGTTTTTTGGTGTTTGGTTTTGGCATTGAAGCCTGAACTTCTTGGATTGAACTGACAGGATACTCTATAAATAGTACTTTTCTGACAGCTTAAAGGAGCAACATTTCTGATCATGGCCTCTCTGAAGTTCACATCTTCTCCATTTCTTGCCTAAATAATATACCCAGTTACTAAGTGATCCATTTACATGGACCACTGAGCACTCTGCTCAGTCTCCATCTGCGAATACACCACAATTTTTTTTTTGAAAATGTTTGTCTAAATCCATATGAGAAAGAGCATTTCATATGTTCATTCAACAAATGCTAAGTTTTGTCAGCTATCATTTAATGACAGGGACATAGTCTGTCAAATGTGTTCTTAGATGATTTAGAATACCATAGAGCATGCCTAACAAAACTAAATGGCATACGATATTGAGCTCAGTAAAAGAGATGAATTTGACCTTGGTATGACATAGAAGTTATAAATGTGTACTAAAATAGTGATAAAAGTACAGTAAGTACATAAAACAGTGACTGTGGTTTATTGTCATTATCAAATCCCAGGCACAATTGTATATGCCATACGTCTAGGTGATTGACAGGTTAGTTGGCTTTTTAAGTAGCATTACCACAGATGTGTAAAGATACACTTTTCTGTGCTATCACTAGCTACCACACCAATAACCAAAGAATTATTCAGCTCTCATGTAATTATACAGGAACAATATTGTATATGTGCTTCACTGTTGACCAGATCTTTCTATGCAATACAAGACTAATCGTTTTGTGCCTGGAACTTTATAAAGTTCCAAAAGAACTACAAATATATACACTATATTTGTAGTATATAAATACTACATATTTCCAAAAGAAGTACAAACTCTATAACATGATAAGTGCACAACAGCATGCAATGCTTGTTTTTTTGGAAGTTCCTCATCATTCTGTGAGGCAATCCCAATAAATACTGAAGGACTCACACTCCATCCTGTGGCCATGGGTTCACCATCTTCTACTTCCTTATATAACATGACACTTGACTTCTTTACTCTGATATTTCTAAACTAACCTCAAACATTGGTCCTTCTTTTCCTGTTTCTTTGAATTATTTTGTCTATTACTTGTCTTCCCTTGGTGACCTCTGTTCTCTCTCCCAGCACTTTCACAATATTATTATTATTATTAATTATTATTATTATTATTATTTATTATTATTACAGGCTTGTACATCTTCTCAAAATTGCGGAAATTTTATGGGTTCACTTTTTGCTCCTCCATAGTGTGTTATATTTTGACATTCTTTAAAGTCAAATCCTTACATCTGGCTACAGTTTTCTTTTTTTCCTTTATGCATCCTGAGGTTTGTTTTGGGTGTTGGATTAGAAGGAATAATCTTCCATTTCACAGTCTCCCGTATGACCAGAAAAGATGACAAATTGAATTTTAATATTCCTTTTATCAGAATGCATGCATTCATCTCAGCTGATCATTTCTCTCCTTAAGAATATCATCTCTTAGATTATTATTGTGTGCTCCGAGTGAAAATATGCTTCAAGAAATTTAACACAGTTAGTTGGAGCAAAAGATAGAAGTAACTACAAAAATCAGAAGCAAGTTTGAACAGAAAGGCAATACTTAAGTGAACTCTAAAACTTGAGGAATTTGTCTTCAGAACATTACATCACGGTACTGCTTAAGTTTGGATGAACAGCTGCATGTAAACTGAAATCCCATGACTTTTCTAAGCATATTCTGGATTTCTATTAGCAGCTCTGATAGGAGCCTTTTCCCATTAAATTACTTTCTCTACATCTTGGCTCCTTTCACACACACACACACACACACACACACACACAAGAGGGTGAGAGAAAGAGAGAGAGAGAGAGAGAGAGAGAGAGAGAGAGAGAGAGAGAGAGA
>NW_021604578.1:3943274-3946348 GCF_004785775.1 Grammomys surdaster
AGAGAGAGAGAGAGAGAGAGAGAGAGAGAGAGAGAGAGAGAGAGAGAGACTCTAAGTGTCCAGAGCAACTCTGTAATTGGGTTGCATAGATGCTGTGATATGAATGGGATAAATGCTAAACTTAGTATAATGAACACATACAAATGACTATTTCTTTCTTGCCACAGAAGAAGCTCTTCTGATTCTTTTTCTTTTTCTCTATCGCTTTGTGTCTCTCTGTCACATAGGCAGGTGGCTTTTGCAGCATCTTTTAGCCCAGAAGCCAAAGTTCACATTTCCATTCCTAATGGGAACATTTCCGAACCTTGCTGGCTCTCCCAGACTGTTTACTCCGAGCTTGTGACACAGCCATTATCTTTTCATTCTAATCTCCTTTGTCAATGTAACAGTGAAGTGCAGGATGGGGGATTAGTGGTGCTCCGACTTAATCAGTTTATAAAAATCTCCAGAGAAAGCCGCCCTTCCTTTCATCCACCACAGATGTGTTGTCTTCACTTCATTAGGCAATTGATTTGGCCCCCAGTGCCTCAAGAAAGGAAAGATGTCCTTAGCATGCATGTGTATACTAAAATATGGCAAGTGCGTGGAATGGGTCTGGTACCACTTCATATGGAATAAAGCATTCCAGGATGCTGTTTATGTTGATTTTTTTTTACCAGCTGGAAAAAAGAGAAAGAATAAGAAGTTTGCAGACATTTTATTCTTTTCATCCCACAACCTGCTAATGTGTGGTCGAGTGCACTGCGATTCACAGCACAGCAGGATGCTCTTCGCTATAATTCATGCCGTGTATATATAGCAGCTGTACATTGGGAAGATTACCAGGGAAGCATTTGGAGAGTAGTCGAGTTCAAGTTGTTCGCGCAGGTGAATGAGCAGTGCAGCTGGGGTTCAAGACATTTCCCTGCTTCAGCCCATTACCAAATGACCCTATTAAAGGTTCCTTTTAAGAAGGAGAGGTAGAACAGTATGAGTATCAAAGTGATGTCTACAGTGATTTAGATCCAGAGATGTTACTGTGACTCCTCCCCTGAAGCAGTTCTATGTTTCTGATGGAATCCCCCATTAGCTCTCCTGCTTATGCCTGCTCTTCTATCAAGACGATATTCTGAAAATTTACATCTAGTGTTCATCAACTACATGGTTTCTCCCAGTTTTTCTGAAGATATTGTTTCTTGATGCATTATTGCAATCAAAAGACTAGCACAAGCTAAGTCAGACACAACTCAAGGCATTTAGCTACTATATTTGAAGTATATGTTTAAGTACTTCATCTTTTTTTAAAATTATTTTGCAGGATACGTTTTCATTTGAATTATCACCTAGAGCCATACACAATCACAAATAAAGAATGTATTTTCAGTGAACAATTCATCAGAAAGAGTATGCTGTATGATTGAGTGCAAAAATAATGGCTTTTTGCAACTTTAATCATATGAAAATATTTTCACAAAATTAAATTAAGGATTCCAAAATTGTCAGATTATTTTTATTTCTTTTTTTTAAATTTACCTCTTGAATACTTGCATACTAAGAGACAGGATTATTTGTCTCATAACAAACAAAAAACTGCATTTTTCCTTTGGCATATTATGCTGTGTCACTGTCCATGCTAATTTGGAAAGCAGTCTTCTCAATGAAGGAGGGATGGAGTGCCATATGAATCTACTCCCTCCTCTTTCACATATCATATTTTCTGATAAATAAACCAGAATCACACCAGCAACCATTTAATCAACATGGCGAGTTACTCTGGAGGTTATGCTTGTTACAGAGAAAAAGGAAACCTAAAGCAGAATTCATGTTTCCTGTATATGGTGTCCTATATGAGACCAAGTGTGGCTTTTGCCTTGTTGTTTTACAAAGATCAAAATGTCTCATTTCCAGACAATTTAATATGTTTATGCTAATGGTTGAGCATGGGGAAACATGAACATTTTTCATATATGTAAAAGCTAAAGGACTCTGAAATCATGGGTGAGCTGAATGCTTGTGTTTGTGAACGACAGTGGGTGCACAGATCACCATGGAGATGCATAATCCTTTTAATCCTTCTTCAAATACTTTCTCCCAGCCAAAATGTAATCACTGTATAATGAGAGGCAGATACACCCAGGATAAAAGTGCAGGGACTAGTATAGATAATTTTTAAGGTGGACCCCTTAAACTGTCCTTCACAGATAATTAGGTTCATGAGATTAAGAATGTACTCTGAAGATTAGCTGGAAGTCCCTACTGCACAATGTAACATATGAAGGGCCCTTTCCTGCCATATGGTAGGTGGAAGTATCATGGCCTCCAGGGGGACTTGTCTGACTCTGCCACAATCTGTTGCCAGACCCCACAGGTGAAAGCTGATTCCAGAGGACTTTAATTCCACAGTCTTCTAAAGACATGAACAAAATTATTAGGATGCAAATGTTGTCCTGCTAGACTTAAGATCGTGTGCTTGTGTACCCATCAATGCTTATTGTATGACGCATGGAGTGCCCCCTCCCCTCTAGTTTATGAATACAAGTGGCATCAAGGCAGAGAGCACCTACTCCAAGCTCAGTGAATTTCACAGAAGCCCTGTGATGACATGGAGAATACTGTAGTTTGCAGCACCTCATATCACCTTCAATTTTTACACCTATTGTTTAACAATTTAGAAAATAAAGAAGCTATTAGTGAGGAACCATTTATTATTAGTCACTCATCACCATGAACTGAGATTTGAATTTTCACGTACATCTTATGTCAGAACTGTCAGTCTACATGCTTAGACATGGCACTTGCACCTGCACACCTCTATAGAACAGAAAACCCTATCACCGTGATGGTAATCGGAGCCCAGAAACAATGCTGCTGATGCCCGATGCTGTATTTCCATGAGTATTTTAACATGTTTAAAAGCATTCTGATATACTCTTAAGAATGCTTTATATTTTTAATATTGTTTTTAATTCTTTGAGAACTTCATACAAGGTATTTTATCATATTTACCTCTTAAACCTCTTCCTACTCCCAGTAGATTCACTTCAACACTGTTCTCTCTCTCTCTCTCTCTCTCTCTCTCTCTCTCTCTCTCTCTC
>NW_021604578.1:3946358-3977138 GCF_004785775.1 Grammomys surdaster
TCTCTCTCTCTCTCTCTCTCTCTCTCTCTCTCTCTCTCTCTCTCATAACATATCAAATACAATTTGTACTGCTCATATGGTATGGTATGCTCATATTAATTTAAGAGGTCAATTAAGACTTAAAATATGTCTAAATTATAAGCAAACATAAGCTTTTATATATAAATTAAGTCAGATAAGAAATGTTCTGTGTCATTTTTTCCTCTTACCAAACGACACCCACAAGTGATGACTACAAGACCACTATCCAATCAGACGATGGTCATCATTTTCAGCCGTTCAAATTTTCTCAGCACTTTTGAAGATTATAAATGTCTGTTAATTATTCAAAGTATCAAAGATAATCATGGAAAACGCATTAAATCATTTGAAGATGGCACATTAAAAGGTACCCCCTGAGTAGATGTGCTCCATAAGCCTCTGCCAGTTGAGTAATCAAATATGAAACTTAGAACAGTGGTGGTGGTTGTTGTTTTGTTTTGTTTTCTATTTTTTTCTTTTTTTAACTTAGAGACAGGAAGCTGTGTAAACATCAGGTTTCTCACATAATTATATAAAGTTAGAAATTAATGCCATGTGAAGCTTCAGACAATGTATGAAAAAAATCTTTGGTTTTTGTTTCTAGTTTCAGAATTATGTCCTGCCTCGTGGACAGAACCAGTCAGCCATAGGACCTTGAGCTTCTGAACAGGACTCTGTGTAACAACTGTCAGTTAGTGCTTTATTACTGGCTCTAAAATGTTTTAGCCTATCAGTTTAATCCGTCTGTAGCAGGCAAAATTAACTAGTTCCAAAGGCTGCAGAAGACTTACCAAGATCCATCGGGGGAGGCACTTCTTCCCATCCTGGTATTATTTGATACTCCTTTTAAATGAAATATCACTTTTCAGCCAGTGGTGCTTATTGCCACCCTCCTTCTGAAACGAAGGGTACCTGAGTCCATCCAGAATGTGATCACCCATGAGAAAATCACTGAGGGGAAAGAGGAAATGGAAATCCAAGTGCCAGCATTTTATCTCACTAAACTCAGGGATATGCTGTTTGAATGATTCAGATAATCCTGGTCAATGTAATTCAACCTCTGTGGATGCCTTCACTGGGCATCACAGTCATGGGTACAATGTCTGTGTCAATATTACAGACCTCTGTGCAAATATAGGCTGAGTCACAAGGCTGAACTAGGCATGCTGTATTGGGCCTGGGCCCAGCATTCAGGAGGCTGAAGCAGGAAGACTGTGAAGGTTCAAGGGCAGCTTAGGTTACACACTGATTTCCAGCCTGAGGACTGAAAGACTCTCAAAAAAAAATCAGTCCAACAAAGCATCTAAAAAGTAGAGTTCTTTCACATGGCAAGGGTAAACCTAAGGTATCTTCTTGTGACTTTGTGTGTAGGTAAAGAACATTTCTTTTTCCTAAGAGCAACACAGCAGATAAAGTTACTTATTTCCACCAGTCCTTTTCTTTTCTTGGTTGGGAGTAAAATTATAACTCTTGCTCAGAGTATAAATAATATACTCTGTGGCAAGACACAGATCAGTTCTTTTTAATAATACATTAAACAACATGACAACTTGACATGTCTATCAACATTTCTCATGAAAATATTATTGTATGTTCTTTTTACATCTTAAACACTATTCCACACTCGTTCTGTTCTAAAGACTAAACAGTGAAGGCTGTGGCTAAAGCAGTAGCTACTATCATTTTTCAGAAGTGACGGGCTGGAAGAAACAGGTTCCTTCGAAGTAAATTCATACATAAGTCGGGAGCTGTCACTCCAAACCTTAGTGGGAGAGAGAAAGGGTTTGGTTTAAAGCAATGCGATTTTACATTTTTCTTCCTCCCCATCAACATAACCCTAATCTAATTTTCAAACACGCTTCTAAAGAAATGGATGAGTGTTCCGAAAAAAATTTGTGGTTAATATAATAGTGGAGTGAACAAGAATATACTCCTGGTAACTTGCAAGTATTCCGATTGAGATTTTGAATCAGTGCATCCAGAACAAAACAGGCATCAGAAGCCTAGGTGGAAAAACCTGAGATGAAAACTTGGTGTAGAAACACATCCTCATTATAAGGGAAGATCAAATATTCCCAAACCCCCAACTTTAACATATAACAGAGAGACGTGTCAATTATTACAAGCACTTTTAGGTGCTCAGCTGAAACCAAAGTATAGTGAATAAAATTCTCAGTGGCTGAAAATGAGGACAGCTCAGATGAAAATAGAAACAGGAGCTACATTCAGAACATTTGGGTATTTCATAGCCTCTGGGCCTTGAATTATGGACCCCTTGTATACTCCCCTAGGGCCTGGGGAAGTAGTTGGAAAAGGGCCCCAAAGATTTCATGACATTTCACGTTAATACTGAATGCTTCTAGAAAAAAATATATATCTTTGATAGAAAAGAACTCCTACAACATGTGCAAGGCATAGAATTTCCACCTGCGTTTACCCTCTTTGATTTCCTCAAACTTAAATATTATTTTGCTCTACCTCATTTTAAAACAATTTATAGTCAATTTGAATTGTATGAGACTTTTCTTATTTAGATTGCCTATAAACTTGCATGATTCCACTGCACTATCCTTTAGTTTAGTGTTTCTCAACCTTCCTAATTCTGCAGCACTTTTATATAGTTTCTCATGTTGTGGTGAGCCCCTTGCCATAAAATGATCTCATTGGTACTTCAGAACTGTAATTTTGCCACTGATA
The DNA here is from genome assembly GCF_004785775.1 of Grammomys surdaster. NCBI lineage: Eukaryota > Metazoa > Chordata > Mammalia > Rodentia > Muridae > Grammomys > Grammomys surdaster. Next base: position 3,949,077 of record NW_021604578.1, read on the forward strand.
TGAATGGTAATGTAATTAGCTGATATGCAGAATATCTTAAATTCAACCCCAAAAACGTGCCAACACACAGGTTAAGAACCACTGCTGTAGTCCACTAACACTTGTGTGGTTGTGTGTGTCTGTGAAAGCTTGCATGTGTGTGTATGTGTGTATGTGTATTTGTATGTGTATGTAAATAAATCCGTTAAGAAATCCATTAACAAAATTAATGATTTGTAGATGATATGTATAAATTAGTCTCTCATATCTTTTATTGTCTTCTGATTTACTTGGTGTCTAATCAAGATATATTCATCAATAAAAAATAAGACTAATACAAAAGATCAATCCAACATAGCTGCCAAATTAAAAATCAAAACTTTTTTTTAAATAATAAAGCTCCACCTTATAATAAGTCTTCAAAAAAAAAGAGAGAGAAGAAAACACTTTGAGATTGGTTAGCAATCTAATGCATGATACAATGTGAAAAAAATTAAGAAACAGAGTGACTGCAGTTCAGAAAAACAAGTGCTACCATAGCAACAGCCTCAGCAGCAGGCAGTCCAGTGAACTTCCTGTACTAGGACACTGAAGGTCTTGTAGCAGAATAGCGTGACATCAGATAAATACAAAAGGCATCTGCCAGGACCTTGCAGCATGCTAGGAAAATGGAGCACAGCAGAAAAGTAGCTTAGATTGGAAAATAATTGCCACCCTCACAGTAAGGTTGGCTTGGAGAGCTGTTAAAGGAGAAGGTATGTACACGTACCGTCTCTAATCCTCAGACACTACGGTATTTAAGCTTTATTTCTTCCACTTATTATTTAGGGAAACCAGAATGTGGCATGTTAGATCATTTCTCAAGCTTCACATAGAGCTAGTGGCACAGATCTCAACAACAACAAAAATCAATGAGCTCTGAACTTATGTTCTTCCTTTATCCTGTAATTCTTGTTACATTATAATTGTATAATTGAAGATTAAAATTAATTTTTGAAGAAAAGTGTGTAGTCTATATTATCATGGAAAATGTTCATGTCAGATATACCTTTCTAAAAGTTTTATTCAAAACCTCATATTTGTGTTTATAATCACAAAAAAAATTTAAATGGAATATTTACTACTAACAAGCTTAAAGGTTGGGTGTATGGTAAAGGAAAAGTTAAACATTAGTATATTGTAACACTGTTGCCAATAAAAAATTAGAATATGATAGCAAGATTATGAAACCAATCTAAATAGGAGACTAGTTAGATTGTGGATTTACATGCTTCTTCCTATGTAGTCAGGGAATATTAGAGAAGTACATTAAGTATGTTTAGTCTTGCTTTGAAATGATATTATAAAATATTTTTAGAAAATACTATTAGAGCTGGGAAGACTGCCCACCATGTCAAGTGCTTGATGCTAAAACACAAAGACAGCAATTCCCATCCCTGTAATTTGAGTTAAGCAACAGTAACCAAAAAGAAGAGAAAACCCACTAGCTTGGCAGCAGACACTGGCCTCCCCAGGACTTTGGGAGCGAAGCAGACAGATCCTAAGGTCAGCCAGACTCCTCAAAGTGAGGTTCAGCGGGGGACATTATATCAAAACAATAAATAAACAACAACGCTAAGAACAAAATGAATGTGAAGAGCGATAAAGGACGAACTCTGACATTGATGGCTCGCTTGAATGTTTGAATGTGAACCCACACCCTTCTTGTCTTTGCATATATACATACATATACATAGCAAATACAAAGAGAAAGTGGACTCTGTCATAGTTAAACACCTAGATAATTCTCTGCATCCCACTTTTAACTACTAGAGGATGACTTCACAAAAACAATTGTTGCTTTTTATATAAATGGAACATAAGGCTGATGACTCCCATGAAACAGACAGGGATCCACTCACTGAACCAGCCATCAGTTTTAGCCAACATACAAATATCTGTTTTTAAAGTAACAGCTCTAATATTTTGTTAGTAGGACATTCACTGTTGGTTTTAGTTGATTGAAATACTTTATAGTAAATAATCTCATTTTACAAAAACATGAGCAAGTAACATGCATATACCTTATATTTCCAATATATTTGAATTTCAGGCCATCTTATCTCAATAAAGTTTTTAAAAATGTTTACATATAAGAATTTTTCCTCATTTTGGAGTCCGTCTGAGTCTGACAGTAGTCGTTTACACTAAAATGAGTTTAAATTGGGAAGCCATGGATGCCGTTCTGTGATGCTCTGAGAGCCTTCCTGAATTAAGGCTAGATATTATCACCACAGTGCCTAGATTATACCACTTAAACTTAAAAATTAATTGTTCTGTTTAAATATACTCAGAGAAATACTAGGAATTGAACTTAGAACTAAGAAAAGACCTAACTAAGACAAAAACGTCTTCATCGTGCTTAATAATCAAAATGATCAATTTTATAGTTGGTCTGTATAAAGAGTAGTGGAATCCATTGCAGTCATAAACTGTGACTATTAACACATGATTGTGGGTCTTTTAAGTACAGAGCAACTTAGTTTTTATTTTGCTTTGTGTTTTTGGGCATGGATCAGAGGGTAAGAAACACACAACAATCTAATTCCAGTGTGATGTGTATTTAAAATCCAGAAACTTTGTCTCTAAGAATTACATGCAGTAAAAATAAGAAATTATGACTGATGGTCCTATTTTGCATACCATTTTCAAATGAAAATGAACATAAAGAACTAAAGATACATTATGCTCATGTGGCCTTTTAAAAATAAAAACCACAAGTTTTAAAATTCACAGTTTTTACAATACTAATTTGCCAGGTTTGAAGATGATTTACTGAGATAAAGCATACAAGAAGGCCCAGCAGTGAATTATGAGAAAGTAGTTCATTCTCTGTCACATACTTTCCATTGATGATGTGAACACATACATAGGCTTGTTCATTTGATTATAGAAATATGCTTTAAAATATAGATATATCAATCTTCAGTCCTTAGGTGACAATTTTGACTAAAACTACTTAAAACTATCACCTCCGAGGTAGTTCAGAGCTGAACCCCTTTCTTGTGGACAGCTGAGACATTTTTGTTTGCTACTTTCTGTTGTATAGATTAGGTTAAAATCAATAAATGAATTTAGATACTTTCAGAGATGCCTAAAGTCATTAAAAATAGAAAGCAGTCACGATTTATTTGCTAGAGAGAATCACAACATTGGGCTCAGCAAAGTCTATAAAAACAACCTGCTGATTCTCCACAAGAGAGTCTCCGGCCACTTCACTCCCTACATGCTCCAAGCTAAGCATAAGATTTCCCTTCGACATGGTCTCCCCTCCAACACACTACATCATTGGAGATCACCGTGTCATCTTCCTTCTCTCTGTGCTCAAAAGCTTTGCTTTCAGAAATCATCAGCTGAGTCTTATCAATAACTGTTAACTGTAAAGTATGGATCAGAGAATACAGCTTAAATTATTTATTGCTATCGTAATTCTATAATGCATGAGTCAGCATTCTGAATATTCAATAATGGTTGGTCCCGGGGCTGAAAACTTGAAATTCTCACTAACCGTAAAGGACCACGCCATCTCTGTGAGTAGATGGCATGGGATCTAAACTGGCAACTATTGGTTAGGAGATATCAGAAATAGTGTGGAGCATCAGCTAGAACAAATCAATAGCTAATGATTAGCATGTGCTTATCACTGTAATCCGTGATTAGTATAAAGCAAGTCACTTTGTCTGAAAGGTACTCACTGAACTGTGCAATGACTGTCTTTTCACAGTCTCTCTCAGTGATAAGTGCATCCATGTTTGGAACACTGCTGAATGCACATAAGACATTATTTTACCCCCTCTATTAGTACGTCCACAATTCAGACATATTCATGTCGTCATATGTCCTCAGTGAGAGAATACTCTTAACAAAACGAAACGACTTGAAGACCATTGGGAGGTCTCTAACCTCATTAGGGCTGATTTATCAGAGGAGACTCATTGCTCAGGTGACATCAACATTAAAAACGTATGTGGAACACATATGTGAGCGAAGTCACATACACACACGTACGACATCAAACTCCAAGAGGCTAAATAAAAGATTCCACTTCAAACCGCATCTCCCACAGACTCCCCTGGAACCCAGTGTTTCAGTCTTCATTACGGTGTCATGGCTCAGGAACTGATTATAAGAATATGGTAATTCAGGAAATCAAGGGACACATGCCAGCTCCTCTCTCAGCAGGTGCTCCAGGCGACAGAACAACTTGCACAGCTGGCCTGCGTAGCCCAAGTGCTGGCACAGCATCGAGTCCCACTTCACAAATCACTCCTCAGCGTATCAGGAATCTCACCACCTCATCTTAGCAAAACATTATCTTTTAAGAAAAATGTTCCTCCTGCCTATTGTTTCGTCTCCGCATTGGAATATGCAAGAGTCTCCCAGGATATAAGTTGTCTTATGTTGTTTGCGTGATGTTAAACAACAAGCTGGATTTTTAAGTACTTAAGGTTTTTATTCACATTGATTAGCTAGTAAAGCCAGGACTCCCACATGTTTACATACACTCGATCAAGCTTCTTTGTTGCAAATTTGGTCATAATAAATTATTTTTTTTTGCCAGTATCTGAGGTAAAATCACGAGATGTTAACGACTGCTGTTTTCTTGAAATTTTATTGCTTTTGAAATAATCTGATCACTTGTTTCAGGATGTGTGTCCTTAAAATATCCTGAAAGAAAAAAAAATTGTAAGTATCTGGAACTAAAGAAATTACATGACCTTTAAGACAAAGGTGATTCAAAAGACTTGTTGACAAATCCAGCCAGAAGAATCTTCATATTCATTTGCATTAAATCAAGGTGAGAGTTCTTGTCTTTGGAAACTGTCTAGACCCAAAGTTTAGAATTAAGTGAAGGACATAATTGGTGGTGATTTGGGAAGAGAATGAAAATAAGTGTTAAATTAGCTGAACCCTGCCAGTGGAACTTAATAGACACACACACAGACATACACACACACACACACACACACATGCACTCACAATCACACTTGCACACATACATGCATGTGTGCACACACAAGAATTGATTGGAAAAATGTTGGGATTACAATTAGATTGGTTTTTGATATGTAAATATTTCCTCGTGATTTTTAGCTTTTTAAAGTACATAGAGCTCCTGCCACTTTCGTGAGTATGTTGTGAACACAATTTTCCTCCATAGTTCAGATTTATACTTGCCAAAGCTGAGATAACTACAACAAAACACAATCACCTGGTCTTAGTTTCTGTGTCATTACATTTCTGTTGTTGTAGTAAAACACCTTGAGCAGAGGCAACTTAAGGGAAAGAGAGTTTATTATAGCTATGGTTTCAGACAGAAGAGTTTATCATTGCAGAAAGGCACGGCCTTAAGAGGCAGGTATAGGTGACAACAGCGACAAGCTGAGACCTCAAACCATCAGCTGCAAGGACAAGCAGGAGAGAGGTGAGGCATTAAATTATCAAGGTCCACTCCCAGTGACAAACTTTTTCCAGCAGGGTTGTACCCTCCCATGACCGCTCCATATAGAGCCACCAACTGGAAAAGACATGTTCAAAAGCCTGAGTCTGTGGGAAACGTTTCTCATTCAAACCATCAGAACATGGCACCATGATTTTAGCTAACCTATTCTGTCTGTCAGTTTCAACTAAAATGACATAGTAGTAATGCAATGTGTTTTCTTATTAGTAAATGAAACACATACACATGCCAAAAAAGGCAGCTCAATGACAAAATATGATCGCTCGTGACATTTATTGGTTCACAGTATATTCTTGGATTTACCAGTTATAGAAAATGCTTGAAATCATCCCAATGTGTCACTTTCCCTCCTAGAGTCCAGCTCACCTCTGCCTCCCAGTTGTGTTCCCTTCCATGAACCATATGACTTACACTGATGTTTCTGTTTAAGCCATCAGGCTTTCTGTAGAGCCAATGAAGGCAGATCAGTGTTGTGTAGCCCAGAAATATGTACAAGACATTGTCTATAGTGACTTTGAACAAACAGAATACATAAGTGAAGTAATATGGCCCTCAGTCTGCCTTTTGCCTGTTAAAAAAACCTGAAGCACCCCTCAGCATCCCTCCATAGTACAGAACCAGCAGGAACAATGGGTTGGTTAATCTGCTTTCTAGCTTTTCTCTCTCCTCTAATTTTCAAATTGTTTCCCCTCCCATCTCTCTTTCTTCTCTCCCTCTACCCTCCCTTTTGTCTTTTTTGTTTCCTTCTGTCTTCTCTTTCTAATTTTTCCCATGTCTGTCCCTCCCTCCTCATCCTCTACCCCTCCTCCTTTTGTTCTTTATTGTTTACTTTCTAATGTTAGAATGGAAATATTTTGAGCTTGAGCCTAAGAGAAGCATTTAGCTTGTGCTCGCCACTATGGTAAGTATTTAACATTATTAATTCATGTAATTGTCACAATAAAATTGATACTGTCAGCAAATATTTTGCATCTGATTTTACGTAAAAGAAATCTAAAGCTTCCATTTTCTACATAAAGTCTCACACCTACTAAATGATAGATCTAGAATTCATATTCAGTAGATTCATTTAGACACTAAATTAAAGCATTACATTTTTAGTAAGTGTTCACTATATATGAGAATGTTTCTGGTGGTTTTTCTGTATTTCTTATTGGTCGAGGATGTCATACAAAACTACAATGTTTTAATCAAATCCCTTCCCACTCCTTTGGCTTCTCCCATCATCCTCTTATTACTTCTTCCTTCCAGCACATAGATTCTATATCCAAACTACTGAGTTCAATTACTATCTTCAGTAAATGCATGGGTATAAAATACTGTACCACTCACTGTCCATATGGAGAATCTATCGAGAACCACAGCCCTGAAGAAAATTGGCTCTGCCTTCTTTAGTGGCTATCAACTATCAACAACTGTAGAGTTGTTTGGTTCATTGTTTGTTTGTTGTTGTTTTTAATTGAAATTTCTACAACTAAGATTCTGCCAATGATTACTAAGATGAGAGTTTTTAAATGGAGTCCCAGATGATTTCTGTGGACACTAAATGTACAGAGGCCAACTACTGTGAATTGTAAGTATTTAGAAAGTACAGGTGAATCATACAGGACATCATATTTGCCACACTGTATCTCAACGATAGTTCATGTGTGTGTTTATGTGTGTGGGGGGGTGTGAGTGTGTGTGCATGAGTGTGTGTGTGTGTGTGTGTGTGTAATTTTAATAAGGAAGTTCTTTAGTGGAGCTGGAGATATGTACCAGCAGTTAAGAGTAACTATTGTTCTTACAGAGGACCAGGGTTCAGCCCTCAACACCAATATCAGACAGCTACTAACCATCTGTATCTACAGTTCCATAGTGATCAAAGATCCTCTACTAGCCTATACAGTCACCTACATGGAAATAGTGCACACACAGAGACTTACACACATATAAAATATATAAATAAATCTTTAAGAAGGGAATATATTCATCATGCCAAATCTACATTTTACCACAAGAAAATGGAAAGGCAGTAGTCTCACAATATAGTAAAGCAGCAAAAACTATTCAGTAATTTTATGAGGCAAAAGCAACTGATAACTAGTATCAAAGAATAAAATCAAGCCAACAATCAGCTTGAAGTCACAATGCCCAACCAGAGAGAAAGGAGAAGGAGGGAATACTAAACAGCAGAAATGCTGAAGTAAATGATACTGTAAAGACTAATCTGGAAAGTTCTCCATTGCATAGCCACTATCTCAACCCCTATTAATATGCAATAAATGTTAATTTACTGTAACCTCCTCTAAACCAGTCAATATGCAAACCATTAGTTATTGGAATTACAGTAAATTCAGTCTAGAGTTGAGAGATAAAATTCTACTATTCAGATGTAACTTCCTTTTCTAAATTAGTAATCAGAAGTTCAGTGTCTCTTGTTTAAGATGAACATGGGGAAACATTGATTATATTTTAAACTTAACTGTAATCTGCCTCCACCCCACTGTAATTTCAGCTAATGAATATAATTTATTTCAGAAAATATTCTTATGAAGTCTAGGAGATAGCCTAAATCCTATGACAAAGAATAATAAACCTTGATCTAAATTAGATACTAAATAAGCAATATGGCAATATATGGGACAATTTTTGCTTGTTTTCACTTCCTTGATTAAATAAAAAAAAAGACATGTTTTACTTTTTCTACTATCTCTTCAGAACAATTGTCAGTTAACGTTTCTTAATGAGTTTTCTTTGTTGGTTGCTAGGATTACATCTTGGTTTCCTTCTGCATCTCCTAGAGATTTTCTATGCTCCTTTCAAGCTTCTTGTCCTACACTGCACACCCTTCTCTGGACAGGTCCAGTCCTTCTATTTGTTGAAAATGATCTGTAATTGGCATTTATGTCTCAAATCTCCAGACTCATTAATATATTCAAATGTCTACTGATATCTTCTATACAGTGTCTCCATGGTTGTTCATCCTCAATCTGCCCCAAACCACAGAATTTACCTACTAAGATTGATCTTCCATTCGTCCCACTTCAAGTATATGCCACCTACCCTACTCAACAATCTATCTAGTTCCATCAACAGCAACAACCAAACAATGAAGGGCACAAACATTCTCCATTTCTCTACCTTTCTTTCCATATTGATCAAAATCTCTTGCAACTGTATTGTTTTCAAAGTTGCACACATTTCTCCTCAACAGGGTACTGCCATTTCCCTTTGTGAACAGTCTTTATCAATGGCTCTTAGTTGCTTAATAGCACCAAGTGGTTACAGATTCACTTCCCTACACTGTAGCCAAACATAATGTTAAACAGACAAATTTTGTCATTTTCTTATTTAACCACCCTCCTCCTCTCAAAGCAAAATGCTTCTTTAATAAAAAGCCACAGTGTTGCACAAATATCTCTCTGGGTCCTTCTATGAACTTTTACTATGGGTCATGTGTTCACACAATGTACTATTGCCACATGAATTGTGCAAGTGCACTTTTAATCTTTTATTTAGGATAGTAGGATATTGCTTTGTATTAGAGTGGTGTGTATGTGAAGGCAGAGATTCTCTTTGACAATGCATGTAATTGAATTCACATCACAGTACCTGGTACACTTCATGACTAATAAAACTTTGGACAGCCTTGACTACGAATCACAATGATGACAGATCACTGATCACTTTAAATTCCAAAAAGTGCAGAACAGCTTACATGTATATTTGTCTTTGATCTGAGTATGCTGCAAACCTCAGAGCATTTGTTAGATATCATCTGAAAATAACAATGTCTGTATGGCACTATTTCCAGGATGCCTCCCCCCCACACACACACACACAAAAGGAACATTAAAATCAGTTAGCTATTTAAAATGGTTTTGTCTAAAACCCATTACAATGCAGGCACACCTTTAATTCCAACATTAAGATGGCAGATTTTTATAGATTGGATGCTATCTTAGTCTACATAGAAAGTTCCCTGGCCAGCTAGGGATACAGAGCGAAACCTTCTTTTAAAAAGCTTTAAAGCATTATATAATTACAAAATAGCAGAAAATGTATAGAAAATACAACTTCACTCTTCATGGGATTAGTGTTTGATAATTATATGGGCCTATGCATCTATTTCCTCTCCTGAATGAGTAACCTCATCCCATTACTGATTCTCTTCTTTCCTTAAGGCATAATCAATATTGAGATATGATCAAAATATTTTTGTTTAACAAGATCTTTCTTCTTTCCTCATGAAATTTGCTTAATTAATCTGTTAGCCATTGTCTATTTTATAATATGGTTTAACCTTGGGTAACTTGGGTAACTGAGTAATTTATATTTTTGTTACACACACAAACACAGGTACATACTCACACATACACAGAGAGAGAGAGAGAGAGAGAGAGACAGAGACAGAGACAGAGAGACAGAGAGAGAAAGTCAAAGAGAGACAAATGTTTTTCTTTGTGTCTACAACTAAATTTAGAGACAAAGTAATAAATTGTACAGCACATTTATAAAACTAAAATTTCCAGATGCTTTTAGAAACATACAAACTTCCATAATCTAGAGGACACAGCTAACTATGATAGTTATCCATGGTGCTAGTGTATTGCAATTTTAGTGTAAGGCCAGGAAGCAGTTGTCAGGATGCTTGCCAATTCAACCTTCCTTCCCTGCATAATAATTCATGGGACCTTCCAGACTGTTTTATTGCTAGGGTCTCACAGAGGGAGAAATGTTTGCTGGCTTCTCTATAAAACATAAGACCCAAAGCCTCTCAGTTTCTGCTGCCTGGTTAGAAAAATAGAATAGGTTGAGGCCAATAGGTTTGTATTTTCTTTCAAAAATCACTCAGTGAGTAAATAGATTTTGGAACCTTATCTTCATAGGCAAACAGTGCTCTATTCAGGGCCATGCTTGCTGTGGATGGGCGTTACCTCTAATACCTGAACTCAGTGGTGTTTTTGGCCGTAGTCACTATGCCTATTTCCAGTTGTGATTAATCTTTACTTGGTGGAACTTTAAACAGTTACAAATGTGCCATATATGTGTGTTTTAATTACAGTAATCACCGTGCCCTGACATTCAGTCAAAGAAGGCATTCTCCATTCCTGGGACGCACGAATGGTGTCAGAACAGCATGCCCTTACTTGGCTACTTTCTTAATAGTACATTTGCCTCTGTCACAGTCTCCGGTGTCCTGTGCCCATGTGGTCTGACTAATCTACTGGTCCTACAATTATTCTGTCATTGTGATGACTGAGGGTGATCTACAAAAGGCAGTGATAGGTTTTTCTTTTTTTTTTCTTTTTCATATTGATGGTTCTGTCTGGCAGAGTCTGCAAAGTAGTGGCAGATATTCTAATTTTTATATAGTTGGTGCCAAATCTCAAAAGGAAACTTGCAGGCAAATCAGAAGCAAAAGGAACAAGCTATAGAAGCAGTGTGGTCAGCAGGCACAGTTTTGTTATATCTACATGGCTGAAAACAAGAAAGGAAGACAGTTAATAATGTGTAAATGTGAATATTTAATGAATTAACAAGAAGAATGCACATCTAATGTATCCAAAAAAAATGCGCTTTGGCATGCATGTTTGACAGCATGTCAACATTTTCTATTATGATGATAGAGAAAGGAATCTTTCCCCTTTAAAAAGTGTAAAAGGTACCCTTGGGGCTGAGATAGTCTGAACCACCAACCTAAGAACATACACAGGCTGGACCTATCCCTCCTGCATATGTGTAGCAGAAGTGCAGCTTGGTCTTCATGTGGGTCCCAAGCAACTGGAGTGGGAGCTATCCCAAAAACTATTACCTGTACTTGGGATATGCTCTTCTAGCTGGGCTGACTTGTCTGTCCTCAGTGGGAGAGGAAGAATCTAGTCTAGCCTCCCAGAGATTTGAAGTGCCAGGGTGTAGAAATACCCAGGGGAGGGTCACCCAGTCAGAGGAGAAGGGAAGAAGGGACAGGGGAAGGATTGTGAGAGAGGAGTGACGGGAATGTGGCAATGAGTAGGATGTAATATGAATAAGTAAAAAAATTTAAATTTAATTTAAAAAGAAAACTATCATGTCAATGAGCATATAATTTGTTTTAAAAGTAAATTGTGGTAACACAATTAAATCTTGCTTATAATATAAACCCTTAAACATATAAAAGGTAACCCACAGAATTATTATAACCAAGATGTCTGTCATTTCTCACGTATTTAGCAAGATCATTTTTCTACGCGAAAAAAAAAAATATGTTTCAGTGCAAGATACCAATGTACCACAAAGTTATATTCTAGAAACATCCTAAAGTAACTCTGGAAATATGATAATCCTCTACTTATGCAACTGTACTGGAGGTTTAATATTGTTGGTTGTTGCTGGGGCTGTACAGAAGCCAAACTAATCTCAGAAAAGTGCCCTATGTGCAAATTAACTATGGAAAAGGCACAGAGAAACAATCCTATTAATGTTACTCTACAGCGTCTGATGTAATTTGTTTTCTTCTCTTCAGCTTTTTATATGTGTGATTGTATCACCTTACCTGAGGATGAATGTTTCACTAAATCAAACTTTAGGATATTTTCCATTACATATCTGAAAATGCAAGTATTTGTATAAATGAAAATTCATTTTATTCTACCAGTGACTGCAGTTGATTTTTTAAGTCACTACTAAATGTGGTGTCCCTGGATTATGAATTTTTATGAGGAAATAATCAGTTGCATCCATTATCCTGTCTCCTGTGGCCATGGCTGCAGTTGGAACATTCAAGACCTCTCAGAATAGTCTTGTTGAGATAAGAATGCATATTTGAAACCATAGCCGACAATTAAGGTGGGCATGATATTAAAATATAATTAATACAAAATCAAAGCTAAATTACTCATTTTTGGAACATCTAGGTTTAGTTGCAATAAACCAGAAAAGGTTAGTTTCATTTCAGTGAAATATTAGTTTCCAGAAATAATAGTAGATTCCTAACTCTTTCTTGAATATGTTTTGTTTGTTTTCTTTGTAAATTATGTTAAGTAACACATTTCTGCTTAGAAAAAATTATGAAGACACTATAAAATAAGATTATTTTAATCTGGGCTTGGTGGTAGAAGCCTCTCACCCAGTTCTCAGGGACTGTGAGGCAGACAGTACTAAGCTTTGAGGTTCCCTCTCCCTTTCCCCCTCCCTCTCCTTCCCTCTCTTTCTCCCTCCCTCTCTTCCTCTCTCCCTCTCTCCCTCTCTCCATCTCTGCCTCTCTCCCTTTCCCTTTCTCCCTATCCCTCTCCCTCTTTTCTCTCCTCCACCTCCACTCTCATTCTCTCTTTTTGGTGTGTTTGTGTACTTTAACTCAGTAATTAGCAATGCAATTTATCAAAAAGGATGAATGGATGACAAAAATAAATATCAACCTTTGTAAGAATACTAGTATATTTTTCTTTGAAACATAATTCATATACCAAAATATCTACATGCATACACCTATTCAAATTTTTCTAATCTTAAGCAAGTGTAGAAAATATGATAGAATCCTAGTTCAACCAGATCCCCCTATAAACCTTAAACAGACATAGTCCTAGGACATACTAAAATACCTTGAGGTTAGAAAAATCCATGATTATTGAAAGAAAATTTCTCTTAAGCAGTTACAGAACATGGTTTTCTATTGTATATCTTTCTGATGCCAGTGAAAAAGAGGTCTGATGCAAGAGTGTTCAATACAATCCTATTGTTAAGTGTTGTGCTGAGCCACTAAGTAAAATTGAACACTAAATTAGAGAGGACTGAGGAAAGCTTCTTCCTTCCTGTGTCCCCTAGTTCTCCCCTGGCCAGTTGGACACAGAAACCCTGTCACAATGTTCATTTACCATAGCTCTATTTCATCATCTTTTAGGCATTTCAAATGTCTTTATTTTTTTTATGTTTGTTACCTGCAAGGAATCATTAAAGTAAGAGTCACTCTTCAGACCCATAAAAAAAGCCCGTCAGCTACCTTATTGTATTTCCTCACCTAACAATTTCATCATTATTCTCCTTCACATATCTGTCAGAAATCTTACCAATCAACCTTTTCCCTTTCATCTAGAAAACACAATACGATAACTAAGACATTCTATTCATGGCTCACATAACTCTGTGTGCCATTTTTCTTTTGAGAAGAATGTATACATTCCTAGTGTGGCGACTTGCTAGCCGATTTAAGGGCACTGGATCTAAATCTGGCCTAAATGGCAAAAGGACCTTCCAGAAATTGGAAATTTAGCAAGTCATTGCAGCAAAGGAAACCTCAGCATAGATTTTACAGAATATTTGGGGCAAAGTATACCAAAGCTCATTTATGTTTTAAAAATTATAAGCAGAAAGATGTCCATTCTGAAATAATGTTTATTTCAAGATAATAAAATTGTTTTAAGTGCAAGCAATACTGTTAAAGACTGAATTTGAACAAAATTAATGTAAGTAAAAACTACTTGAGTGCCTTGAAAATGTGGGGTTTTATGGGGATTCATATTTAAGGGGCCCATACAGCAAGCAACACCTCATCGAGCTATGTAATCTGGGCAATTTCTTTGGTTGATAATTCTTTCCTCCTTTCATTTATTTCTCACACAATACATATGTATCGATGCGGCTGGCTTATAGCTTTTCCAGGCTTGTACATCAGCTTTCTATAATTACGTTGTAATACAAATGGCTGAAAAGACTTTGCATGAGTCACTTGGTGACCTTGATTTATTTTTCCAGGTCATAGAGAACCATCTTTGAACCTCATCAAAAATTCCAACTTAATAGCAGGTGTCAGCTCTTAACGTCCCTTTGCTTATCATGTGCAGCTCTATCAGAATATAGTTTGACTACAAGGAAAAAGAAAGGCAATCAAAATTTTCTTTTTCTATCTTTATATTAAATAATCAAAAAAATCAACTTGCATAATGAAAGTAGGCAAGGAAAGAGAACATGCTAGAAATAAAATTCATATTATTTCCTTTTCCATTGGAAGAAGAGGACTAAAAGCTTCACTCCTCTCTGGATTTTTCAAGAGAGCAGCACCAGCCTTCCCTTTCTGTTTTACCTTTCTGAGAATAGCACAGAACGGTACTTAAAACCGCATCTGTTCAAGAATGCTACAAACCCTGTTAGTATGGAGCAAGCTTTTCAAACGCTATTATATTTAAAGCCATAGACTACGTTCAAGAACTGTCAGTTTAGAGGAATCCTACACTACTGGCCACCCGTTCTGTAAAAGCATCTGATCAAATTTGAGCCCAGGTTGTAGTGTCAACATTTTTATGTCAAAACTGATTTGGAGTCGATGAAAACAAGCCAAAGCTTGCTTATCAATCTGAGATAAATAAATGTTCCAGTTGGGCACACACGTTTTGAATAAGAATTTGATAGAGACCCCAGTTTGCTGAACAAATTCAGCCAAGCATCTTTAAATTGTTATCTGGGGCAGTTCCCTGTGATGAGCTTAGCAAGACAAAGACCTGGCATGGGGGTTGCAATAGTGAGGGGCCCAGGAACCAGTGAACCCAAAACTGCAGCAGCCAAATCCATTCAGGCTAGGTAATTGTATTTGCCCATTCAGAAGGGACTTCCGCAGCTCTGGGCACATACGCCTTTGGTACCCCAAAGGACCCAAATCATAAAATTGGAATGACCTCTTTTTACTTGGTGACTGCGAGGTTATGATTCCCTTTTACAATGGCTGGGATGGATGGACCATGGACAAATCACTCCTAGCTTCTTTGTACTTCACGGTCATGCCGGTATCTTTGTTTGGAGCCAAGGCATATTACCATGGGTAACACGGAATTTTTTAAGAAAAGCGACATTAATTTAAGATGTTGACTTGGCCAAAAGAGATACAAAAGTGGAACACAACCATCAGCATGCTGTTAAATTGATCATAATCATCTCTCCTGAGATAGAGAAGGAGGAAACCTCAACATGGCCGATGTTGAGAAACCAAATTTCGTACTTACTCAGAGATTAAGGTAAGCAATTGCCAACCAGCTGTAGTTGCATAAGGAACCTTAATAAAGCACCTAAAGCTCAGTAAATTATTTATGAGCACTCTAGAACTCTTAATATCAAAGAATTGTTTGGTCTTTACATTCTTTATATATGTATATGTATACATATATGTATTATATATCAAAATAAAATTTAAAAATATATATTTCAAAATATGTGACAATTTCAATTCGACAAGGAAAATACAGTGTGAACACTTCCTACTATCTAGAAAAGAACATCTTGTTTATAATTTTAAATGTTCACAAAGCTAAGAAAATATTGACTAAAATAAAATCTGAGCATATGTTAAAACCAATTAATAAAGAAGACAGAAAAGATTCATCAAAAGAGACTAATATCTGAGAATATCTAAGGGATTATGCAATTGGAAAATCCTCATCTAACAAATAGCCATGAGTACTGAATCCATCAAAAAATGCAACCTAATAGGAGGAAAGATATTCTTATGTACTTCCTCTCACATATCCCATATTTACTTCAGAAAAAAAATCAATACATTCTCAAATAAAGGAACAAAAGAAATCACTTTAAGGAAATTGCAAATATTGGCATTACTAGTAATATGCCAGAATATCAGTACTGTCAAAAACTGAAATGCCTAAAGTACGAGTCACCGCAGTGAATGACATGTGTGAAAGGTTAGTCAAAATCATTGAAATTGATTATGGAAAATATTACATTACTATTCCAATATTATATATTGTATTGTTATACATTACAATACATACAAATATTGTAATACTTGTAATATGCTAAATATGTTCAAATTAAATTTGTACTATTGTGAATATGAATAAAATATGAAATATTACAAAACTGTCAGTGATTTTACAATATTTCTGACATGAACTTTAATGCATATTGAGATGATCAATAAGATGAAGATTGGGAGAGAATGACCAAAGAATAGTTCTCAATGAAATAAGTCTAAAAGGCAAGTGCTAATGGTAACAAGGACTCAGAGCTAGAGATACATACTTCTAAGTGACACTGTAAGGAACAGTCATTGTTTTAGATAGCCACCTGCAATACTGTAATGGGTGAATTCTTTTAAAATCATTGTTATTTTGATTAGTATTGGGCTGGACAGATGTCTCAGCAGGTAAGAGTACTTGTTCTTACAAAGGAGCTGAGTTTGATTCCCAGCAACCACATGGTGGTTTATGACTGTCTACAACTCTAATTTCAGGGTACTCGATAGCATCTTCTGACCTCCAAGAACACCAGGCACACATGTGTTGCACAGACAAGCATGTGTGCAAAACACTCATAAATAAATAAACCTAAATTTTATTGTGTTGACCTTAAAAATAGAAGAATGTCTATGTGTTTAACATATACATATTCCCATATTTAAGATCTAAATGTCTAGTAAGGCTGTTTCTCTGTCTCTCTCTCTTTATGTCTCTGTCTCTGTCTCTGTCTGTCTGTCTCTCTCTGTCTCTCTGTCTCTCTCTCTGTCTCTCTCTCTCTCTCTCTCTCTCTCTCTCTCTTGTGTGTGTGTGTGTGTATGTAATATTTACTTATAAATAGACTAGAATCTAGATTCCATTATCTCTTATTAATGCATGAACAATATATGAGAAAATTAAAAGAGATACAAAAGTAGAAACCTGGTAAGCTAATTTATTCTATAAATATTTAATCAAGCTAAATAAAGACTGATCTCTAATCTTCATCCTATTTTCCAGCTCTCCTGTTAGATTGTAGATAAGCAAAATAATCGTGTTTTAAAGACACATGCTGTTACTCTTGTTAATTTTTCTACTTCCTAGGTCATATATAGCCATGACAAGTTACCCAGTTTACAGACAATGGAAGCAAGGGACACATTCTGGTCCTTGGGGAACTCACAATGCTTTGTAGATGAAATCAAATAGGAATATGTAAGCGCAGTAGTCGAACATAGCAAATTGAGAAGACAAAGACTCAGTTCATTCAGTAGACTGTTTGAGAAGGAAGGCAGGAGGTCTCTGCAGCAGAGCAGCTCTTGGTCTACTTTCTGGATGCTGAGCAGGAGGTCATTTGGGTAAGTGGAAAGCAGTTCAGCCACAAGCACAAACGAATGGAATACAACAGTAGAGAGACATGGATTTACCAGTATCACAGTCTTGGCAATCGGATAGACTTTTCTTTGGATTTTATTCTTCCTTATCAGCTGCATGTTAATGCTGAATTGTATGATCTCCCTAGGCCTCGAGGCCCCTTGTTATGAGTGAAGAATGGCCTTGCGTTTATGACATTTGAAGAATGAGATGAGATAATATACAAGGCTCATGACACAAAGTAAGCTTCTGCTGATGTGCCCGCTCCTGTTATTGTCTTTGAATCCCGCGTACACACAAGACTGAAATAGGAACAAACACAGAGATCAAGATATAAAAGCTTACCTTGGCTCTAAGTAGACAATTTTAAATAATGCTAAACAATCACAATCATTTATCCGAGACTATCAATAGTACCATGTATGTCCACCGGTACATTTGTAACACAACAATGCTAACTACTTTCATTAGCTCCCATAGTCCCTGTCTAAGGAACCGTGATGCTTATATGGAGGCGGGGTGTATGTTTGTTTGATGTGCTGGCTTTGTTGTTTTAGTATACCGGATGATATATTTATTACTAGCAGACTAGGACATTTTCCCCCTGATTTTCACAATGTAAACGAGAATGACTGTGACTTTGCCTTGACCAGAGCTTGCACATAAATACATCCATGTAGGGAGGGGGAAAACAGAAGAAGAAGACAAGGACACAAAATCTAGGTTTGTGTGAGTTCTGATTGGCAAGCTGCAAGTGTCTCTCCTACTCCTCTTTTTGTGAATAATTTGGTGGCCTTGACTCCAAAGCAGCTCAACAAATCTTTACTCCAGACTGCAGAGCAACCACAATGAATGTTGGAGGGAATATATCTTTGTGGCCGAGACCTTGGGCTTCAAAGTCAGATTAGATTTAGACTGGCTATGCTTCTTTCCAACACGCTGACCTTGATCCATTTATTTCATTCCTTGCCCAAATCTCTGGTGTTAGATAAAAGGGGGAATAAGAAACATGTAACTATCTCTCAATTGATTTATGAAAAATATATGAAAATGGGTAAAGTTCTTGCATATGAGTATATACACCTATGTATGTGTGTAATTATATATGTGTGTGATAATAATCATGCAGATTGTTAATGTTGCAATGTATTTTCAAGTTAACAATTCACCCATTAGGTAAAATCCCGTGGATTTTTACAGGCTATATCTTTTAAACACCAGTGATAGATAAAAACACCTAGGCCTGCAATATCCAAATAAATTCAAATTATTAAAAATACATAAAAATAAAGGAAATTTGTTCTAAGAACTATGAATAAGAAATAACATTTGAGATAAACACTGAGGAAACAAGACATGAATTACTAAAATTTATCTCAATATATTAATATTGGTAAAGTCACTTTAGACACAAAACTGAACACTTGATTTTTTTAAAGAAAAAAAAATAGACATTGTAATGGTACAAAATAACAAAGTGAAAAGAGCATGATGAAAACCAAGATTTGAAAGTTCATGGTTGAGAAAAAAGTGGTTGATCAATCCCCAGTGCAGATGATATTTATGAAGGAATACAGATATGCCTTATATATTACACTTACTAAAACATGGTGATCCATATTCCATTTCAAAGAGAAAAAGCCCATCATACAATGTTAGTCTCTTTCAACACTGTATTGAAGGGAACTCAATTTCCTAAATGATTGTCATCATTTATTGCACTAAAAAGATATGTTTAAAGAAGATGTGCATTGGACACTGCTCCCAAATCGTCCTTGGCATATCACCCAATTCCAGTCCACCACAAGTGATTCTGATGAGCTACCAGGTTTGGGTGTTTTGTTTTTGTTTTAAAGATTTTTTTTTTATTTATGCACTGATTTTTTTTTGTCTGCTGGAATGCCTCTATGAAGGTGCCAGATTCCCTGGAACTAGAATTAAAAGACAGCGGTGAGCTGTCCTGTAAGTGGTGGGAATTCAACCTGAGTCCTCTGGAAGAACAGAGGTCTTATTTTGTGAGCTGTATCTACATCCCTGAACTACCAGGTTTGTAAACCTTTTAACCATTACTTTTTCCCATAATCTTTTGGAAACAAGACGCTTAAGTTAAACCTTAAAAACAGTCAATGACAAAGGTGGGGATAAATTCGCATCTTTGGATATAGAACTTCTGCTTCTGGACTGTGGAAAATGTCTGTATTTTCATCCTAACTTTCTCTCAAGCATTCATGTTGGTAGTTAATGCAACTACAATAAAAATCATTCACATGAATAGTAGCAAACCTTTTCCTCAAGAATATCAAAATAGGACACAGTGGGATAGTTCCTTTAAGCAGGGACTCTTGGGTGATTTGTAATACCATACATATACTGAGCATGAATTACTTACCCCTCTGCAGATAGTTGCCTGTGTATTTTTAAGGCATCAAGTATGCACAGGAAAAAAACAAATTTCAGGTTAACTTTCAAGGTAATCTAACTTCACGCATTATCCCTTAGCATTAATTATACCCCGTAACTCTTTGACTGATGTTGATTCTTCAGAGATGCACACATGATGCATGCTGAGCCCTCACTTTTTTTACTTCTCTGAGAAGCTGATGATCAATTTCGAGATAAGGGCGATCAAAATCAGATACATAGCTGATACACTATTAGCATCTAAAACATCATAGAGGTCACTTTTGCAAAGTAAATCAAGATGACTCATCCTTGACAGTAAGGACACTAAAGATAGAACAGAAAAGATATGTACATCTTTTATATGCCCAGAATAAAACAGATGGAGAAAGTAATCATTCTATTCTAGATGGACACCCCATCCAGTTCCACAGAATGGTATGACGATTATTTCAGCTCTTGCTGCTGGACTGAGGGCCATTCCCATTTGCATAGATTAGTTGAGATGGATTTCAGTTCCTTGCTGTCAAACAATTCTTGGCAAAAACAGCCACCTATGGATTAGCTTTAGTCCAGGTGGAGGGTGAGCGTATCATAGAATGGACTGACTTTGAAAGTGGCCTGTTGATTGTATGTCATATGTAACATAATTACTTGGAGCATTTGGAAAAGGAAGCAGAAAAGTAAAAAGGAAAGCCTCATATTCATAATTCAGAGAAAGGATCATCCAAGTTGTTGAAAAGATGATGGCAATGACAAAATCTGCCCTCTTCATGATTTAAGCACACACTATCCACAAGCAGATGAGATTCCGTTTTTAAATGCATCAATGCAGCATCAAGGCTTTACAGTGGTTTAGAAGATGCTTTGTTCCACTCCATTACTGAGATTAGCATTATTTAACTAGTTGTCATTGCATAATTACATTATAGCTGAATTTCCCCATTTTAATATAATGCAACTTAATAAATATCCTGAAATATAAAAATCCTCAGAAGGCCCCAAAGTCACAAATGTGAAACAAATGTTCTTATTGTACAACAACAGCATTGGAACCTCCTACACCATTAATAAACACAGGAGGTCAGCCTTTGCTATTTATGGTCCTTTCTTGTTTAGACATTCCCCCCATAAAGGGGGCCAGCTAGCACTCCTTCCAAAGAGCATGCAAGGTCTGTAATTCTAACCTTAAAATACACCCAGTAATCCATGCTTTCTGTTTTAAGTTCAAGGCCCTTCCTTAAATGAATAATGATGTCACAATAAAATGATTCTTTCAGGCTCAGGCATAAATTCCATATCCCCACTACTTAAAACATATTGTGTCTAATCCTAATATATTCAGAAAGAATGAAGAACCACCCTACAATCAAATAACAGCTATTATTTGGCTACCATCAAGCAGTAAACATATCAATAAAGTCAATAAAGTTGGAGTAAAATACTAAATCTTGCTTTTTTGTTCTTTTAATATTAAATCCTTCTACATTGTCAATTAGAAAATCATCCTTTAATTCGGTACTGTGCAGAGGTCAAGGTGATGAGTCTGGCCCTGGTTTAAACATCCCTTGGAAAATGTAAAGCCTATGGAGACAGTGTCATGACAGAAAAGAATGCTAAACTACATGTCCTTAGATTGAAGGCACATTTTCAAGACACTGAAAGAAATGGAAGTCATACTTACTTTCACTTTTACTTTTACTCTTCGTTTCATTAGAAACAATGAATCTTTGTAGCTTAGGGCATATAATTAAATAGTGACAAGAAATCTACCTGTACATTTGTGACAGTAAATGTCTACGTTTATATGTTGATTTTGATCAAGTAAAATTAAAATACCATATAAAAGGACTATATAGGATTTGCACACACAGAGATTGTCATCTGCAAGTATTGGTGAAAACCTATTTTTATAACCAAATCTAAGTTGAATGCATAATTTAGCACTTATTTTCAAAACAAGTAGCCTGGAAAATTTTCATGCACAATTGATGATAATTTGAGTGTGCAATTCATGGCTGGAGTTCATTAACATATTCATTGTATCCAAGCTCTGTGTGCAAATTTAAATTGTAGTCTTCCACAAAGAACTCATAACAAATCTAATCCATCAAAAGAGCCATTCTTTATACCGATGGAAGAGCTCAAAGGTTTGCACAAGATGAAATATCAGTTTGTATATGATGTCCAACTCAGTATAGGTTCATTTTCCAAATATAATTTGCATACAAATTGTACAATAAAAATTAATAACATATATATTGTCTTTGTCTCTGCCTCTCTCTCTCTCTCTCTCTCTCTCTCTCTCTCTCTCTCTCCCTCTTTGTGTGTGTGTGTGTATGTGTGTGTGTATGTATATGTGTGTGTGTGTGTGTGTGTCATGGAATCATTAGTTACTTCTCCCAAAATATTTGTTAGTAATTTTGTTCTTTTTTTCAGATAGAATATCATAGCTTTGATAAGGCATGTTTTTATATACTATAAAATAGTGAGAGATTTTAAATATTTTCACTTCAAAACACTGACACATTTCTGAGGCAATATACACGTAATATATTCTGAGGTAATACATTCTCTAACACTCATATGTATCAGAGAATACTGTACATTATAGATAGCAATAATTTTTGTGTCCAAATGATTTACAAAACAAGAAATTTGTAGAATTAAAAACATGATTTGAAAATGTTTTATATTTTTGCACAATAACAAATTCTTTCAAAATAACAAAATTCTTTCAAAATAAAGAACTGTGTTTTATTAAAAAATGTTCTTTGTATAAATTATAACTCTCAAAGCTGTGTTAAATTTTATTGTCCTTCCACCTTTTTATCTTGAAATTGGTTATATCCTAGAATCCTCCACTCATATTAAAGTATTGTTCTGGAATTTAATAATAAAACCTAGGAAAAATGTATTTCAAAATTAAATATGAACATTTTAGGTATGGTTGCCAAAATATAAGTAAAACCTAATGAGTTACTTTATAGGAAACCTATAATTTCTGCATATATTTTAGATATGTTTTTCATTGAAATGCATATATTGAGTACTTTCTATCATTTTTAATATTTTCCCTATTGAAAATTGATGACACATGACATAATCCATGATAAGGACCATGTCATTATTAATTCCCCATCGATACATGACTGATAAATCATTGAAACTTCTGTAGGAAAGCATTATCTACACACCAGGATTACATTTTCCATAGTACAATTTACAGTTTTGCAAAAGTAGGCCTTCCAACACTGGTGTGCTACATAAGAAGATTTGACAAGGTTAGAATTTGTGTTACTAATGGAAATTATTTTTTCCAGAATTAACCTTTAGGCTACAAAGAATGACAGATATTCAAATATTCTCAAATGAGTATTTAAATTGGAATTTTCTATTCATTCCTGCCCCCAACAGAACTTCTAGTCTGGATTCCAGCGTGTCACACATACAATTGAATTCTTAACAGCTGCCATTCAAAAGAACTGCAGAGGACCATTTGAAAGTAATATTTTGCTCTGTGTGACATCTCATTTTTCCCCCTCAGAAATCATAATTTTTTTTTACACACTCCGTAGTCTTCCTAACAGGAAACCAGCTCTGCCTGTCATTTTGATTGGGGAGAAACCTTGTTTTCCAGGTCACTGGCTTGAATCCTGGAGACAAGATATTCATGGGGGACCTGTATGGGGATTTACATCTCCTAGCAGAGTTTTCCTCTCCATTTGCCAGCATGCCAGGTCACTGAGCCGCTCTGTCAAAGGGAAGATAATGGCTGCTGTACTGCACCCCACTTATTACACACTCAGTGCTTCTGACCTTCCTGAGAGACCCCCAAAGCATTCTGATCTGGGGCGTCCCTCTCTCCTCCAGTACTTCTCAAACTCAGGCCCTCTATGCATTTGGAGGAAGCCAGATTCTTCTCCCTCTTCCAACGTCTTGACTATGCAAAGAAAGAGTATTTATTTATTTATTTATTTATTTATTTATTTATATTTATTTTTGTAGGAGTGGAATTCCTAAGACAGGAAAACCTCACAACTGGTGCTCCAATGCAGTTAAAATAAAATCAGTACTACCAAGGTGTGTGTGTATGTGTGTCGGGGGGGACAACAACAACTCATAATTTGACAATATATTTAAAACTAGAACTAGTCACCCTTCTAGCACATATCCGTTTTAGAACAAAACAGCAAAACATACTTTTGGAGAAATAAAAGGAAGTATTTTTTTTGTATGAATGCAGTATTTTCATAAGGACTCTATCAAATTGAAAATGAATCCTCTTGCTCCTTTAATACCTCAATTCGCTTCCTTTCTGTGATGAGATGGACATTTCAGGGCAGAGAAAGGCTGACAGAGGCTTAAATTGTGTTTGCATTTACTATCCAATCTACGCACTCAAATATCATATGAAGTAATTGTAGCCTCTAGGTGATTTTTACAAAACTTCTCTTACCAATGAGACACTGGAGGCCCCTTGCTCATTATTTCAGTTTTTGTGAGGTAATGGAGATAAATGTACACAAGATGGCCTAACCTCATGTGAGAGAAGAGGGCAGCAACATGAAGAAAAAAGATGAGATCTAGTCATGATTTTCTTACCTTGAATAATCAATCCATTGTTGACATCATAAGGCAAGCATGATCTTTAGATAGAAGAGACTCAAGAATGTGCAATAGTCCATCCTCCTTTTCCTTATTCCAACTAATATACATCTGATAAGATGTGTCTGCATTTTTAGACAAGAAACCTTTAAGTAATCCTATAGATTCAAATCTTCATTATCTTCCAAAGTTGACAACAATTATATATTGATTATAATGGGGCCCCCCAAAAGCCCAGAATAAATATGATTTTTAGATCTTTAAGTATAAAATTTGAAATCTGATATTTTCTATTTATAATCTACAAAATTAACTCTGTGGTCCTTTCTGATGGTTAGATTCAATGAGAGCTTTGAAGCTATAAAAAGTGACTTCTGCAATGTTATCAATAGTTTTGTATTATTTTTTCACTTTGAATGAATGTTGTACTTACCACTGCATGATTCTGTGATACCATGAACCCATCATTTAGAAAATTTGAGGACACTGAGTTATAAAAGTGCTCAAAAAGTGGACAGTTTTAGTTCAAAAATTGTTTAAACGTTTGTTTTCATCTTTTATGTATATATGTGTGCTTGAATGTATGTGTGTATTTTCTGTTTGTGCCACAGAGGTAAGAAGAGGACATTGAGTCTTCAGTGTTTGAAGTAACGGGTACTTGCGAACTGCCATGCAAGAGCTGAGATCAAAACCTGGGATCTCTAAATGTGCTGTAAGCATTTTAAACAACTGAGCCAAGTCTCCAACCCCAAAGTTCAACATATGTTTTTAAATTTAAGAGCCACTAAAAAATGAATTCGAAAATCCTTTAAACACAAGAAAGTATCAAGACAAAACTACGGATACAAAAATGAACTTCTAAGTTGTGTTTGAATGCTCAAGTTTCATCATTTGTAACAAACACTGTCAGTTGTTCTTGATATGGGGGTCTCACATTTTTCATTTATGGGGGCAGGGGGGAGCATGTGACAAATGCTTAACTCTGGATAAATACTAGTTCATTGGTTGTTCTACAGTAAATGGTACTACAGGGGGAAAAGAAACAGATTTGTCTGCTTCTAACTCAAAGAAAAGGCCACATAAATGATATTCATTGAGTTACTTTCATTCTGTATTATGTAGTGTGCAGCAGTACATTCATGTGCTTTTACCAAAACAAACAAAAAGAAAACAACCAACCAACCAACCAATCAATCAATCAATCAATCAATCAAGCCTTTGTACTGAGTACTACTTCTTAGTGTGAGGCCCTGATCTTAAGGGAGCTCTTCTTACAAAGAAGAGAGACAGCTGCTTTGACATCCACAGAGAGGAAAGGTCCTATCAGGGCTGAGCAAGACGACCTCTTCCAGGAGAGACAGAGCGTCACGCTGAAACCAGTTCCGACAGCACTCTGTCCTGTACATTCTAATTTCTCAATCTCTAAAAACATATTTAAAACTTTTGGTTGAGCCGTTGCTATGTCATAATCTGTTAGAGCTTTCTGAGCTGTGAATGCATATTCCATACATTCAGATCTTATGATGCCAATCTCCAGATCAAATCAGACTTCAAATCATTTTGCTTAATAATGAAAAAAGATGAATGAAGAGTTAACCATACACACATACACACAAAACCACACAAAGGCACACTCAAGTGCACACAGAGAGTCACACTAGCTCACAGACACCATTTTATCTTATTTAAAAATAATCTCTAATTGTTACTTTCATTATTGAATGAAGTTTTTAAGGATGATCAAAATTGAGAAAAATAACATTGCTAGAATCAAGTTCTTCAGTCTCCAACAAAGCAGAATTCAATTACTGATGAGTGGGGATTTTATTTCATCTAAAATATTTTTTAAGGCAATGTATACTGATCATAGTTTCCTCTCCTTCTACTCCCTCTGCTTCTCCCCACTTTCCTTCCCATCCAGATCCACCCACTTTCGGTCTCTCTCTGGACAGCAAACAGGCTTCGACAGAATAATAATAATATAATTAATGTAATGTGATAAAGCAAATGAATCGGAATAGGACGAAAGAAACAAACAAAGAAAAAGAGCCCAAGAAAAGGCACAAAAAAAGTTGAGTATCATTCATTAGCACACTCAGGAATACCATAAAAGCATGAAACTGAAAGCCATAATATATTTTCAAAGAAAAAACATGTTAAAAACAAATAAAAATGAAAATGTTTAAAAATATTACTTTTTTGTAAAAGAAAAAAAGGAAAAAAATAAAAAAGAAAAGAAAAAGCCCTAATATCACATTATGAGGCAAGGAACCTCCACAGATGTCCTTAAGTTCATGTTTATTGACCATCTCCTTCTGAGCTTGTGACCTATCCTTAAGAGTAGTTTGTTTCTTCAGTGAAACTCTCTTGGAGAAAACTAAACTTTTACTTGCAAGTAGTTACCAACCAGAGACAGCTTTTAAGTTATGATGAGAGGGGTCTGCTTCTTCTGAGCTCTTAGACCTCATCAGGTGCAGCCCCATGTAGACTTTGTCCATCCTACCTTAGTCTCTAAGCGTTCATATGTGCATCAGTTCTGTTGTGTTTAGAAGGCCATGTTTTCCTGGTGTCTTCTATTCCCTTTGGCTCTTACAGTCTTCCTACATCCTCTTCCATGAGGTTTCCCTGACACCTGAGAGAAGGGATTTGGTGAAAACATCACATCTAGAGTTAAGTGGTTCAAGGTGTCTCATTCTATTCCTATCATCTGGTTGTGGGGGTCTGGTTTTGTTCCCATCTGCAGAAGGAGGAAGCTTCTGGGATGGTGACTGGGGAAGACACTTATCTATAAGTATAGCAGACGGCCTTTAGGAGTCATTGTATTGCTACATTCCTTTATTAGAAAATTAATATTCGAATTTCCCCCTAGGAACCATAGGCTATCTAGTCTCAGGGTGTTGGTCACTCAACCAATGTCAGGTATGGGTTCTATCTCCTGGAGTGGGACTTAAGTCAAATCAGACATTGGTTGTTCACTACCACAAGTTTTGTGCCACTGTTGAACTAGTATAGTTGCACTAGTATAGTTACAGGTAGGACACCACTGTAGACTGAGTTCATAGCTAGGTTGGTTTTTCAACATTCTTTCTTTGATAAAACACAGATTAGCTTCTAGTATCAAGAACATTAGTTCATAGGGGCAAAGGTTCTGGGTAGGTACCAGCTCAATAGTCTTAAGTGAAGTAACCCAAAGATCAAATATGATATATATTTGCTTATATGTGGATCTTAGCTATTAAATCAGGAGTAATTAAATCAATAGTAAGCCAGCTATAATCCATAGAACCAGAGGTGAGATATAGAGTAAAAAACTAGAAGAGATGGCTAGCTGTCCCTAGGAAGAAGATATAGAATAGTTATGGATGGAGGTTGGAGAGGCTGGAATGGGAAGATCAAGTGTAGAAGAGATTAAAGAGAGGACTGGGGGATGGGACACAGTAAAGACAGTAAACTTAAGGCCATTTGAGAGGTAGTATGAGACTCTGGCACAGTACAAGCCTCCATATATATATATATATATAT